>NC_090439.1:1190735016-1191066174 GCF_031143425.1 Pleurodeles waltl
AAGCTGCTAGACACCCTATACACTAATAAGGGATAAACGGGCCTGGTGCAAGGTGTAAGTACCCCTTGGTACTCACTACAAGCCAGTCCAGCCTCCTACATTGGTTGTGCAGCGGTGGGATAAGTGCTTTGAGACTACTTACCACTCTTGTCATTGTACTTTTCATAAGAGAAAAATATACAAAACAAGTTCAGTGTGTGTACACATAGCTAAAAAGTTTTGCATTTCCTCTTTTCACTGCTTTCTAAAGTGCTGAAAAGTACTTCTAAACTTTCAAAAAGTTCTTAAAAGTTTAAAAAGTTTTTTTTCTGTCTTTCTAAAAAGTTCTGAAAACTTTTTTCTCTTTTTCTATCACTTTAACTCACTCTAAAAATGTCTGGCACAGGCCAAAATGTTGATCTGTCCAAACTTGCATATGACCACCTTAGCTGGAAAGGAGCAAGGAGTCTCTGTGTAGAGAGAGGTTTGAGTGTAGGGAAGAATCCTTCTTTGGAATTATTGCTTAACATGCTTAGAGAACAAGATAAGGCCAAAGGGGCCACATCTGTTGAAACAGTAGCAAATGGTTCCCAATCTGATCCAGGGACTCCCCCAGGAAAAGATTCAGGAAAGAAACTTCCTAGCCTGCCCATTACTAGACAGTCTAGCATAGTTGGTAATGATGAAGAGCCACACCATACAAATAGTGTTGTCTCACATCATAGCAAGAGCATTCATTCTCACCACAGTAGAAGTGATGTTTCTGTTAGCCAAGCTGTTAGGGTGTCTTCTGTAAGGGACAGGTCTCCTTCTGTTCATTCTCATCATTCTTCTGTGTCTAGGAATGTCCCTCCCACCAACCCTGATGACAGACTGTTAGAAAGGGAACTCAATAAGTTGAGAGTGGAACAAACCAGACTGAAGAAGCTTAAAAAGCAACAGCTGGATTTGGATAGACAGTCCTTAGAACTAGAGAAGGAAAGACAGAAGTTGGGTTTAGAAACCCATGGTGGCAGCAGCAGTATTCCCCATAGTCATCCTGTAAAAGAGCATGATTCCAGGAATCTGCACAAGATAGTTCCCCCTTATAAGGAGGGGGATGACATTAACAAGTGGTTTGCTGCACTTGAGAGGGCCTGTGTTGTACAGGATGTCCCTCAAAGGCAGTGGGCTGCTATCCTATGGCCATCATTTAGTGGAAAAGGTAGGGATAGGCTCCTTACTGTGAAAGAAAGTGATGCTAATAATTTTACAGTTCTTAAGAATGCACTCCTGGATGGTTATGGCTTAACCACTGAACAATACAGGATAAAGTTCAGAGAGACCAAAAAGGAGGCATCACAAGACTGGGTTGATTTCATTGACCATTCAGTGAAGGCCCTGGAGGGGTGGTTACAAGGCAGTCAAGTTACTGATTTTGAAAGCCTGTATAACTTGATCCTGAGAGAGCATATTATTAATAATTGTGTGTCTGATTTGTTGCACCAGTACTTGGTGGACTCTGATCTGACCTCTCCCCAAGAATTGGGAAAGAAGGCAGACAAATGGGTCAGAACAAGGGTGAACAGAAAAGTTCATACAGGGGGCGACAAAGATGGCAACAAAAAGAAGGATGGTAAGTCTTCTGACAAGGGTGGGGACAAATCTAAAAATGAGTCTTCATCAGGCACACAAAAACACTCTGGTGGGGGTGGTGGGCCCAAATCCTCTTTTAATCAAAACAAAGAAAAGAAACCATGGTGCTATTTATGTAAAGTAAAAGGCCATTGGACAACAGATCCCAGTTGTCCAAAGAAAAGCACCAATCCTCCTACCACTACAACCCCTACTGCTACCCCTAGTGTCCCTACTAATAGCAGTGGTGGTGGGAGCAAACCTACTAATAGCCAATCCAAGGGAGTAGCTGGGCTCACTATTGGTAACTTAGTTGGGGTTGGTCTTGTTAGGGATACCACAAAGGCTGTGTTAGTCTCTGAGGGGGCTATTGATTTAGCCACCTTAGTTGCTTGTCCCCTTAATATGGATAAGTACAAACAGATACCCCTAATAAATGGTGTTGAGGTTCAGGCCTACAGGGACACTGGTGCCAGTGTGACTATGGTCATAGAGAAACTGGTCCACCCTGAACAACACCTACTTGGTCACCAGTACCAAGTAACCGATTCTCACAACAACACACTAAGCCACCCCATGGCTGTTGTAATACTCAACTGGGGGGGGTTACTGGTCCAAAGAAAGTTGTGGTAGCCACAGATTTACCTGTAGATTGTCTACTAGGAAATGATTTGGAGACATCAGCTTGGGAAGATGTGGAGTTGGAGGACCATGCAGCAATGCAGGGCACCCCAGGGCATATTTTTGCTTTAACAAGGGCTCAGGCCAAAAAGCAAAAAGGACAGGGAAGCTTGGATCCTGGAACAATGGACCAAGTGCTCCCTAAAGCTAGGGCTAGTAGAAGTAAACCACTTCCTACTATCCCTCCCTCTACAGTGGATTCTACTTCTGAGGAAGAAGAATTCCCTCCCTGTGCAGAACCTACACCAGAGGAGCTGGAAGCAGACACTGCTGAGCTTTTGGGTGAAGGGGGGCCTGCCAGGGAGGAGCTGAGTGTGGAACAGCAAACCTGTCCCACATTAGAGGGTCTGAGACAGCAAGCTGTCAAACAGGCTAATGGGGATGTCAATGACTCTCACAGAGTTTACTGGGAGGACAATCTCTTGTATACTGAGGCAAGGGATCCTAAACCTGGAGCTGCCAGGAGATTAGTGATCCCTCAGGAGTACAGAAAGTTCCTCCTAACTCTTGCTCATGACATTCCCCTAGCAGGACATCTGGGACAAATGAAAACTTGGGACAGGCTTGTTCCCTTGTTTCATTGGCCTTGGATGTCTGAGGACACAAACAAATTTTGTAAGTCCTGTGAAACCTGTCAAGCCAGTGGCAAGACAGGTGGCACACCAAAGGCACCCTTATTCCACTGCCTGTGGTTGGGGTTCCCTTTGAAAGGGTAGGGGTTGACATAGTTGGCCCCCTTGACCCTCCTACTGCTTCAGGCAATAGATTTATCTTGGTGGTAGTGGACCATGCCACAAGATATCCCGAAGCTATTCCTTTAAGGACCACTAAAGCTCCTGCAGTGGCAAAGGCCCTCCTGGGAATATTTTCCAGGGTGGTCTTTCCAAAGGAAGTAGTATCAGACAGAGGAAGCAATTTCATGTCTGCATACTTAAAGGCCATGTGGAAGGAGTGTGGTGTAACTTACAAATTCACCACACCCTATCATCCACAAACAAATGGACTGGTGGAGAGATTTAATAAAACTCTCAAAGGCATGATTATGGGTCTACCTGAAAAACTCCGCAGGAGATGGGATATCCTGGTACCATGCCTCATTTTTGCCTACAGGGAGGTACCCCAGAAAGGAGTGGGCTTTAGCCCCTTTGAACTTCTTTTTGGACACCCTGTTAGGGGTCCACTAACACTTGTAAAGGAGGGTTGGGAACAACCTTTAAAAGCTCCTAAGCAAGATATTGTGGATTATGTACTTGGCCTCAGATCAAGGATGGCTGAGTATATGAAAAAGGCCAGTAAGAACCTTCAGGCCAGCCAAGAGCTCCAGAAGCAATGGCATGATCAGAAGGCTGTTTTGGTTCAGTACCAACCAGGGCAGAAAGTGTGGGTCTTGGAGCCTGTGGCCCCAAGAGCACTCCAAGATAAATGGAGTGGACCCCACACAATTGTTGAGAAAAAGGGTGAAGTCACTTATTTAGTTGGCTTAGGCACTGCCAGGAGTCCCCTTAGGGTGCTCCATGTCAATAGCCTGAAACCCTACTCTGACAGGGCTGATCTCACCCTGCTCATGGCAACTGATGAGGGACAGGAAGAAGACAGTGATCCTCTTCCTGATCTCTTCTCTTCCACAGAACAAGATGCTCTAGTGGAAGGTGTAGTTTTGGCAGATTGTCTTACTGCTGAGCAGAAAGACCATTGCATAAATCTCCTAGATCAATTCTCTGAACTCTTCTCTACTGTGCCAGGTACCACTTCTTGGTGTGAGCACACTATAGATACTGGAGACAGCTTGCCTGTCAAAAGTAAGATCTATAGGCAGCCTGACCATGTCAGGGACTGCATAAAGCAAGAGGTTTTGAAAATGTTAGAACTAGGAGTGGTTGAGCACTCTGAAAGTCCATGGGCTTCTCCTGTGGTACTTGTACCAAAACCCCATTCCAAAGATGGAAAGAAGGAAATGCGGTTTTGTGTAGACCACAGAGGTCTCAACCTGGTAACCAAAACTGATGCTCACCCTATACCCAGGGCAGATGAGCTCATAGATACACTGGCATCTGCCAAGTATCTAAGCACTTTTGATTTGACTGCAGGGTATTGGCAGATCAAATTATCAGAAGATGCTAAACCTAAAACTGCATTTTCAACAATTGGAGGACATTACCAGTTCACAGTAATGCCTTTTGGATTGAAAAATGCACCTGACACTTTTCAGAGGTTGGTGAACACAGTCCTGCAAGGGCTGGAAGCATTCAGTGCAGCATATTTGGACGATATAGCTGTCTTTAGCTCCAGCTGGGATGATCACCTGGTCCACCTATGGAAAGTTTTGGAGGCCCTGCAAAAGGCAGGCCTCACTATCAAGGCTTCAAAGTGCCAGATAGGGCAGGGTAAGGTGGTTTATCTGGGACACCTTGTTGGTGGAGAACAGATTGCACCACTACAGGGGAAAATCCAAACAATTATTGATTGGGTTCCCCCTACTACTCAGACTCAGGTGAGAGCCTTCCTAGGCCTCACAGGGTATTATAGGAGGTTCATTAAGAACTATGGCTCCATTGCAGCCCCTCTTAATGACCTCACTTCCAAGACAATGCCTAAAAAGGTATTATGGACAGCAAACTGTCAGAAAGCTTTTGAGGAGCTGAAGCAGGCCATGTGCTCTGCACCTGTCCTGAAAAGCCCTTGTTACTCTAAAAAATTCTATGTCCAAACTGATGCATCTGAATTAGGAGTAGGGGCAGTCCTATCACAACTTAATTCTGAGGGCCAGGATCAACCTGTTGCTTTTATTAGTAGGAGGTTGACCCCTAGAGAAAAGCGTTGGTCTGCCATAGAGAGGGAGGCCTTTGCTGTGGTCTGGGCACTGAAGAAGTTGAGGCCATACCTGTTTGGCACTCACTTCATTGTTCAGACAGACCACAAACCTCTACTTTGGCTAAAACAAATGAAAGGTGAAAATCCTAAATTGTTGAGGTGGTCCATATCCCTACAGGGAATGGACTATACAGTGGAACATAGACCTGGGAGTAGCCACTCCAATGCAGATGGACTCTCCAGATATTTCCACTTAGACAATGAAGACTCATCAGGTAATGGCTAGTCTTATTGTCCTTCGTTTGGGGGGGGGGGGTTGTGTAGGAAAGTACCATCTTGCCTGGCATGTTACCCCCATTTTTCACTGTATATATGTTGTTTTAGTTGTATGTGTCACTGGGACCCTGGTATCCAGGGCCCCAGTGCTCATAAGTGTGCCTGAATGTGTTACCTGGGTAGTGACTAACTGTCTCACTGAGGCTCTGCTATCCAGAACCTCAGTGGTTATGCTCTCTCATTTCTTCCAAATTGTCACTAACAGGCTAGTGACCAATTTTACCAATTTACATTGGCTTACTGGAGCACCCTTATAATTCCCTAGTATATGGTACTGAGGTACCCAGGGTATTGGGGTTCCAGGAGATCCCTATGGGCTGCAGCATTTCTTTTGCCACCCATAGGGAGCTCTGACAATTCTTACACAGGCCTGCCACTGCAGCCTGAGTGAAATAACGTCCACGTTATTTCACAGCCATTTACCACTGCACTTAAGTAACTTATAAGTCACCCATATGTCTAACCTTTACCTGGTAAAGGTTAGGTGCAAAGTTACTTAGTGTGAGGGCACCCTGGCACTAGCCAAGGTGCCCCCACATTGTTCAGGGCCAATTCCCCGGACTTTGTGAGTGCGGGGACACCATTACACGTGTGCACTACATATAGGTCACTACCTATATGTAGCTTCACAATGGTAACTCCGAATATGGCCATGTAACATGTCTATGATCATGGAATTGCCCCCTCTATGCCATCCTGGCATAGTTGGCACAATCCCATGATCCCAGTGGTCTGTAGCACAGACCCTGGTAAAGCCAAACTGCCTTTTCTGGGGTTTCACTGCAGCTGCTGCTGCTGCCAACCCCTCAGACAGGTTTCTGCCCCCCTGGGGTCAAGCCAGGCTTGTCCCAGGATGGCAGAACAAAGGACTTCCTCTGAGAGAGGGTGTTACACCCTCTCCCTTTGGAAAATGGTGTGAAGGCAGGGGAGGAGTAGCCTCCCCCAGCCTCTGGAAATGCTTTCATGGGCACATTTGGTGCCCATTTCTGCATAAGCCAGTCTACACCGGTTCAGGGACCCCATAGCCCTGCTCTGGTGCGAAAGTGGACAAAGGAAAGGGGAGTGACCACTCCCCTGACCTGCACCTCCCCTGGGAGGTGTCCAGTGCTCCTCCAGAGTGCTCCAGACCTCTGCCATCTTGGAAACAGAGGTGCTGCTGGCACACTGGACTGCTCTGAGTGGCCAGTGCCACCAGGTGACATCAGAGACTCCTTCTGATAGGCTCCTTCAGGTGTTGCTAGCCTATCCTCTTTCCTAGGTAGCCAAACCCTCTTTTCTGGCAATTTAGGGTCTCTGTCTCTGGGGAAACTTTAGATAACGAATGCAAGAGCTCATCAGAGTTCCTCTGCATCTCTCTCTACACCTTCTGCCAAGGAATCGACTGCTGACCGTGCTGGAAGCCTGCAAAACTGCAACAAAGTAGCTAAGACGACTACTGCAACTCTGTAACGATGATCCTGCCGCCTTCTCGACTGTTTTCCTGGTGCTGCATGCTGTGGGGTTTGTTGTGAGAAAGTAGCCTCTTTCTAGCCTTGTTACCCCCACTTTTGGCCTGTTTGTGAGTGTATGTCAGGGTGTTTTCACTGTCTCACTGGGATCCTGCTAGCCAGGGCCCAGTGCTCATAGTGAAAACCCTATGTTTTCAGTATGTTTGTTATGTGTCACTGGGACCCTGCTAGTCAGGACCCCAGTGCTCATAAGTTTGTGACCTATAGGTATGTGTTCCCTGTGTGATGCCTAACTGTCTCACTGAGGCTCTGCTATCCAGAACCTCAGTGGTTATGCTCTCTCATTTCTTTCAAATTGTCACTAACAGGCTAGTGACCAATTTTACCAATTTACATTGGCTTTCTGGAACACCCTTATAATTCCCTAGTATATGGTACTGAGGTACCCAGGGTATTGGGGTTCCAGGAGATCCCTATGGGCTGCAGCATTTCTTTTGCCACCCGTAGGGAGCGCTGACAATTCTTACGCAGGTCTGCCACTGCAGCCTGAGTGAAATAACGTCCACGTTATTTCACAGCCATTTTACACTGCACTTAAGTAACTTATAAGTCACCTATATGTCTAACCTTTACCTGGTAAAGGTTAGGTGCAAAGTTACTTAGTGTGAGGGCACCCTGGCACTAGCCAAGGTGCCCCCACATTGTTCAGGCCCAATTCCCTGAACTTTGTGAGTGCGGGGACACCATTACACGCGTGCACTACATATAGGTCACTACCTATCTGTAGCGTCACAATGGTAACTCCGAATATGGCCATGTAACATGTCTAAGATCATGGAATTGCCCCCTCTATGCCATCCTGGCATTGTTGGCACAATTCCATGATCCCAGTGGTCTGTAGCACAGACCCTGGTACTGCCAAACTGCCTTTCTGGTGTTTCACTACAGCTGCTGCTGCTGCCAACCCCTCAGACAGGTTTCTCCCCCCTGGGGTCAAGCCAGGCTTGTCCCAGGATGGCAGAACAAAGGACTTCCTCTGAGAGAGGGTGTTACACCCTCTCCCTTTGGAAAATGGTGTGAAGGCAGGGGCGGAGTAGCCTCCCCCAGCCTCTGGAAATGCTTTCTTGGGGCACAGATGTGCCCAATTCTGCATAAGCCAGTCTACACCGGTTCATGGACCCCTTAGCCCCTGCTCTGGCGCGAAACTGGACAAAGGAAAGGGGAGTGACCATTCCCCTGACCTGCACCTCCCCTGGGAGGTGTCCAGAGCTCCTCCAGTGTGCTCCAGACCTCTGCCATCTTGGAAACAGAGGTGCTGCTGGCACACTGGACTGCTCTGAGTGGCCAGTGCCACCAGGTGACGTCAGAGACTCCTTCTGATAGGCTCCTTCAAGTTTTAGTAGCCTATCCTCTCTCCTAGGTAGCCAAACCCTCTTTTCTGGCTATTTAGGGTCTCTGTCTCTGGGGAAACTTTAGATAACGAATGCAAGAGCTCATCAGAGTTCCTCTGCATCTGTCTCTTCACCTTCTGCCCAGGAATCGACTGCTGACCGCGCTGGAAGCCTGCAAAACTGCAACATAGTAGCAAAGACGACTACTGCAACTCTGTAACGCTGATCCTGCCGCCCTTCTCGACTGTTTTCCTGGTGGTGCATGCTGTGGGGGGTAGTCTGCCTCCTCTCTGCACTAGAAGCTGCGAAGAAATCTCCTGTGGGTCGACGGAATCTTCCCCCTGCAACCGCAGGCACCAAAAAAGCTGCATTACTGGTCCCTTGGGTCTCCTCTCAGCACAACGAGCGAGGTCCCTTGAATTCAGCAACTATGTCCAAGTGACTCCCACAGTCCAGTGACTCTTCAGTCCAAGTTTGGTGGAGGTAAGTCCTTGCCTCCCCACGCCAGACTGCATTGTTGTAACCGCGACTTTTGCAACTTCTCGGCCCCTGTGCACTTCCGGTGGAAATCCTTTGTGCACAGCCAAGCCTCGGTCCACGGCACTCTAACCTGCATTGCACGACTTTCTAAGTTGGTCTCCGGCGACGTGGGACTCCTTTGTGTAACTTCGGTGAGCACATGTTTCACACATCCTTCTAGTGCCTGTTTCTGGCATTTATCCGGGTGCTACCTGCTGCTAAGAGGGCTCCTTGTCTTCCTCGACTTCCCCTCTACCTCCTGGTCCAATTTGCGACCTCCTGGTTGTAGGAGGCTGGACTGGCTTGTAGTGAGTACCAAGGGGTACTTGCACCTTGCACCAGGCCCAGTTATCCCTTATTAGTGTATAGGGTGTCTAGCAGCTTAGGCTGATAGATAATGGTAGCTTAGCAGAGCAGCTTAGGCTGAACTAGGAGACGTGTGAAGCTACTACAGTACCACTTAGTGTCATATGCACAATATCATAAGAAAACACAATACACAGTTATACTAAAAATAAAGGTACTTTATTTTTATGACAATATGCCAAAGTATCTCAGAGTGTACCACCCTCAGAGTGAGGATAGCAAATATACACAAGTTATATGTACACAGTACTAAAAATATGCAGTATAGTCTTAGAAAACAGTGCAAACAATGTATAGTTACAATAGGATGCAATGGAGACACATAGGGATAGGGGCAACACAAACCATATACTCCAAAAGTGGAATGCGAACCACGAATGGACCCCAAACCTATGTGACCTTGTAGAGGGTCGCTGGGACTATTAGAAAATAGTGAGAGTTAGAAAAATAACCCTCCCCAAGACCCTGAAAAGTGAGTGCAAAGTGCACTAAAGTTCCCCTAAGGACAAAGAAGTCGTGTTAGAGGAATAATGCAGGAAAGACACAAACCAGCAATGCAACAACTGTGGATTTCCAATCTAGGGTACCTGTGGAACAAGGGGACCAAGTCCAAAAGTCACAAGCAAGTCGGAGATGGGCAGATGCCCAGGAAATGCCAGCTGCGTGTGCAAAGAAGCTTCTACTGGACAGAAGAAGCTGAGGTTTCTGCAGGAACGAAAAGGGCTAGAGACTTCCCCTTTGGTGGAGGGATCCCTCTCGCCGTGGAGAGTCGTGCAGAAGTGTTTTCCTGCCGAAAGAACGCCAACAAGCCTTGCTAGCTGCAAATCGTGCGGTTAGCGTTTTTGGATGCTTGCTGAGGCCCAGGAGGGACCAGGAGGTCGCAATTTGGACCAGCAGAGAGAGGGGACGTCGTGCAAGACAAGGAGCCCTCTCTGAAGCCGGTAGCTCCCGAAGAAATGCCAGAAACAGGCACTAAGAAGATGTGTGAAACGGTGCTCACCGAAGTTGCACAAAAGAGTCCCACGTCGCCGGAGACCAACTTAGAAAGTCGTTCAATGCAGGTTAGAGTGCCGTGGACCCAGGCTTGGCTGTGCACAAAGGATTTCCGCCAGAAGTGCACAGGGGCCGGAGTAGCTGCAAAAGTCGTGCTTCCCAGCAATGTAGCCCAGCGAGGTGAGGCAAGGACTTACCTCCACCAAACTTGGACTGAAGAGTCACTGGACTGTGGGGGTCACTTGGACAGAGTCGCTGGATTCGAGGGACCTCGCTCGTCATGCTGAGAGGAGACCCAAGGGACCGGTAATGCAGCTTTTTGGTGCCTGCGGTTGCAGGGGGGAAGATTCCGTCGACCCACGGGAGATTTCTTCGGAGCTTCTGGTGCAGAGAGGGAGGCAGACTACCCCCACAGCATGCACAAGCAGGAAAACAGTCGAGAAGGCGACAGGATCAGCGTTACAGAGTTGCAATAGTCGTCTTTGCTACTATGTTGCAGGTTTGCAGGCTTCCAGCGCGGTCAGCAGTCGATTCCTTATCAGAAGGTGAAGAGAGAGATGCAGAGGAACTCGGATGAGCTCTTTCATTCGTTATCTAAAGTTTCCCCAGACACAGAGACCCTAAATAGCCAGAAAAGAGGGTTTGGCTACCTTGGAGAGAGGATAGGCTACTAACACCTGAAGGAGCCTATCAGAAGGAGTCTCTGACGTCACCTGGTGGCACTGGCCACTCAGAGCAGTCCAGTGTGCCAGCAGCACCTCTGTTTCCAAGATGGCAGAGGTCTGGAGCACACTGGAGGAGCTCTGGACACCTCCCAGGGGAGGTGCAGGTCAGGGGAGTGGTCACTCCCCTTTCCTTTGTCCAGTTTCGCGCCAGAGCAGGGCTAAGGGGTCCCCTGAACCGGTGTAGACTGGCTTATTGCAGAATTGGGCACATCTGTGCCCAACAAAGCATTTCCAGAGGCTGGGGGAGGCTACTCCTCCCCTGCCTTCACACCATTTTCCAAAGGGAGAGGGTGTCACAACCCTCTCTCAGAGGAAGTTCTTTGTTCTGCCATCCTGGGCCAGGCCTGGCTGGACCCCTGGAGGGCAGATGCCTGTCTGAGGGGTTGGCAGCAGCAGCAGCTGCAGTGAAACCCCAGGAAGGGCAGTTTGGCAGTACCAGGGTCTGTGCTACAGACCACTGGGATCATGGGATTGTGCCAACTATTCCAGGATGGCATAGAGGGGGCAATTCCATGATCATAGACATGTTACATGGCCATATTCGGAGTTACCATTGTGAAGCTACATATAGGTAGTGACCTATATGTAGTGCACGCGTGTAATGGTGTCCCCGCACTCACAAAGTTCAGGGAATTGGCTCTGAACAATGTGGGGGCACCTTGGCTAGTGCCAGGGTGCCCTCACACTAAGTAACTTTGCACCTAACCTTTACCAGGTAAAGGTTAGACATATAGGTGACTTATAAGTTACTTAAGTGCAGTGTAAAATGGCTGTGAAATAACGTGGACGTTATTTCACTCAGGCTACAGTGGCAGGCCTGTGTAAGAATTGTCAGAGCTCCCTATGGGTGGCAAAAGAAATGCTGCAGCCCATAGGGATCTCCTGGAACCCCAATACCCTGGGTACCTCAGTACCATATACTAGGGAATTATAAGGGTGTTCCAGTAAGCCAATGTAAATTGGTAAAAATGGTCACTAGCCTGTCAGTGACAATTTGGAAAGAAATGAGAGAGCATAACCACTGAGGTTCTGATTAGCAGAGCCTCAGTGAGACAGTTAGTCACTACACAGGTAACACATTCAGGCACACTTATGAGCACTGGGGCCCTGGGTTACCAGGGTCCCAGTGACACATACAACTAAAACAACATATATACAGTGAAAAATGGGGGTAACATGCCAGGCAAGATGGTACTTTCCTACACTGGTCCCTCCTCGGCCACAACAGCGTCCAAAAACGCTAACCAAACGATTAGCAGCTAGCAAGGCTTGTTGGTGTTCTTTCGGCGGGAAAACACTTCTGCACGACTCTCCACGGCAAGACGGATCGGTCCACCAAAGGGGAAGTCTCTAGCCCTTTTCGTTCCTGCAGAAACCTCTGCTTCTTCTGTCCAGTAGAAGCTCCTTTGCACCCACAGCTTGCATTTCCTGGCCATTTGCCCATCTCCGACTTGCTTGTGACTTTTGGACGTGGTCCCCTTGTTCCACAGGTACCCTAGATTGGAAATCCATCGTTGTTGCATTGTTGGTTTGTGTCTTTCCTGCATTATTCCTCTATCACGACTTCTTTGTCTTCTGGGGAACTTTAGTGCACTTTGCACTCACTTTTCAGGGTCTTGGGGTGGGCTATTTTTCTAACCTTCACTATTTTCTAATAGTCCCAGCGACCCTCTACAAGGTCACATAGGTTTGGGGTCCATTCGTGGTTCACATTCCACTTTTGGAGTATATGGTTTGTGTTGCCCCTATTCCTATGTGTCCCCCATTGCATCCTATTGTAACTATACATTGTTTGCACTGTTTTCTAAGACTATACTGCATATTTTTAGTACTGTGTACATATAACTTGTGTATATTTGCTATCCTCACTCTGAGGGTGCACTCTGAGATACTTTGGCATATTGTCCTAAAAATAAATTACCTTTATTTTTAGTATAACTGTGTATTGTGTTTTCTTATGGTATTGTGCAAGTGACATTTGTGGTACTGTAGTAGCTTCACACGTCTCCTAGTTCAGCCTAAGCTGCTCTGCTAAGCTACCATTATCTATCAGCCTAAGCTGCTAGACACCCTATACACTAATAAGGGATACCTGGGCCTGGTGCAAGGTGTAAGTACCCCTTGGTACTCACTACAAGCCAGTCCAGCCTCCTACAGTTGTCTGCCTCCTCTCTGCACTAGAAGCTCCGAAGAAATCTCCCGTGGGTCGACGGAATCTTCCCCCTGCAACCGCAGGCACCAAAGAACTGCATTACCGGTCCCCTTGGTTCTCCTCTCAGCACGACGAGCGAGGTCCCTTGAATCCAGCAACACTGTCCAAGTGACTCCCACAGTCCAGTGACTCTTCAGTCCAAGTTTGGTGGAGGTAAGTCCTTGCCTACCCACGCCAGACTGCATTGCTGAGAACAGTGACTTTTGCAGCTACTCCGGCCTCTGTGCACTTCCGGCGGAAATCCTTTGTGCACAGCCAAGCCTGGGTCCACGGCACTCTAACCTGCATTGCACAACTTTCTAAGTTGGTCACCGGCGACGTGGGACTCCTTTGTGCGACTTCGGGTGAGCACCGTTTCACGCATCCTCGTAGTGCCTGTTTCTGGCACTTCTCTGGGTGCTGCCTGCTGCTGAGAGGGCTCCTTGTCTTGCTCGACGCCCCCTCTGTCCCCTGACGCAATTGGCAACATCCTGGTCCCTCCTGGGCCACAGCAGTATCCAAAATCCCTAACCGCACGATTTGCAGCTAGCAAGACTTGTTGGCGGTCTTTGAGCGGGAAAACACTTCTGCACAACTCTCCACGGCGTGTGGGATCCGTCCTCCAAAGGGGAAGTCTCTAGCCCTTGTCGTTCCTGCAGAAACCTAAGCTTCTTCTGTCCAGTAGAAGCTTCTTTGCACCCACAGCTGGCATTTCCTGGGCATCTGCCCATCTCCGACTTGCTTGTGACTTTTGGACTTGGTCCCCTTGTTCTACAGGTACCCTCGACTGGAAATCCATTGTTGTTGCATTGCTGGTTTGTGTCTTTCCTGCAGAATTCCCCTATCACGACTTCTATGTCCTTTGGGGAACTTTAGTGCACTTTACACTCACTTTTCAGGGTCTTGGGGTGGGCTATTTTTCTAACCCTCACTATTTTCTAATAGTCCCAGCGACCCTCTACAAGGTCACATAGGTTTGGGGTCCATTTGTGGTTTGCATTCCACTTTTGGAGTATATGGTTTGTGTTGCCCCTATCCCTATGTGTCCCCATTACATCCTATTGTAACTATACAGTGTTTGCACTGTTTTCTAGGACTATACTGCAAATTTTTGGTATTGTGTACATACTGTATATCTTCTGTATATTTGCTATCCTCATACTGAGGGTACTCACTGAGATACTTTTGGCATATTGTCATAAAAATAAAGTACCTTTATTTTTAGTATATCTGTGTATTGTGTTTTCTTATGATATTGTGCAAGTGACACTAGTAGTACTGTAGGAGCTTCACTCGTCTCCTAGTTCAGCCTAAGCTGCTCTGCTAAGCTACCATTATCTATCAGCCTATGGTGCTAGACACCCTATACACTAATTAGGGATACCTGGGCCTGGTGCAAGGTGCAAGTACCCCTTGGTACTCACTACAAGCCAGTCCAGCCTCCTACACAAGCAACTTCCCCTAATAAATGGTGTTGAGGTTCAGGCCTACAGGGACACAGGTGCCAGTGTTACAATGGTAATAGAGAAACTGTTCCACCCTGAACAACACCTACTTGGTCACCAGTACCAAGTGACTGATTCTCATAACAACACTCTTAGCCACCCCATGGCTGTTGTGAATCTCAACTGGGGGTGGGGGGGGTTACTGTGAGAAAGTAGCCTCTTTCTAGCATTATTACCCCCACTTTTGGCCTGTTTATGAGTGTATGTCAGGGTGTTTTAACTGTCCCACTGGGATCCTGCCAGCCAGGGCCCAGTGCTCATAGTGAAAACCCAATGTTTTCAGTATGTTATGTGTCACTGGGACCCTGCTAGCCAGGACCCCAGTGCTCATAAGTTTGTGACCTGTATGTATGTGTTCCCTGTGTGATGCCTAACTGTCTCACTGGGGCTCTGCTAACCAGAACCTCAGTGGTTATGCTCTCTCTTTGCAAATTGTCACTAACAGGCTAGTGACCAATTTCACCAATTTATATTGGCATACTGTCACACCCTTATAATTCCATAGTATATGGTACTGAGGTACCCAGGGTATTGGGGTTCCAGGAGATCCCTATGGGCTGCAGCATTTCTTTTGCCACCCATAGGGAGCTCTGACAATTCCTACACAGGCCTGCCATTGCAGCCTGAGTGAAATAACGTCCACGTTATTTCACAGCCATTTACCACTTCACTTAAGTAACTTATAAGTCACCTATATGTCTAACCTTTACCTGGTAAAGGTTGGGTGCTAAGTTACTTAGTGTGTGGGCACCCTGGCACTAGCCAAGGTGCCCCCACATTGTTCAGGGCAAATTCCCCGGACTTTGAGTGCGGGGACACCATTTCACGTGTGCACTATACATATGTCACGACATATGTATAGCATCACAATGGTAACTCCGAACATGGCCATGTGTAGGAAAGTATCATCTTGCCTGGCATGTTACCCCCATTTTTCACTGTATATATGTTGTTTGAGTTGTATGTGTCACTGGGACCCTGTTCTCCAGGGCCCCAGTGCTCATAAGTGTGCCTGAATGTGTTACCTGTGTAGTGACTAACTGTCTCACTGAGGCTCTGCTAATCAGAACCTCAGTGGTTATGCTCTCTCATTTCTTTCAAATTGTCACTAACAGGCTAGTGACCAATTTAACCAATTTACATTGGCTTACTGGAACACCCTTATAATTTCCTAGTATATGGTACCCAGGGTATTGGGGTTCCAGGAGATCCCTATGGGCTGCAGCATTTCTTTTGCCACCCATAGGGAGCTCTGACAATTCTTACACAGGCCTGGCACTGCAGCCTGAGTGAAATAACGTCCACGTTATTTCACAGCCATTTTACACTGCACTTAAGTAACTTATAAGTCACCTATATGTCTAACCTTTACCTGGTAAAGGTTAGGTGCAAAGTTACTTAGTGTGAGGGCACCCTGGCACTAGCCAAGGTGCCCCCACATTGTTCAGGGCCAATTCCCTGAACTTTGTGAGTGCGGGGACACCATTACACGTGTGCACTACATATAGGTCACCTCCTATATGTAGCTTCACAATGGTAACTCCGAATATGGCCATGTAACATGTCTAAGATCATGGAATTGCCCCCTCTATGCCATCCTGGCATTATTGGGACAATTCCATGATCCCAGTGGTCTGTAGCACAGACCCTGGTACTGCCAAACTGCCTTTTCTGGGGTTTCACTGCAGCTGCTGCTGCTGCCAACCCCTCAGACAGGTTTCTGCCCCCCTGGGGTCAAGCCAGGCTTGTCCCAGGATGGCAGAACAAAGGACTTCCTCTGAGAGAGGGTGTTACACCCTCTCCCTTTGGAAAATGGTGTGAAGGCAGGGGAGGAGTAGCCTCCCCCAGCCTCTGGAAATGCATTCTTGGGCACAGATGTGCCCAATTCTGCATAAGCCAGTCTACACCGGTTCAGGGACCCCTTAGCCCCTGCTCTGGCGCGAAACTGGACAAAGGAAAGGGGAGTGACCACTCCCCTGACCTGCACCTCCCCTGGGAGGTGTCCAGAGCTCCTCCAGTGTGCTCCAGACCTCTGCCATCTTGGAAACAGAGGTGCTGCTGGCACACTGGACTGCTCTGAATGGCCAGTGCCACCAGGTGACGTCAGAGACTCCTTCTGATAGGCTCCTTCAGGTGTTAGTAGCCTATCCTCTCTCCTAGGTAGCCAAACCCTCTTTTCTGGCTATTTAGGATCTCTGTCTCTGGGGAAACTTTAGATAACGAATGCAAGAGCTCATCAGAGTTCCTCTGCATCTCTCTCTTCACCTTCTGCCAAGGAATCGACTGCTGACCGCGCTGGAAGCCTGCAAACCTGCAAACCTGCAACATAGTAGCAAAGACGACTACTGCAACTCTGTAACGCTGATCCTGCCGCCTTCTCGACTGTTTTCCTGGTGGTGCATGCTGTGGGGGTAGTCTGCCTCCTCTCTGCACTAGAAGCTCCGAAGAAATCTCCCGTAGGTCGACGGAATCTTCCCCCTGCAACCGCAGGCACCAAAAAGCTGCATTACCGGTCCCTTGGGTCTCCTCTCAGCACGACGAGCGAGGTCCCTTGAATCCAGCAACTCTGTCCAAGTGACTCCCACAGTCCAGTGACTCTTCAGTCCAAGTTTGGTGGAGGTAAGTCCTTGCCTCCCCACGCCAGACTGTATTGTTGGTAACTGCGACTTTTGCAACTTCTTCGGCCCCTGTGCACTTCCGGCAAAAATCCTTTGTGCACAGCCCAGCCTGGGTCCACGGCACTCTAACCTGCATTGCACGACTTTCTAAGTTGGTCTCCGGCGACGTGGGACTCCTTTGTGTAACTTCGGGTGAGCACCTTTTCACGCATCCTTGTAGTGCCTGTTTCTGGCTTTTCTCTGGGTGCTACCTGCTGCTAAGAGGGTTCCTTGTCTTGCTCGACGTCCCCTCTACCTCCTGGTCCAATTTGCGACCTCCTGGACCCTCCTGGGCTACAGCAGCGTCCAAAAACGCTAACTGCACGATTTGCAGCTAGCAAGGCTTGTTGTTGTTCTTTTGGCGGGAAAACACTTCTGCACGACTCTCCACGGCGAGAGGGATCCGTCCACCAAAGGGGAAGTCTCTAGCCCTTTTCGTTCCTGCAGAAACCTCTGCTTCTTCTGTCCAGTAGAAGCTTCTTTGCTCCCACAGCTGGCATTTCCTGGGCATTTGCCCATCTCCGACTTGCTTGTGACTTTTGGACTTAGTCCCCTTGTTCCACAGGTACCCTAGATTGGAAATCTATCTTTGTTGCACTGTTGGTTTGTGTCTTTCCTGCATTATTCCTCTATCACGACTTCTTTGTCTTCTGGGGAACTTTAGTGCACTTTGCACTCACTTTTCAGGGTCTTGGGGTGGGCTAATTTTCTAACTCTCACTATTTTCTAATAGTCCCAGCGACCCTCTACAAGGTCACATAGGTTTGGGGTCCATTCGTGGTTCGCATTCCACTTTTGGAGTATATGGTTTGTGTTGCCCCTATCCCTAATAATCTCCATTGCATCCTATTGTAACTATACATTGTTTGCACTGTTTTCTAAGACTATACTGCATATTTTTAGTACTGTGTACATATAACTTGTGTATATTTGCTATCCTCACTCTGAGGGTACACACTGAGATACTTTGGCATATTGTCATAAAAATAAAGTACCTTTATTCTTAGTATAACTGTGTATTGTGTTTTCTTATGGTATTGTGCAAGTGACACTTGGTGTACTGTAGTAGCTTCACACGTCTCCTAGTTCAGCCTAAGCTGCTCTGCTAAGCTACCATTATCTATCAGCCTAAGCTGCTAGACATCCTATTCACTAATAAGGGATACCTGGGCCTGGTGCAAGGTGTAAGTACCCCTTGGTACTCACTACAAGCCAGTCCAGCCTCCTACACCATGTAACATGTCTAAGATCATGGAATTGTCACCCCAATGCCATTGTGGCATTGGGGCGACAATTCCATGATCCCCGAGTCTCTAGCACAGACCCTGGTACTGCCAAATTACCTTTCCCGGGGTTTCACTGCAGCTGCTGCTGCTGCCAACCCCTCAGACAGGTTTCTGCCCTCCTGGGGTCCAGCCAGGCTTGGCCCAGGAAGGCAGAACAAAGGACTTCCTCAGAGAGAGGGTGTTTGTAGGAAAGTACCATCTTGCCTGGCATGTTACCCCCATTTTTCACTGTATATATGTTGTTTTAGTTGTATGTGTCACTGGGACCCTGGTACCCAGGGCCCCAGTGCTCATAAGTGTGCCTGAATGTGTTACCTGTGTAGTGACTAACTGTCTCACTGAGGCTCTGCTAATCAGAACCTCAGTGGTTATGCTCTCTCATTTCTTTCAAATTGTCACTAACAGGCTAGTGACCAATTTAACCAATTTACATTGGCTTACTGGAACACCCTTATAATTCCCTAGTATATGGTACTGAGGTGCCCAGGGTATTGGGGTTCCAGGAGATCCCTATGGGCTGCAGCATTTCTTTTGCCACCCATAGGGAGCTCTGACAATTCTTACACAGGCCTGCCACTGCAGCCTGAGTGAAATAACGTCCACGTTATTTCACAGCCATTTTACACTGCACTTAAGTAACTTATAAGTCACCTATATGTCTAACCTTTACCTGGTAAAGGATAGGTGCAAAGTTACTTAGTGTGAGGGCACCCTGGCACTAGCCAAGGTGCCCCCACATTGTTCAGGGCCAATTCCCCGGACTTTGTGAGTGCGGGGACACCATTACACGCGTGCACTACATATAGGTCACTACCTATATGTAGCTTCACAATGGTAACTCCGAATATGGCCATGTAACATGTCTATGATCATGGAATTGCCCCCTCTATGCCATCCTGGCATAGTTGGCACAATCCCATGATCCCAGTGATCTGTAGCACAGACCCTGGTACTGCCAAACTGCCTTTCCTGGGGTTTCACTGCAGCTGCTGCTGCTGCCAACCCCTCAGACAGGTTTCTGCCCTCCTGGGGTCAAGCCAGGCTTGTCCCAGGATGGCAGAACAAAGGACTTCCTCTGAGAGAGGGTGTTACACCCTCTCCCTTTGGAAAATGGTGTGAAGGCAGGGGAGGAGTAGCCTCCCCCAGCCTCTGGAAATGCTTTCATGGGCACATTTGGTGCCCATTTCTGCATAAGCCAGTCTACACCGGTTCAGGGACCCCTTAGCCCTGCTCTGGCGCGAAACTGGACAAAGGAAAGGGGAGTGACCACTCCCCTGACCTGCACCTCCCCTGGGAGGTGTCCAGAGCTCCTCCAGTTTGCTCAGGACCTCTGCCATCTTGGAAACAGAGTTGCTGCTGGCACACTGGACTGCTCTGAGTGGCCAGGGCCAGCAGGTGACGTCAGAGACTCCTTCTGATAGGCTCCTCCAGGTGTTGCTAGCCTATCCTCTGTCATAAGTAGCCAAACCTCCTTTTCTGGCTATTTAGGGTCTCTGCTTTGGGGAATTCTTTAGATAACGAATGCAAGAGCTCATCAGAGTTCCTCTGCATATTTCTCTTCACCTTTTGCCAAGGAATCGACTGCTGACCGTGCTGGAAGCCTGCAAAACTGCAACAAAGTAGCAAAGACGACAACCGCGACCTTGTAACGCTGATCCTGCCGCCTTCTCAACTTTTTTCCTGTTGGTGCATGCTGTGGGGGTAGTCTGCCTCCTCTCTGCACTAGAAGCTCCGAAGAAATTTCCCGTGGGTCGACGGAATCTTCCCCCTGCAACCGCAGGCACCAAAGAACTGCATCACCGGTCCTCTGGGTCTCCTCTCAACAAGACGAGCGAGGTACCTTGAACTCAGCAACTCTGTCCAAGTGACTCCCACAGTCCAGTGACTCTTCAGTCCAAGTTTGGTGGAGGTGAGTCCTTGCCTCCCCACGCTAGACTGCATTGCTGGGAACCGCGTGTTTTGCAGCTACTCCGGCTCCTGTGCACTCTTCCATGATTTCCTTTGTGCACAGCCAAGCCTGGGTCCCCGACAGTCTAACCTGCAGTGCACGACCTCCTGAGTTGTCCTCCGGCTTCGTGGGACCCCCTTTTGTGACTTCGGGTGAGCTCCGGTTCACTCCACTTCGTAGTACCTGTTCCAGCACTTCTGCGGGTGCTGCCTGCTTCTGAGTGGGCTCCTTGTCTTGCTGGGCACCCACTCTGTCGCCTCAAGCAATTGGCGACATCCTGGTCCTTCCTGGGCCACAGCAGCATCCAAAAACCCTAACCGCAACCCTTGCAGCTAGCAAGGCTTGTTTGCAGTCTTTCTGCACGGAAATACCTCTGCACGACTCTTCACGACGTGGGTCATCCATCCTCCAAAGGGGAAGTTTCTAGCCCTTGTCGTTCTTGCAGAATCCACAGCTTCTACCATCTGGTGGCAGCTTCTTTGCACCCACAGCTGGCATTTCCTGGGCATCTGCCCACTCCCAACTTGATCGTGACTCTTGAACTTGGTCCCCTTGTTTCACAGGTACTCTCGTCTGGAAATCCATTGTTGTTGCATTGCTGGTGTTCGTCTTTCCTTCAGAATTCCCCTATCACGACTTCTGTGCTCTTTGGGGAACTTAGGTGCACTTTGCGCCCACTTTTCAGGGTATTGGGGTGGGCTATTTTTCTAACCCTCACTGTTTTCTTACAGTCCCAGCGACCCTCTACAAGGTCACATAGGTTTGGGGTCCATTCGTGGTTCGCATTCCACGTCTAGAGTATATGGTTTGTGTTGCCCTATCCCTATGTGCCCCCTTTGCATTCTATTGTGACTATACATTGTTTGCACTGTTTTCTATTGCTATTACTGCATATTTTGGTATTGTGTACATATATCTTGTGTATATTTGCAGTGTGGGTACTCACTGAGATACTTTTGACATATTGTCATAAAAATAAAGTACCTTTATTTTTAGTATATCTGTGTATTGTGTTTTCTTATGATATTGTGCATATGACACTAGTGGTACTGTAGGAGCTTCAATCGTCTCCTAGTTCAGCCTAAGTTGCTCTGTTAAGCTACCTTTTCTATCAGTCTAAGCTGCTAGACACCCCTCTACACTAATAAGGGATACATGGACTTGGTGCAAGGTGTAAGTACCCCTTGGTACCCACTACAAGCCAGGCCACCCTCTTACATTGGTTGTGCAGCGGTGGGATAAGTACTTGCAACTACTTACCACTTTGTCATATTGTACTTTTCATAAGAGAAAAATATACAAAACAAGTTCAGTGTATGTACACCTAACCAAAAAGTTGTGCTTTTCTTCTCTTACTCTTTTTCTAAGTGCTGAAAAGTACCTCTAAAACTTTAAAAAAGTTCTTAAAATGTTTTAAAAGTTTTTTTCTGTTCTGAAAAAAGTTCTACAACTTTTTCTTTCTTTTTCTGTCCCTTAAACCTTTTCTATAATGTCTGGTACAGGTCAAACTGTTTATCTGACTAAACTTGCATATGATCACCTTAGCTGGAAAGGAGCAAGGAGTCTCTGCATTGAAAGAGGTTTAGGGGTAGGGAAGAATCCCTCAAGAGAACTGTTAGTTAATATGCTCATTGAACAGGATAAGACCTTAGTTGGCACATCTGTTGAGAAATTAGCTGATGGTTCACACTCTGACTCTGGGGCACCCCTAGTAAAAGAGGTAGAAAGGAATCTTCCCAGCCTGCCCCCTAGCAAGCCAGCTAGCATGGCTGGTACTTATGTGAGTTCCCATCACAGTAGGAGTGTTACTTCTGTAGGCCAAATTGTTAGAGTGCCATCTGTTAGGGACAGGTCTCCCTCTGTCCATTCACACCATTCTTCTGTGTCAACGTATGCCCAACCCACCATCCCTGAAGACAGAATGTTAGAAAGGGAACTCAATAGATTGGGAGTAGAAGAGTCCAGGCTGAAGCTTAAAAAGCAACAGCTGGGTCTAGACAGGGAAGCATTTGACTTGGAAAAAGAAAGACAGATGTTGGGGTTTGGACCCCATGGTGGCAGCAGCACTATTCCAAATAGTCATCCTGTAAAAGAGCATGATTCTAGGAATCTGCACAAGATAGTTCCCCCTTACAAGGAGGGGGATGGCATTAACAAGTGGTTTGCTGCACTTGAGAGGGCCTGTGTTGTATAGGGGGTCCCTCAAAGGCAGTGGGCTGCTATCCTATGGCTATCTTTCAGTGGAAAGGGTAGGGATAGGCTCCTTACTGTTAAGGAAAGTGAAGCCAATGATTTTACAGTTCTTAAGAATGCACTCCCAGATGGTTATGGCTTAACCACTGAACAGTACAGGATGAAGTTCAGAGAAACCAAAAAGGAGTCTTCACAAGACTGGGTAGACTTTGTTGACCATTCAGTGAAGGCCTAGGAGGGGTTGTTACATGGCAGTAAAGTTTCTGACTATGAAAGCCTGTATAGCATAATCTCGAGAGAGCATATTCTTAATAATTGTGTGCCTGATTTGTCGCACCAGTATCTAGTGGACTCAGATCTGACCTCTCCCCAAGAATTGGGAAAGAAGGCAGACAAATGGGTCAGAACAAGAGTGAACAGAAAAGTTCATACAGTTGGTGACAAGGATGGCAAGAAGAACGATGGTGAGAAATCTCAAGATAAGCATGGGGATAAGGGTAAAACCAAAGATCCTACTTCAAATCTTAAACACTCTTCAGGGGATGGGGATAAAACAAATTCTTCATCTTCTTCACAACCTGCACACATTAAAAAGCCTTGGTGCTTTGTGTGTAAAAACAGAGGCCATAGGCCAGGGGATAAGTCCTGTCCAGGTAAACCCCCTGAGCTTACCACCACTAATACATCAAGCTCCAGTGCCCCTAGCAGTAGTAGTACTAGTGGTGGGACTGCTGGCAACAGTCAAGCAAAGGGTGTAGTTGGGTTCACTTATGGGTCCATCATAGAAACTTGGGTAGTCAGTCCCAAGACAGTTTCTGTCACACCTAGTGGCATTGGCCTTGCCACACTGGCTGTTTGTCCCCTTACAAAGGATAAGTACGGGCACACAGTTTCAATAAATGGTGTTGAGGCCTTGGCCTACAGGGACACAGATGCCAGTATCACTTTGGTGACTGAAAACCTAGTGCATCCTGAACAAAACATCATTGGACAACAGTACAAGATTATTGATGTCCATAACTCCACTAAGTTTCTTCCCTTAGCTATAATTCAGTTTAGTTGGGGTGGAGTTACTGGCCCTAAGCAGGTGGTGGTATCACCTAGCTTACCTGTAGACTGTCACTTAGGTAATGACCTAGAGGCCTCAGGTTGGGCTGATGTAGAGTTTTATGCCCATGCAGCCATGCTGGGCATCCCTGAGGAAATGTTCCCTCTCATTTCTACTGAAATGAAAAAGCAAAGGAGAGAAGGCCTGAAAACTGAGAATCCCTCTCCAACAACAGGTAAAAAGGGTATCACAGTATCCCCTAACCACTCTGCCATTCAGGATACCATTCCTGTGGTGGGAGAAACCTCTCCTGGGGTGGCACCCGTTCCAAGGGAATCATCAGCTGGCCTAGCTGTACTCCCTGAGGTGGAAGTACCTCTCTGTGGGATAACTCATATTGGTGAGAAAAAGAGCACCATTTTTGTTAACATGGAGCATCCCTCCAACCCTCCCAGAGAAACTTTAGTGCAGAAACTCTGCACTGCCTCACTATACTTAGGACAGCATCCCTGCCCTCGTGTGGAGCTCATAGGACAGCATCCCTGTCCTGCTCCAACTCAAGAGAAACAGCATCCCTGTTCTCTCTTCCAGCCATATGAACAACGTTTTTGCCCAGCTATGGCTTTACTGAGACAGCATCCCTGTCTGGCATTCTCACCACTAGAAATAGGTTCAGTGGATAATTCCCACTGCTCTAAACTAAAACTTACTTTTAGAAACTCTGAAAATATATCTTCATCTTGTTGCTTAGCTAAGAAACTTCAAACAAGGTGGTTTACATCCCCACAGGGAAGTAACCATATAGTGGATGATAAAGGGAGTAACCAGTCTATTGCAGAGCTACTCTCTACTTATCACCACTTAGACAATAAAGTCTCAACTGGCCAAGGTTAGCCTTATTGTCCTTCGTTTGGGGGGGGGGGTTGTGTGAGAAAGTAGCCTCTTTCTAGCCTTGTTACCCCCACTTTTGGCCTGTTTGAGAGTGTATGTCAGGGTGTTTTCACTGTCTCACTGGGATCCTACCAACCAGGGCCCAGTGCTCATAGTGAAAGCCCTATGTTTTCGGTATGTTATGTGTCACTGGGACCCTGCTAGCCAGGTCCCCAGTGCTCATACGTTTGTGACCTATATGTATGTGTTCCCTGTGTGATGCCTAGCTGTCTCACTGAGGCTCTGCTAACCAGAACCTCAGTGGTTATGCTCTCTCTTTGCAAATTGTCACTAACAGGCTAGTGACCAATTTCACCAATTTATATTGGCATACTGGAACACCCTTATAATTCCCTGGTATATGGTACTGAGGTACCCAGGGTATTGGGGTTCCAGGAGATCCCTATGGGCTGCAGCATTTCTTGTGCCACCCATAGGGAGCTCTGACAATTCTTACACAGGCCTGCCATTGCAGCCTGAGTAAAATAACGTCCACGTTATTTCACAGCCATTTACCACTGCACTTAAGTAACTTATAAGTCACCTATATGTCTAACCTTTACCTGGTAAAGGTTGGGTGCTAAGTTACTTAGTGTGTGGGCACCCTGGCACTAGCCAAGGTGCCCCCACATTCTTCAGGAGAAATTCCCCGGACTTTGTGAGTGCGGGGACACCATTACACACGTGCACTATACATATGTCACGACATATGTATAGCGTCACAATGGTAACTCCGAATATGGCCATGTAACATGTCTAAGATCATGGAATTGTCACCCCAATGCCATTCTGGCATTGGGGAGACAATTCCATGATCCCCCGAGTCTCTAGCACAGACCTGGGTACTGCCAAACTACCTTTCCCGGGGTTTCACTGCAGATGCTGCTGCTGCCAACCCCTCAGACAAGTGTCTGCCCTCCTGGGGTCCAGCCAGGCTTGGCCCAGGAAGGCAGAACAAAGGACTTCCTCAGAGAGAGGGTGTTACACCCTCTCCCTTTGGAAAAAGGTGTCAGGGTTAGGGAGGAGTAGCCTCCACCAGCCTCTGGAAATGCTTTCATGGGCACAGATGGTGCCCATCTCTGCATAAGCCAGTCTACACCGGTTCAGGGATCCCCCAGCCCTGCTCTGGCGTGAAACTGGACAAAGGAAAGGGGAGTGACCACTCCCCTGACCTGCACCTCCCCTGGGAGGTGCCCAGAGCTCCTCCAGTGTGCTCCAGACCTCTGCCATCTTGGAAACAGAGGTGCTGCTGGCACACTGGACTGCTCTGAGTGGCCAGGGCCAGCAGGTGACGTCAGAGACTCCTTCTGAAAGGCTCCTTCAGGTGTTGCTAGCCTATCCTCTCTCCTAAGTAGCCAAACCCTCTTTTCTGGCTATTTAGGGTCTCTGCTTTGGGGAATTCCTTAGATAACGAATGCAAGAGCTCATCAGAGTTCCTCTGCATCTCTCTTTTCACCTTCTGCCAAGGAATCGACTGCTGACCGCGCTGGAAGCCTGCAAAACAGCAACAAAGTAGCAAAGACGACTACTGCAACTCTGTAACGCTGATCCTGCCGCCTTCTCGACTGTTTTCCTGGTGGTGCATGCTGTGGGGGTAGTCTGCCTCCTCTCTGCACCAGAAGCTCCGAAGAAATCTCCCGTGGGTCGACGGAATCTTCCCCCTGCAACCGCAGGCACCAAAGAACTGCATCACCGGTCCTCTGGGTCTCCTCTCAGCCCTACGAGCGAGGTCCCTTGAACTCAGCAACTCTGTCCAAGTGACTCCCACAGTCCAGTGACTCTTCACTCCAAGTTTGGTGGAGGTAAGTCCTTGCCTCCCAACGCTAGACTACATTGCTAGGAACCACGTGTTTTGCTGCTACTCCGGCTCCTGTGCACTCTTCCAGGATTTGCTTTGTGCACAGCCAAGCCTGGGTCCCCGGCACTCTAACCTACAGGGCACGACCTCCTGAGTTGTCCTCCGGCGTCGTGGGACCCCCTTTTGTGACTTCGGGTGAGCTCCGGTTCACTCCATTTCGTAGTGCCTGTTCCGGCACTTCGCGGGTGCTGTCTGCTTCTGAGTGGGCCAGGAGGGACATCCTGGTCCCTCCTGGGCCACAGCAGCATCCAAAAACCCTAACCGTGACCCTTTGCTGCTAGCAAGGCTTGTTTGCAGTCTTTCTGCACGGAAACACCTCTGCACGACTCTTCACGACGTGGGACATCCATCCTCCAAAGGGGAAGTTTCTAGCCCTTGTCGTTCTTGCAGAATCCACAGCTTATACCATCCGGTGGCAGCTTCTTTGCACCCACAGCTGGCATTTCCTGGGCATCTGCCCACTCCCGACTTGATCGTGACTCTTGGACTTGGTCCCCTTGTTCCACAGGTACTCTCGTCTGGAAATCCATCGTTGTTGCATTGCTGGTGTTGGTCTTTCCTGCAGAATTACCCTATCATGACTTCTGTGCTCTTTAGGGAACTAAGGTGCACTTTGCACCCACTTTTCATGGTCTTGGGGTGGGCTATATTTCTAACCCTCACTGTTTTCTTACAGTCCCAGCGACCCTCTACAAGGTCACATAGGTTTGGGGTCCATTCGTGGTTCGTATTCCACGCCTAGAGTATATGGTTTGTGTTGCCCCTATCCCTATGTGCCCCCTTTGCATTCTATTGTGACTATACATTGTTTGCACTGTTTTCTATTGCTATTACTTCATATTTTGGTATTGTGTACATACATCTTGTGTATATTTGCTATCCTCATACTGAGGGTACTCAGTGAGATACTTTTGGCATATTGTCATAAAAATAAAGTACCTTTATTTTTAGTATATCTGTGTATTGTGTTTTCTCATGATATTGTGCATATGACACTAGTGGTACTATAGGAGCTTCACTCGTCTCCTAGTCCAGCCTAAGCTGCTCTGCTAAGCTAATTTTTCTATCAGCCTAAGCTGCTAGACACCCCTCTACACTAATAAGGGATACCTGGACCTGGTGCAAGGTGTAAGTACCCCTCGGTTCCCACTACAAGCCAGACCAGCCTCTTACAGTTACTGGTCCAAAGAAAGCTGTGGTTGCCTCAGATTTACCTGTAGACTGTCTACTAGGGAATGATTTAGAGACATCAGCTTGGGCAGAAGTGGAGTTGGAGGCTCATGCAGCAATGCTGAGCATTCCTGGGCATATTTTCGCTTTGGCAAGGGCTCAGGCCAAAAAGCAAAAAGGACAGGGTAACTTTGATCCTGGAAGAATGGACCAAGTGCTCCCTAAAGCTAGGGTTAGTAAAGGTAAAACACTACCTACTATCCCTCCCTCTACAGTGGATTCAACTTCTGAGGAAGAAGAATTTCCACCCTGTGCAGAACCTACACCAGAGGAGCTGGTAGCAGACACTGCTGAGCTTTTGGGTGAAGGGCGGCCTGCCAGGGAAGAGCTGAGTGTGGCACAGCATACCTGTCCCAAACTAAAGGGTCTAAGACAGCAAGCTGTCAAACAAGCAAATGGGGATGTCAGTGACTCTCACAGAGTTTACTGGGAGGACAACCTTTTGTATACTGAAGCAAGGGATCCAAAACCTGGAGCTGCCAGAACATTGGTGATTCCTCAGGAATACAGAAAGTTCCTCCTAACTCTAGCCCACGACATTCCCTTAGCTGGACATTTGGAGCAAAGGAAAACTTGGGACAGGCATGTCCCCTTGTTTCATTGGTCTAGAATGTCAGAGGACACAAAGGAATTTTGTAAGTCCTTTGTAACCTGATAAGCCAGTGGCAAGACAGGTGGCACTCCAAAGGCACCCCTTATTCCACTGCCTGTGGTTGGGGTTCCCTTTGAAAGGGTAAGGATTGACATAGTTGGCCCTCTTGACCCTCCTACTGCTTCAGGCAATAGGTTTATCTTGGTGGTAGCGGACCATGCCACCAGATATCCTGAAGCTATTCCTCTAAGGACCACTACAGCTCCTGCAGTGGCAAAGGCCTGCCTGGGAATCTTTTCCAGTGTGGGCTTCCCAAAAGAGGTGGTATCAGACAGGGGAAGCAATTTCATGTCTGCTTATTTAAAGGCCATGTGGAAGGAATGTGGTGTAACATACAAGTTCACCACACATTATCATCCACAAACAAATGGACTGGTTGAGAGGTTTAATAAAACTCTTAAAGGAATGATAATGGGACTCCCTGAAAAACTCCGCAGGAGATGGGATGTCCTGTTACCTTGCCTCCTTTTTGCTTACAGGGAGGTACCCCAAAAAGGAGTGGGCTTCAGCCCCTTTGAACTCCTATTTGGACACCCTGTAAGAGGTCCTCTAACACTTGTGAAGGAGGGTTGGGAACAACCTTTAAAAGCTCCTAAGCAAGACATAGTGGACTATGTACTTGGCCTAAGATCTAGGATGGCTGAGTACATGAAAAAGGCCAGTAAAAACCTTCAGGCCAGCCAAGAGCTCCAAAAGCAATGGCATGACCAGAAGGCTGTTCTGATTCAGTGCCAACCAGGGCAGAAAGTGTGGGTCTTGGAGCCTGTGGCCCCAAGAGCACTCCAAGACAAATGGAGTGGACCCCACATTATTGTTGAGAAAAAGGGTGAAGTCACCTACTTAGTTGACTTAGGCACTGCCAGGAGTCCCCTTAGGGTGCTCCATGTCAATCGCCTGAAACCCTACTATAACAGGGCTGATCTCACCCTGCACATGGCAACAGATGAAGGACAGGAAGAAGAGAGTGACCCTCTCCCTGATCTCTCCTCTTCCACAGAACAAGAAGCTCTAGTGGAAGGTGTAGTTTTGGCAGATTGTCTTACTGCTGAGCAGAAAGACCACTGCATAAATCTCCTGGGTCAGTTTTCTGAACTCTTTTCACCTGTGCCAGGCACCACTTCTTGGTGGTAAAGACAGCTATATCATCCAGATATGCTGCACTAAAAGCTTCCAGCCCTTGCAGGACTGTGTTCACCATCCTTTGAAAAGTGGCAGGTGCATTTTTCAATCCAAAAGGCATTACTGTGAATTGGTATTGGCCTCCAATGGTTGAAAATGCAGTTTTTGCTTTTGCATCTTCTGATAACTAGATCTGCCAATACCCTGCAGTCAAATCAAAAGTGCTTAGATACTTAGCAGATGCTAGTGTATCTATTAGCTCATCTGCCCTGGGTATAGGGTGAGCGTCAGTTTTGGTTACCTGGTTGAGACCTCTGTAGTCAACACAAAATCTCATATCCCTTTTACCATCTTTGGAATGAGGTTTTGGTACAAGTACCACAGGAGAGGCCCATGGACTTTCAGAGTGCTCAACCATTCCCAGTTCAAGCATTTTCTGCACCTCTTGCTTTATGCAGTCTCTGACATGGTCAGGCTGCCTATAGATCTTACTTTTGACAGGCAAGCTGTCTCCAGTATCTATAGTGTGCTCACACCAAGAAGTGGTGCCTGGCACAGTAGAGAAGAGTTCAGAAAACTGACCCAGGAGATTTATGCAGTGGCCTTTCTGCTCAGCAGTAAGACAATCTGCCAGTACTACACTTTCCACTAGAGCATCTTGTTCTGTGGAAGAGAAGAGATCAGGGAGAGGGTCACTCTCTTCTTCCTGTCCCTCATTTGTTGCCATGAGCAGGGTGAGATCAGCCCTGTCATAGTAGGGTTTTAGGCGATTGACATGGAGCACCCTAAGGGGACTCCTGACAGTGCCTAAGTCAACTAAGTAGGTGACTTCTCCCTTCTTTTCAATAATTATGTGGGGTCCACTCCATTTGTCTTGGAGTGCTCTTAGGCCACAGGCTCCAAGACCCACACTTTCTGCCCTGGTTGGTACTGAACCAAAACAGCCTTCTGGTCATGCCATTGCTTTTGGAGCTCTTGGCTGGCCTTAAGGTTTTTACTGGCCTTTTTCATGTACTCAGCCATCCTAGATCTTAGGCCAAGTACATAGTCCACTATGTCTTGCTTTGGAGCTTTTAAAGGTTGTTCCCAACCCTCCTTAACAAGTGTTAGGGGACCTCTCACAGGGTGTCCAAATAGGAATTCAAAGGGGCTGAAGCCCACTCCTTTTTGGGGTACCTCCCTGTAAGCAAAAAGGAGGCAAGGTAACAGGATATCCCATCTCCTGCAGAGTTTTTCATGGAGTCCCATTATCATACCTTTGAGAGTTTTGTTAAATCTCTCCACCAGTCCATTTGTTTGTGGATGATAGGGTGTGGTGAACTTGTATGTCACACCACATTCCTTCCACATGGCCTTTAGGTAAGCAGACATGAAATTGCTTCCCCTGTCTGATACCACCTCTTTTGGGAAGCCCACCCTGGAAAAGATTCCCAGGAGGGCCTTTGCCACTGCAGGAGTTGTAGTGGTCCTTAGAGGAATTGCTTCAGGGTATCTGATGGCATGGTCCACTACCACCAAGATAAACCTATTGCCTGAAGCAGTAGGAGGGTCAAGGGGGCCAACTATGTCAACCCCTACCCTTTCAAAGGGAACCCCAACCACAGGCAGTGGAATAAGGGGTGCCTTTGGAGTGCCACCTGTCTTGCCACTGGCTTGACAGGTTTCACAGGACTTACACAAATCCTTTGTGTCCTCTGACATTCTAGGCCAATGAAACAAGGGGACAAGCCTGCCCCAAGTTTTCATTTGCCCCAAATGTCCAGCTAAGGGAATGTCGTCGGCTAGAGTTAGGAGGAACTTTCTGTATTCCTGAGGAATCACCAATCTCCTGGCAGCTCCAGGTTTTGGATCCCTTGCTTCAGTGTACAAAAGGTTGTCCTCCCAGTAAACTCTGTGAGAGTCACTGACATCCCCATTTGCTTGTTTGACAGCTTGCTGTCTTAGACCCTCTAGTGTGGGACAGGTATGCTGTGCCACACTCAGCTCCTCCCTGGCAGGCCCCCCTTCACCCAAAAGCTCAGCAGTGTCTGCTTCCAGCTCCTCTGGTGTAGGTTCTGCACAGGGTGGAAATTATTTTTCCTCAGAAGTTGAATCCACTGTAGAGGGAGGGATAGTAGGTAGTGATTTACCTTTACTAACCCTAGCTTTAGGGAGCACTTGGTCCATTCTTCCAGGATCCAAGTCACCCTGTCCTTTTTGCTTTTTGGCCTGAGCCCTGGTCAAAGCAAAAATATGCCCTGGAATGCCCAGCATTGCTGCATGAGCCTCCAACTCCACTTCTGCCCAAGCTGATGTCTCTAAATCGTTCCCTAGTAGACAGTCTACAGATAAATCTGAGGCAACCACAACTTTCTTTGGACCAGTAACCCCCTCCCCCCCAGTTGAGATTCACAACAGCCATGGGGTGGCTAAGAGTGTTGTTATGAGCATCGGTTACTTGGTACTGGTGACCAAGTAGGTGTTGTTCAGGGTGGACCTGTTCCTCTATTACCATTGAAACACTGGCACCTGTGTCCCTGTAGGTCTGAACCTCAACACCATTTATTAGGGGTAGTTGCTTGTACTTATCCATGTTAAGGGGACAAGCAACCAAGGTGGCAAAATCAATGGCCCCCTCAGAGACTATCACAGCCTCTGTGGTCTCCCTAATCAGACCAACCCCAACTAAGTTACCAAAAGTGAGCCCAGCTACTCCCTTGGATTGGCTATTAGTAGGTTTGCTCCCACCACCACTGTTATTACTAGGGGCACTAGGTGTAGCAGCTGGGGTTGTAGTGGTAGGAGGCTTGGTGCTTTTCTTTGGACAACTGGGATCTGTAGTCCATTGGCCTTTTATTTTACATAAATAGCACCATGGTTTCTTTTCTTTGTTTTGATTTGAAGAGGATTTGGGCCCACCACCCCCACCAGAGTGTTTTTGTGGGCCTGATGAAGACTCATTTTTAGATTTGTCCCCACCCTTGTCAGAAGATTTACCATTCTTCTTCTTGCAATCTTTGTCACCCACTGTATGAACTTTTCTGTTCACCCTTGTTCTGACCCATTTGTCTCCCTTCTTTCTCAATTCTTGGGGAGAGGTCAGATCAGAGTCTACCAGGTACTGGTGTAACAAATCAGACAAACAATTATTAAGAATATGCTCTCTCAGGATTAAGTTATACAGGCTTTCATAGTCAGAAACTTTACTGCCATGTAACCACCCCTCCAAGGCCTTCACTGAATGGTCAACAAAGTCTACCCAGTCTTGTGAAGACTCCTTTTTGGTTTCCCTGAACTTCATCCTGTACTGTTCAGTGGTTAAGCCATGACCATCTAGGAGTGCATTCTTAAGAACTGTAAAATTATTGGCATCACTTTCCTTCACAGTAAGGAGCCTATCCCTACCCTTTCCACTGAAAGATAGCCATAGGATAGCAGCCCACTGCCTTTGAGGGACCTCCTGTACAACACAGGCCCTCTCAAGTGCAGCAAACCACTTGTTAATGTCATCCCCTTCCTTGTAAGGGGGAACTATCTTGTGCAGATTCCTAGAATCATGCTCTTTTGCAGGATGACTATTTGGAATACTGCTGCTGCCACCATGGGGTCCTAACCCAAACCTCTGCCTTTCTTTTTCTAAATCAAAGGACTGCTTATCTAAATCCAACTGTTGCTTCTTGAGCTTCAGCCTGGATTGTTCCACTCTCAATCTATTGAGCTCCCTTTCTAACACTCTGTCATCAGGGTGGGTTGGGCATTCCTTGAAACAGAAGAATGGTGTGAATGAACAGAGGGAGACCTGTTCCTAACGGATGGCACTCTAACATTCTGGCCTACAGAAGTAACACTTCTACTGTGATGAGAAGCAACACTATTACTGTGATGTGATTTCACATCAGTACCAGCTATGCTAGGTGGCCTGCTAAGGTGCAGGTTGGAAAGATTCCCTCCCAAATCTTTCACTGGGGGTGCCCCAGAATCAGAGTGGGAACCATCAGCTAATTTCTCACCAGAAGTGCCAACTAAGGTCTTATCTTGTTCAATTAGCATATTAACCAACAGTTGTCTTGAGGGATTCTTCCCTACCCCTAAACCTCTATGTATGCAGAGACTCCTTGCTTCCTTCCAGCTAAGGTTGTCATAAGCTATGCTGGCCAGATCAAGAGTTTGGCCTGTGCCAGACATGATTGACAAGAGTTTAAGGGACAGAAAAAGAAAGAAAAAGTTTCAGAACTTTTTAAAGAACAGAAGAAAAAAAACCTTTTAAACTTTTTAAGAACTTTTTGAAAGTTTTAGAGGTACTTTTCAGCACTTAGCAAAGAAGTGAGAGAAGAAAAGCAAAACTTTTTGGTTAGGTGTACATACACTGAACTTGTTTTGTATATTTTTCTCTTATGAAAAGTACAAAATGACAAAGTGGTAAGTAGTTGCAAAGTACTTATCCCACCGCTGCACAACCAATGTAGGAGGCTGGACTGGCTTGTAGTGGGTACCAAGGGGTACTTACACCTTGCACCAGGCCCAGGTATCCCTTATTAGTGTAGAGGGGTGTCTAGCAGCTTAGGCTGATAGAAAAGGTAGCTTATAAGAGCAGGTAAGGATGAACTAGGAGACGAGTGAAGCTCCTACAGTACCACTAGTGTCATATGCACAATATCACAAGAAAACACAATACACAGATATACTAAAAATAAAGGTACTTTATTTTTATGACAATATGCCAAAAGTATCTCAGTAGTACCCTCAGTATGAGGATAGCAAATATACACAAGATATATGTACACAATACCAAAATATGCAGTAATAGCAATAGAAAACAGTGCAAACAATGTATAGTTTTTTCTGTTCCTTAAAAAGTTCTAAAACTTTTTCTTTCTTTTTCTGTCCCTTAAACCTTTTCTATAATGTCTGGTACAGGTCAAACTGTTGATCTGACTAAACTTGCATATGATCACCTTGGCTGGAAAGGAGCAAGGAGTCTCTGCATTGAAAGAGGTTTAGGGGTAGGGAAGAATCCCTCAAGAGAACTGTTAGTTAATATGCTCATTGAACAGGATAAGACCTTAGTTGGCACATCTGTAGAGAAATTAGCTGATGGTTCTCACTCTGACTCTGGGGCACCCCTAGTAAGAGAGTTAGAAGGGAATCTTCCTAGCCTGCCCCCTAGCAAGCCACATAGCATGGCTGGTACTTATGTGAGTTCCCATCACAGTAGGAGTGTTAATTCTGTAGGCCAGAATGTTAGAGTGCCCTCTGTTAGGGACAGGTCTCCCTCTGTCCATTCACACCATTCTTCTGTGTCAAGGCATGCCCAACCCACCATCCCTGAAGACAGAATGTTAGAAAGGGAACTCAATAGATTGAGAGTGGAAGCGTCCAGGCTGAAGCTTAAAAAGCAACAGCTGGATCTAGACAGGGAAGCATTTGACTTAGAAAAAGAAAGACAGAGGTTGGGGTTTGGACCCCATGGGGGCAGCAGCAGTATTCCAAATAGTAATCCTGTAAAAGAGCATGATTCTAGGAACCGGCACAAGATAGTTCCCCCTTACAAGGAGGGGGATGACATTAACAAGTGGTTTGCTGCACTTGAGAGGGCCTGTAATGTACAGGGGGTCCCTCAAAGGCAGTGGGCTGCTATCCTATGGCTATCTTTCAGTGGAAAGGGTAGGGATAGGCTCCTTACTGTTAACAAAAGTGATGCCAATGATTTTTCAGTTCTTAAGAATGCACTCCTTGATGGTTATTGCTTAACCACTGAACAGTACAGGATCAAGTTCAAAGAAACCAAAAAGGAGTCTTCACAAGACTGGGTAGACTTTGTTGACCATTCAGTGAATGCCTTGGAGGGGTGGTTACATGGCAGTAAAGTTTCTGACTATGAAAGCCTGTATAACTTAATCCTGAGAGAGCATATTCTTAATAACTGTGTTAGTCTCTGAGGGGGCTATTGATTTGGCCACCTTGGTTGCTTGTCCCCTTAATATGGATAAGTACAAGCAACTTCCCCTAATAAATGGTGTTGAGGTTCAGGCCTACAGGGACACAGGTGCCAGTGTTACAATGGTAATAGAGAAACTGGTCCACCCTGAACAACACCTACTTGGTCACCAGTACCAAGTGACAGATGCTCATAACAACACTCTTAGCCACCCCATGGCTGTTGTGAATCTCAACTTGGGGGGGGGGTTACTGTGAGAAAGTAGCCTCTTTCTAGCCTTGTTACCCCCACTTGTGGTCTGTTTGTGAGTGTATGTCAGGGTGTTTTCACTGTCTCACTGGGATCCTGCCAGCCAGGGCCCAGTGCTCATAGTGAAAACCATATGTTTTCAGTATGTTTGTTATGTGTCACTGGGACCCTGCTAGTCAGGACCCCAGTGCTCATAAGTTTGTGACCTATAGATATGTGTTCCCTGTGTGATGCCTAACTGTCTCACTGAGGCTCTGCTAACCAGAACCTCAGTGGTTATGCTCTCTCATTTCTTTCAAATTGTCACTAATAGGCTAGTGACCAATTTTACCAATTTACATTGGCTTACTGGAACACCCTTATAATTCCCTAGTATATGGTACTAAGGTACCCAGGGTATTGGGGTTCCAGGAGAGCCCTATGGGCTGCAGCATTTCTTTTGCCACCCATAGGGAGCTCTGACAATTCTTACACAGGCCTGCCATTGCAGCCTGAGTGAAATAACGTCCACGTTATTTCACAGCCATTTACCACTGCACATAAGTAACTTATAAGTCACCTATATGTCTAACCTTTACCTCACTGGGATCCTGCCAGCCAGAGCCCAGTGCTCATAGTGAAAACCCTATGTTTTCAGTATGTTTGTTATGTGTCACTGGGACCCTGCTAGCCAGGTCCCCAGTGCTCATAAGTTTGTGACCTATATGTATGTGTTCCCTGTGTGATGCCTAACTGTCTCACTGAGGCTCTGCTAACCAGAACCGCAGTGGTTATGCTCTCTCTTTGCAAATTGTCACTAACAGGCTAGTGACCAATTTCACCTATTTATATTGGCATGCTGGAAAACCCTTATAATTCCCTAGTATATGGTACTAAGGTACCCAGGGTATTGGGGTTCCAGGAGATCCCTATGGGCTGCAGCATTTCTTTTACCACCCATAGGGAGCTCTGACAATTCTTACACAGGCCTGCCATTGCAGCCTGAGTGAAATAACGTCCACGTTATTTCACAGCCATTTACCACTGCACTTAAGTAACTTATAAGTCACCTATATGTCTAACCTTTACCTGGTAAAGGTTGGGTGCTAAGTTACTTAGTGTGTGGGCACCCTGGCATTAGACAAGGTGCCCCCACATTGTTCAGGGCAAATTCCCCAGACTTTGTGAGTGCGGGGACACCATTACACGCGTGCACTATACATATGTCACAACATATGTATAGCTTCACAATGGTAACTCCGAACATGGCCATGTAACATGTCTAAGATCATGGAATTGTCACCCCAATGCCATTCTGGCATTGGGGAGACAATTCCATGATCCCCCGAGTCTCTAGCACAGACCCGGGTACCGCCAAACTACCTTTCCCGGGGTTTCACTGCAGCTGCTGCTGCTGCCAACCCCTCAGACAGGTTTCTGCCCTCCTGGAGTCCAGCCAGGCTTGGCCCAGGAAGGCAGAACAAAGGACTTCCTCAGAGAGAGGGTGTTACACCCTCTCCCTCTGGAAAAAGGTGTCAGGTCTGGGGAGGAGTAGCCTGGGGAGGAGTAGCCTGGAAATGCTTTCATGGGCACGGATGCTGCCCATTTCTGCATAAGCCAGTCTACACCGGTTCAGGGATCCCCCAGCCATGCTCTGGCGCGAAACTGGACAAAGGAAAGGGGAGTGACCACTCCCCTAACTTGCACCTCCCCGGGAGGTGCCTAGAGCTCCTCCAGTGTGCTCCAGACCTCTGCCATCTTGGAAACAGAGGTGCTGCTGGCACACTGGACTGCTCTGAGTGGCCAGGGCCAGCAGGTGACGTCAGAGACTCCTTCTGATAGTCTCCTCCAGGTGTTGCTAGCCTATCCTCTCTCCTAAGTAGCCAAACTCCCTTTTCTGGCTATTTAGGGTCTCTGCTTTGGGGAATTCCTTAGATAACGAATGCAAAAGCTCATCAGAGTTCCTCTGCATCTCTCTCTTCACCTTCTGCCAAGGAATCGACTGCTGACCATGCTGGAAGCCTGCAAAACTGCAACAAAGTAGCAAAGACGACTACTGCGACCTTGTAACGCTGATCCTGCCGCCTTCTCGACTGTTTTCCTGGTGGTGCATGCTGTGGGAGTAGTCTGCCTCCTCTTTGCACTAGAAGCTCTGAAGAAATCTCATGTGGGTTGACGGAATCTTCCCCCTGCAACCGCAGGCACCAAAAGACTGCATCACCGGTCCTCTGGGTCTCCTCTCAGCACAACGAGCGAGGTCCCTTGAACTCAGCAACTGTGTCCAATTGACTCCCACTGTCCATTGACTCTTCAGTCCAAGATTGGTGGAGGTAAGTCCTTGCTTCCCCATGCTAGACTGCATTGCTGGGAACAGCATGTTTTGCAGCTGTTCCGGCTCCTGTGCACTCTTCCAGGATTTCCTTTGTGCACAGCCAAGCCTGGGTCCCCGTCACTGTAACCTGCAGTGCTCGACCTCCTGAGTTGTCCTCCCGCGTCGTGGGACCTTCCTTTGTAACTTCGGGTGAGCTCCGGTTCACTCCACTTCATAGTGCCTGTTCTGGCACTTCTGCGGGTGCTGCTTGCTTCTGACTGGACTCCTTGTCTTGCTGGATGCCCCCTCTGTCTCCTCACCCAATTGGCGACATCCTTGTCCCTCCTGGGCCACAGCAGCATCCAAAAACCCTAACCGCAACCCTTGCAGCTAGCAGGGCTTGTTTGCGGTCTTTCTGCACGAAAACACGTCTGCAAGCTTCTACAAGAAGTGATACATCCATCCTCGAAAGGGGAAGTTTCTAGCCTTTGTCGTTCTTGCAGAATCCACAGCTTCTACCATCCGGTGGCAGCTTCTTTGCACCCTCAGCTGGCATTTCCTGGGCATCTGCCCACTCCCGACTTGATTGTGACTCTTGGACTTGGTCCCCTTGTTCCACAGGTACTCCCGTCTGGAAATCCATCATTGTTGCATTGCTGGTGTTGGTCTTTTCTGCAGAATTCCCCTATCACGACTTCTGTGCTCTTTGGGGAACTTCAGTGCATTTTGCACTCACTTTTCAGGGTCTTGGGGTGGGCTATTTTTCTAACCCTCACTGTTTTCTTACAGTCCCAGCGACCCTCTACAAGGTCACATAGGTTTGGGGTCCATTCGTGGTTCGCATTCCACTTCTAGAGTATATGGTTTGTGTTGCCCCTATCCCTATGTGCCCCCATTGTATTCTATTGTGACTATACATTGTTTGCACTGTTTTCTATTGCTATTACTGCATATTTTGGTATTGTGTACATATATCTTGTGTATATTTGCTATCCTCATACTGAGGGTACTCACTGAGATACTTTGGCATATTGTCATAAGAATAAAGTACCTTTATTTTTAGTATATCTGTATATTGTGTTTTCTTATGATATTGTGCATATGACACTAGTGGTACTGTAGGAGCTTCACTCGTCTCCTAGTTCAGCCTAAGCTGCTTTGCTAAGCTACCTTTTCCATCAGCCTAAGCTGCTAGACACCCCTCTACACTAATAAGGGATACCTTGACCTGGTGCAAGGTGTAAGTACCCCTTGGTACCCACTACAAGCCAGGCCAGCCTCCTACAGAAGACCTCTGCAGATTCGTCAGGTGATATAGCACTGCCTTTCTCCGTAGTCAAAATCTCTCGATGATCGGTCAGCACAGCAGGTTCCACCAAGGTAGGTAGCACTCTCTTGCAGTGTGTACTATGGACCCAATTCTTTCGGTTTGTCACTCGAACTGCTGTCCTTGTCGCAAGGAGCACCTGTTCTGGGCCTCGCCACCTTGGTTCCAAGCTGCTTGATCTTTCAAAGGACTTAATCATCTCCTGGTCACCAGGTCGGAGTTCATGGCCTTTGTGGTACTGAAAATTCTGGACCCGTGTTATAAACGTCTTCGTATCACAACGATTTTGGTATCAGCAGACCGGGAATGATTAGAATAGTATGCACAAGCATTGTATTCATATTCAGGTAACAAAATCACCCGAATATCAGAGTTTCCGTCCTAAGCCCTCATGTTCCATTTAAACAACAGCCATTTTATGATTGCCCTCACATAGGCCAATGTCTAATGCTGAAAACGAGTCTGAAGGACACGTACACCTTTGCTGACTCCTCTGTGACCTGGGCAAGCTGAATCCACTGCCTGAAGCCAAACCTGTTGGGCCAGTTTCTTTCCCAGTGGCCGAATGAGATTAGTATCAAGGCACAACACATCATAAACCTTTCATCACACACAAACCATGCCTAATCTTACACACACCTCTCCCTGTTTCTTTCTTTATGACTTGCTTTACAAGGAGGAGGTGCCCGTTTATATTGGGGGTCCGTCGATATCTGATGAAAGTACTAAGCCTTGCCTGGTAATTGATTGAGGGCTGGACAAACTGAAATATGGGCTTGTCATCATAAACCTGCTATTTCTTTGTAGTGAAAATATGTGAATGGTCAACTGTAAAATAAAGAATGTTTGCCTAAAGCATAATATTTTGTATAAAAATGAAGGTTAGCTTTGCAAAGGCAGCAGTCTCCTGAGAATATACACTGTGTTGTACTTCTAGGATACCTGTTACTGGCTGCAGCCAATAAACAAGATCTTTGACTTCACCAAGAAGACTCTGTGTTTCTGTAGTCTGAAACAGGAAGGACTCGAAGTCTTAGGGTGTGTTCCCTGGCACCACTGGGTTCTGAAAAACCCAGTACTTCAGTTGGCGCCCAACGTGGGGCGATTTCAGCGGTACCGGTCCAAGCCAGAGGTTCGTGAGGTGCTTCGTGTGAAAATTCTGGAGGAAGGCCGCCACTTCATTGACCCCTGTATGTCGACGTCGTCCGAAAGTCTTTGCTGCGAGGTTCCCCGCTTTCCGACGGCTACGAAGGACTGCTGCCCTGACTATCGCCCTGTTTTGGACCCTTGATGATTTGGTAGAGCGAAACGATAAACGAGTCTTCTGGTGACGTCATCGATACCTCAGTTAAGTATAAGTGGAGTGTCTCCCAGTCCTTAGTTTGGTTCTTAGTTTGGTATCCCCTTGGGATCTTTGATTTGGAACTTGCAAGTACCAAAGCAAAGGGATTTGTGTATTCATGAGACTATCGTATTCGATAATCCTTTGAAGTTTGAAGCTAGACTAGAGAGCGAAGATGCCTGGTCTTAGCAGATATAGAAATTTGTTTTGTCTTGGTTATAATAGGGATTCCCGATTGGAGGACTCGTGTCCGGTTCCTCCGATTGGAACTCCAACCTATGAACTATATGTGAAACATGGCATAGGCCCCCTCACATATAATGAAGTATGGATCCGATACACCAGGAAAGATTGAGTTTTAAAATGGCCCCAATATGGTAGTTTTGACATGAGATTCTGAATAATCTGGAGGTTAAACTTTTTGAGAAGAAAGCCCGGCCGGCGATGTTTGACTCTTTCCGCCTATGGCGTAAGGAAGCCAAACAGAAGGAAATTAAATTAGCAAAGAGAAATAAGAGGGAAGAGGGTATCTCGATAATGCAAGCTGCTATGCAGTTTAAAGATGATGAAGAAGAACAGATGAATGAGCAGTTGCACAGGCAACGTAAATTGGTGACCGATAAATGTTATCCAGTTCTTCCGCTTCTTCAGCAAGATGCAGCAAAAGAACTTGAGAAAGATCCTTTAATGTCGCACTTGTTGAGGTCGCCACCCCCTTATGCGCAGAATGCTACAGCACCTCCGCAACCTTTAGCTGTGCAACCTCCGGTTATTGTGCCTCAGGTTCTTAAACAGCCGCCAGCTCCTTTTCAGTTGGCTCCTACTACTATGGCGCAGCCCCTTCGATGGCCGCCGACTTCGCTACCTGCTCCATCTGTACCTCCTACGACTTTATGTACTCCATCGACTGCCTCTTCTGGTGTTCTTCCTGATACTGCCTCTGCGTCTGCTTCTGCGTCTGCCTTGCCTCCCTCTGTTTTTCCTCCTGTTCTTTCATCAACTTCTCCTTCTGTCCGACAGAGAATGACAGATACTGTTGCCAGCCTTAAATTTCCTCTCTTTGGGTCGTCTGGTGTGACCCCAGATTCGGAGCATAAGCAGTTGCGTAGTCAACTGCCTAATTCTCAAGAGAGAGAAATGTTGGACCGTATGGCACGTAAATGGGTTGTTTACCCTTAAAGATATGATGTAGAGTCTGTTATGGATGTCTTCCGTCAATGGTGAGCACCAAAACAAAGATACGTTTTTGAGAAAATGTGTGCTTTCCTTTGTGAGGAATTGGAAGATAATGATTTGGAAACAAATCCGCCTGATTTGTGCCGTGTACGGTTTGAGTTTACAAAGGGCACGATTGTGGGTCCCGATGTTGAGACAGCAGTTGCAACGTTGTTGTCCTTTAGGAATAAGGATCCTTCTCAGTCATTGTTCCAACATGACTCTTCTGTTAAAAAAAAAGGTGCGACAGTACCCAATGAGAGAAGTCCCTCTGGTATGGAAGGACGCCGTTGAGGCTGATGTTGCTAATCAAATTGATGCTGTCCCAGCTCATTTTCAGCGTGTTTGGGTACATGTTCTGTGGAAGCGAGCTGAAGTTTTAGCCCTTAAGCAGACTTTGCCTGATCCCCGTAAAAACCCTGCAGGGTATTATAAGGAATTATCACAGACTGCAGACTCATGCATTATGAATTTAGCCGACATAGACATGTTATTTGGGAATGTTGTACCACAGCCTTTGTGGGGATTGATTCGCCATACAGATCATGCGCAAGAGTTAGGTGACTCATGGGCTACTAATAGTGCTGCAAATGATAGACAAGTTGGTGGTGCCAAGCCTGAGCCTTTGGTAGCAGAACTGCCTGCTAGGATCATTACTTACATGAAGACTTTAATGTCTGCGATGCGTGTGAATTGGGATAAATTATCTGCGTGTAAGCAGAAGAAAGATGAAACAGTGTCTGATTTTTTCACCAGGTTTGAGGAAACGTTTATCGACCACAGTGGTCAAGATATGAGTACAGAAGGTGGTCAACGGTTGTTCGTTGACAAGTTTGTGCACAATTTGCTTGCAGAGCTGTCTAAGAAATTGAAGGATTCAGAGAGTTCTTGGGCCGTTTCCTCTTCAGCACAAATATTGGCTACTGCACAGTACTACGAAAATAGGGATAAAGATGAGAAGGATAGAGCAGACAAGAAAACTAAAGAATTAAAGACGAAGGTTCTTTTACAACAGGCGTATCCGCCACGTGGTGGTCAGAGTAACTATCAGCAACCTCAACAGTTCCAGAGAAACTCGCAAAGGTTCGAGTTTTCTCAACCACGTGTTCCTGTAGGTCCCAATCAGTGTTCATATTGTAAAGAAGAGGGGCATTTCAAGTATAGTTGTCCTATTTTGTTACAGCGTACGAATGGTGCTTCTGGCGCAAGAGGTCGAGGTGTTCAACAAGCTCCTAGAGGTAGAGGACGTGGAAGTTTTCCCCAGAACACGCGTTCCTTTCCGTCTCAAAACTCAATGAATAGTTTTGACCAGCAACATAACGCGTCTGGTAGGATGGCTCAGTACTATGCTGACGACTACTATGGAGAAGATGAGAACTTGGAAGGTAATAATTGCTAGGACAGCCATAGACGAAGAGAGGGAGTTTTTTTAGTTCCAGTAGATCAGAATGGACCTTATGTTAAGGTAATTACCTCAGGTGTGTCGGAGCCTTTTCTGTTGGATACTGGTGCTACAAAGAGTTCTATTATGCACTCAAAACTCCCTGGCGCACCTTTGTCTGGCGAGATGAATGTTTCAGTAGGTTTTTCTGGCGCCCCGGTTAGGAACCCGATTTCTAGTCCTATGTCCCTTTCTGTTGGACCTTGTGAATTGGAAGCACCCCTTATTCTGACGACAGGTTGTGGTGAAAACTTGTTAGGATTGGATTTGTTGAAAAGATTGTATGCGACATTATATTGTTCTCCTTCAGGAGTACAACTTACACTGGGTAGGAAAGTGGTCTCTCCAATGTATTTGTCAAAGGATAAACTTCCGACCGAATTGTCGTTTCTTCCTGATACCATTTGGGCTACTGGTCCTAATGATGTGGGTCTGTTGGAAATACCGCCTTATGTTGTGACATTGAAAGCCAATGTTAAATTACCAAGCATTCAACAATACAAGATCTCTAGTGAAGGTGAAAAGGCGTTGCTAGCGATCATTTATGATTTAATTGAAAAAGATGTAATTGAAGAGACAAGAGGCAACGTTTGTAATAGTCCTGTTCTGCCTGTTTTGAAATGTACTGACCCCTCTAAGCCACCTGTTTACAGGCTCATGATTGATCTTAGAGAGGTAAATAAAATAGTTGTGCCACAGTTTCCAGTTGTTCCTGATATCACTGCCATATTGACTATGATTCCAGCTTCCGCCACCTGGTTCTCGGTGATTGACTTAAAGAATGCTTTCTTCAGCATCCCGATTGCAGAGGAGAGCAGGGATATTTTTGGATTCAGTTTAGGAGGCCGAAGTTTCCGCTTCAAACGCGCTCCACAAGGCTACTGTGAAAGTCCATCAATATATAGTCAGGCTTTAAAAACACAGCTTGATGCAATTGTTTTACCTGACGGCGCTACCCTTATTCAGTACATTGATGATTTGCTAGTCGCTACAGATACTGAAGAGATTTGTAAAGAAGCCACCTTGTTGTTGTTGCGTCATTTATCTGATTTACATCACAAAGGGCCTGATTCTAACTTTGGAGGACGGTGTTAAACCGTCCCAAAAGTGGCGGATATACCACCTACCTTATTACGAGTCCATTATATCCTATGGAACTCGTAATACGGTAGGTGGTATATCCGCCACTTTTGGGACGGTTTAACACCGTCCTCCAAAGTTAGAATCAGGCCCATTGTGTCCCTTTCAAAACTGCAATATTGTCGACAAGAAGTGACCTACTTAGGTCATCTCTTATCGAAGGAGGGAAGGAAACTGACCTCAGAAAGAATTCAGGCAATTGCAAAATTGAGTGTGCCAAGGACACAGAGAGAAGTACGTGCTTTCTTGGGCATTACATCATACTGCAGACAATGGATACCGAATTTTTCTTTGCTGGCCAAACCTTTGGTAGCATTGACCTATAAAGATACACCAAACCCCGTTCCGTGGTCTGAAGATTGTCAGAAAAGTTTTTCCGAATTGCGTAATGCATTGTGTTCGGCTCCTGTGTTGGGTACCCCCGACTACAGTAAGCCCTTTACACTGTATGTCCATGAGAAAGAGGGTTGTGCATTGTCAGTGCTGACACAGTCTTTTGGAGACAAGCAGCGCCCATGCGCATATTTTTCGTCGACTTTGGATCCGGTAGCTAAAGCATTGCCGAGTTGCTTGAGAGCCACAGCGGCAGCAGCTGTTTCTATTCGACAGTCTGCTGGGTTAGTGATGAATAATATGTTGATTGTGATGGTTCCACATGCAGTGGACACGTTGTTAAACAGGACCAAGACACAGCATTTAACTAGCGCTCGATTGTCAGGTTACGAGTTGACACTGTTAGCGAGTCATGTGCACATAAAGAGGTGCAATACGTTGAATCCAGCCACGTTATTGCCAATTTCAGTAGAGACAGATGATGTTGAACAACATGATTGTTTTCTTAGAACAGAAGAAGAAACGAAAGGGAGAGTAGATCTTAAAGATACTCCTCTTGTAAAGTGTGATGGTACCTTATGGGTGGATGGTTCATGCTTCAAGCTTCCGAATGGTGATAGGACTACAGCATATGCTGTCACAACTTTGCATACGATTGTTGAAGCTGCACGTATACCACATAATTCAGCTCAAGCAGCAGAGCTGATTGGACTTACGAGAGCGTGTGTGTTATCGAAAGGAATGAAAGTGACCATATATACCGACAGCCAGTATGCGTTTGGTGTGGCCCATAGTTTTGGACGATTGTGGAAAGAACGTGGGTTCCTGACTTCGCATGGAACTAAAATTCAGCATGGTCAGTTGGTGAATGAGCTTCTTGAGTCACTGACCTTGCCATTACAAGTTGTGATTGTGAAATGCAGTGCACACAAGAAGGTTACTGATGATGTCGGTCGTGGCAATGCATTTGCTGATGAAATCGCAAAAGAAACAGCAAAAGATGTAATGAATCGAATGTATGTTGCAGGCTCCGCAAGATGGGTTGGTGACGTTGGAATATGTGAAGATACGATAGAGGGTGTGAAGTCTCTTCAAGCTGAAGCTTCAGAGAAAGAGTTGAGTGTGTGGAAAGAAAGTACGGGTAAATTGGATGAAAATGGTTGTTGGGTTGACTTGTCAGAACATCAGCGATGGTTGCTACCCGATGCGTATGTGCTTGCAGTGGTGACAATGGCTCATGGAATGGCCCATATCAGTGTGAAAGGGATTTGTAAGTTGTTGGCTCCAGTATGGCAAAATGCTGGAATTCCTAAATGTGCAGAGAATGTGGTCAAGAATTGCATGGTGTGTCTGAAATACAATCCTGGTAGGGGAACCCCAACTCCAGCTGGTCATTTTGCACCTCCAACGTATCCGTTCGAGGTTTTGCAGCTAGATTTCATCCACATGGAAAGGTGCAACAATCTGAAATACGTACTCGTTGTTGTTTGTGCTTTTTCAAGATGGGTAGAAGCATATCCCTTAAAAGACAACACTGCCTTATCCACAGCTAAAGCCCTTGTCAAAGAATTCTTCCCTAGGTTTGGAATGCCGAGAATGGTCTGGAGTGATAATGGGAGTGAATTTGTGGGTCGAGTGAGGAAAAAAGTATGTGAAGGGCTAGGTATCCAGCAAAAATTCCACGCTGCAAATCACCCCCAATCAGCTGGACTAGTAGAGTGCTATAATGGCACACTAAAACTGAAGTTGGCAAAGATACAAGAAAGCTCTGGTCTTAAATGGCCTGACGCTCTGCCTCTAGCACTCCTATCAACAAGAATGACTGTGCATTCGCGAGTGGGACTTAGTCCCTATGAAATTGTGTTCGGCCGCCCGGCCAACATATGGGGAGTGCCAAGACCAACAAAATTCAGTGAGATCGAACACCCTGTACTGCTTGATTATTTGTATGAATTGATGGCTAAATTGCGTGTTCTACACCAACAGGTTCACGATACTCTGCCTCAGGTCTCTGAAGCTCCAGGACCTCTTATCGATCCTGGATCATGGGTACTGGTCAAGAACTTCCAGCGGACAAAGAATGACCAGCCCCGTTGGACCGGCCCCTACCTTGTCCTTCTCTCAACAAGATCAGCTGTTCGAGTGGAAGGGAAAAAGAACTGGATCCCCGGCGTACACTGCAAGAAGGTCCCTTTTCCTCTACCGTACGACCGGTGGGTCCAGGAGGGGATCGCTGACTCTGAGACTGAGACTGAGCCTCGTTTTTTGCCATTTAGCGATGCACGTGTAAAAGGAACAATTTCTGAACAAGAAAGTGACAATAATTTGCAAGAAGCTGTGCCACCGTCAATTCGATTAAACACTACAGAGCCTGAACTCTTGTTCCAGAACCAGACAGTTCCTGGAAAAAGCCATTATAATTTGAGACCAAGAACTAAGGACAAATAATTTTTTTCCCGTTCCTTTGCTATTTTTTTTTAAAGTGCGGCTCTCTCATCTGAGAAACTTTCTTATTTTTGTTTTTTTCTTTTCGAACCGCCATCCGGGTTCAGCTGTAGGGTCGTGGTTGCCCAAGTCTTTGGAGTGCAGCTGAAGACGTTAGGTCGACAGTTCTGGACGGTCTAAGGGAGTTGCCCTGGACTGACAGAAGCATTCCCTAGCATAGAACACCCTACCACCACGAGCAGCAATTAGAGAGGATGGAGTTTTTCAAGAATGAGAGACCTGCCAGACAGATGGACTTTAAAGCCAGAATGGGTATAATAATGACAAAGAAACGATTTTTGATATTATGTATTTTCATGTTGCTTAGTGCAATGACATTTTTAATAGGATATGTTTTATTCTCTTTTCAAGTGACATTTGCACCCATTACTCAGCCCATACCTCCTTCTACTGTTTCTCGCATTCTTTTCACCCCCTGCCTGAACACGAGTCTGCCAGAAGATTAGAGTTTGTCAACAATTCATTCATTCAGCTTCTACACCAACACCAATTAGTAGTGAACACAACTAACTGTTGGGTGTGTGGTCTTATGCCCCATACTACTGATAAAGGTATCCCTTATCTGGTCCTGCCTTTCAGCCATAATGGTTCTGTATGGGCATATAGAACGGTGTTCATATACGCGTATGAAGCCAACCCCCTACGTTCTGTGAAAGATAATCCTAAGAATAGTGCTCTAGCTAAGGGTATAGTAGATATGATTAGGGAAGATATTTCCTATGAGACTATCCCGAGAGATGAGACACTAGCATATATTGGATGGAACGTAACAGGATATGGAGTTACTCTGAGTGGGAACCAGCGAGCAAAGAGATCCTCCCCGATTTGGATTGTACCCATCAGGGTCACCTATGTCTGCAAGGTAATGGCAAGAATCCCAGAGCTCAGTTAGGGAAAAGTATCTGCACTGAAACATATGTTTTTGCGTCCCAGACTTCTCCTTCGTTCTTAGCAGCTAAGGGTACCTATTTCATCTGCCATAATAGAGCCTATACATGGTTGCCTCCTGACTTCTCAGGCACATGTTTTGTTTCGTTCCTGTTACCTCCCACCTACACGGCCGCGGCAGATTACCATAAGACAAGGATAGTTAGAGGTGTCATAAGTAAAGAATACACTACAGGGCAAGAATTTGGAGATTTCTCAAAGGGTTTTCTGCCGTTTTGGGGCCCTATGGTTAACAGCAGGAACATAAGGCAATTGACAAGGGAGGTTGAATCCACAGTAGTTGAAACCGCCGGTGCCCTTAGTAATTTGACTGCTGAGCTCCAGTCGGATCGCCTTATGACTCTTCAGAACAGGGTCGCATTAGATGTCATACTTGCAGACCGAGGTGGGGTATGTAAAGTGATCCAATCAAGTTGCTGTGTTTTCATCCCAGATAACGCTCCGACAGTCTACCAGGCCATTTCCAAACTGCATAAGATCTCCGAATCTATTCACGTGGATAAAGGAGATTGGTCATTGATGGGGTGGTTCTGGGAGCTGATATCCGCCTGGGGATGGAAGACTCTGATAGTCATTGGGATGATCTTAGCCATTCTTTTTCTGTCCTGTCTGTGTGTACAGTGTGCTCCTGCAATATGTGGCCTCTGTGCTACATCGTGTGTAAGGAAACCTGTATCAAGGGACGAGCTAAGTAATAGGATGATGCTACAGCAACATCTCAACGACTTTATGAATATAGTCCTGGACTCAGATTAGCGTGAGTATAGGTTATTGCCTATGTAAGGGCAAAAGGAGGGTCTGTGGTACTGAAAATTCTGGACCCGTGTTATAAACGTCGTCGTATCACAACGATTTTGGTATCAGCAGACCGGGAATGATTAGAATAGTATGCACAAGCATTGTATTCATATTCGGGTAACGAAATCACCCGAATATCAGAGTTTCCGTCCTAAACCCTCATGTTCCATTTAAACAACAGCCATTTTATGATTGCCCTCACATAGGCCAATGTCTAATGCTGAAAACGAGTCTGAAGGACACGTACACCTTTGCTGACTCCTCTGTGACCTGCGCAAGCTGACTCCACTGCCTGAAGCCAAACCTGTTCGGCCAGTTTCTTTCCCAGTGGCCGAATGAGATTAGTATCAAGGCACAACACATCATAAACCTTTCATCACACACAAACCATGCCTAATCTTACACACACCTGTCTCTGGTTCTTTCTTTATGACTTGCTTTACAAGGAGGAGGTGCCCGTTTATATTGGGGGTCCGTCGATATCTGATGAAAGTACTAAGCCTTGCCGGGTAATTGATTGAGGGCTGGACAAACTGAAATATGGGCTTGTCATCATAAACCTGCTATTTCTTTGTAGTGAAAATATGTGAATGGTCAACTGTAAAATAAGGAATGTTTGCCTAAAGCATAATATTTTGTATAAAAGAGAAGGTTAGCTTTGCAAAGGCAGCAGTCTCTTGAGAATATACACTGTGTTGTACTTCTAGGATACCTGTTACTGGCTGCAGCCAATAAACAAGATCTTTGACTTCACCAAGAAGACTCTGTGTTTCTGTAGTCTGAAACAGGAAGGACTCGAAGTCTTAGGGTGTGTTCCCTGGCACCACTGGGTTCTGAAAAACCCAGTACTTCACTTTCACTTGTAGATCTGTCAGGAAGTGCTTCTCGAACCTGTTGATGAATAGAAACCAAATTGTCGGTTAACTGTGCCAAATAATCATTCATCAGGACACGAGGTACATCATATACAGAATTTGGCTTAGGAACTCCCCAAATGTTCATTGGCCTCTGTTGGACTTTTGGCCATACGCATGGTCATCCCTAGTCTTTTTGCCTCCTTCCTCCTGGTTTTTCTGACCTTTCGCTGTTGGCTCTAGGACTCTGAGCACTTTATCACTGCTGACCAGTGTTAAAGTGCAGGTGCTCTCCCATCTAAAGTTGGTATGATTGGCTTATACCTGATTGGCATATTTAATTTACCTATAAGTCCCTTGTACAATGGTATCTCTATACCCAGGGCCTGTAAATTAAATACTACTAGTGGGCCTGCAGCGCTGCTTGCGCCACCCACTGAAGTAGACTTTCAAACCTGTCTCAGGCCTGCTAGCGCAGGGCCTGTGTGCGCAGTTTTCTGCCACAGGGACCTGGCATCTAAATTTACTTGCCAGGCCCAGAACTCCCCTTTTACTACATGTAAGTCACCCCTAAAGTACGCCCTGTGGGCAGGGTGCCATGTATGTAGAAAGGCAGGACATGTGCCATATTGCATGGCCTGTCCTGGTAGTGACAAACAGCCTAACTTGGTGTCTCACTGCTGTGAGTGCTGCCTTCTCATAGGATTGCATTAGAAATGCCCTGCCTTATGTGTAGGGGTATTGTCTGATTTATGAGGGCTAGCGTAGGCGTGTTTGGTATGGTTGTGATGGTGATAATAAATACTGCTTACTGGTGTGGGTGTATTTTTTATTACTATCACAGAAATGCCACTTCTAGAAAGTGCGCATTTATCTGTGCTTATGATTCTGGTGTTTTGCAGCTTGACTCCAATCCACGTCTGGGCAGAGTGACAGTTGGGGCTTTGTGCATACTTTTCAGACAGCCTGTACACAGGGAGGGTGGAGGTGTCACTGAGGTGCATCTACATACTGAATAGTCTTCCTGGGCTGAGAGAAGGGAGAGGCGGGGCACACCTACATTTGTAAAGGCTGTGCCCTGGCCTCACACAATAGGGTCGTTAACCCCCCACTGATGTTTGGAGCCTGTGCTGAAAGGAGAGAGGGGGCACTCCCAGAACCAGTTGTAACTGGCTGGAACCTCCTCTCCCTACCACTGTAAAACACTGTAAGAACTGACTATAAGTACAGGGGAATTTTCCCCACAATTTGAACATTCTTGGAACTTGGAACTGGACACAGAACGCTGATGAATGGACTCACCAGGAAACCGCCATGGACTGCTGCTGCTGTGCTGACCTGTGACCTGCCTGGTCACTAGGAGGAACTGCCACCATCTGCACCCCTTGTGCTGGCCTGTAGCTGGGCCCACCAGCCCTGTGCTCCTTCTTGCTTAGTTGTTCCCAGGGGCAGGGTGCTGTGGCCCCTGACCCCTGCAACGATCTTTTACATCCTTGCCCAGGATGTTTTAAGGGAAAAAGGCTTCTTTTAAATGGGTGAAGCTGCTGAGGTGCTAGCGCGCTTTGAAAGCGCTTTTCTTGGACCAAAGAAAATCACCGCCGCAGCCCGGGCTTCAAATGGTGCCCTCGCGCTTCCTGGAGCGCGTTTCTGTGTCAAGAAAATCACCGCCGCAGCAGGGCCCCTTTAAATAACTCAAGCGCGTCGGAGCGCGCTGTTGGTAGCCCCAGGAGGAACAGAGGAGCCGGCGCGCTCCTCTCCGTGCCCCCGGGGCATCTTCACACTAAGAAATCGGAGCTGGCACGCTCCTAGCGTGCTCCTGGGGGACGCGCCCTTCTCAGGGCGCCCCCGGGGCACCAGCCGGCCCATCCTGGGCCACTACGGCAGCCAGAGAATCGAGGGAGAGGAGTACGCCTCTCCCTCGTGCGCAGGGGTCCCGGAGGACTCTCCTGCTGTCTCTGCCGGGCGGCCGCCTCACGGGAGGCTCGCCCTGGCCCCCAGCTCCGGTGTTGGCCCCCTCGTGGGCCCAGGCCATCGGAAAGGGGTCTCCCCCTCTGAAAGGGCCAACGGAGGCCCCGGGAGACGCCAGGAGTTTGCGGGCCCCCAGAGGGGCCCGTGCACAGCTTGGAGGGGGTGCGTGGCGCCCCCCTCCTTAACCACAAGATTTCCCTGACTCGGGGCCCCCCCCCTGGAGAGGGCCGGTGGAGGCCCGGGGGGCCCCCGGTGATCACGGGTCCCAGAAGGGGCCCGATAAGGAGTCAGAGAGGGTGCGTGCCGCCCCTCTCTATCTGCAATGTTTTGGAAGCCCCCGTTTTTGCGCAAAGGAGCGCCGGGGGCCCCATTATTCGTTTTAGGCACTGGAGGTGCCTTTTCATCATTTTCAGGTACTTTAAAAGGGACTAATGTAACGTTGATTTAAAGTTCTTGCTACAGACTTTTTGTAATTATGTTATATTGCCTACCTGGTCTTTGATGTTTTTTGACATATGTGTGCACATGTTCCTTTTATGGGCATGACTTGCTAATATGTTTGCTTAACTTGCCATAGATTTTCTAATGTTCCTATTATGGGCGTTTTATGATATTCTTATGACAAGTGTGCTAATGTGATAACGTGTTTCCTGACTACTGCTTATGTTGCAGAATACTGAGTAACCTGTGTGTTATGTGTGACTACTGCTAGTTTGCAGAGTAATTAATGTGTAACGTGTTCTGACAACTGCTAAGGTAGCAGGATAGTACTGTTATGTGATGTTGGTCTAATAATTACGTTGTGTACAATACAGTGTATTTTTATATAATCTGGTGTTGTGTTTCCTTTGTGGTGGGGATATTGCGTCACATGTATGTGTGTGTTGTGCAAACGCTTTACGCATTGCCTCCGGGTTAAGCCTGACTGCTCGTGCCAAGCTACCAAGGGGGTGAGCAGGGGTTATCTTGGACGTGTAACTCCCTTGCCCTGACTAGAGTGGGTAAGTTCTGCCTGGCTGAGGTACATACCCTAGCCAACCAGAAACCCCATTTCTAACATTGGAAGTCAGCGGTGAGGATAGGACTTGCGCTTGCACAATACCATTGTGACTCATTATTTCACTACAAGGATTGCGTTTAGACCATCACATGTTTGGCTTCTCTTAACTTTCTCTCTTTGGTCATTTTACCTGTTTTCAGTTCTCACGCTTGGGTATTGTGGTTGTCACAGTTGAGTTATTTGTACCTTTTCAAGATGGGGCTTACCTTTGATTTAGAGGACCTGCCGTTTTACACGCAGGGGGAATTAGAGGGGTTCTGTAGAGAGAGAGGGCTGCCTGTAGAAGGGGACCTCAGGAGATCTCTGAATTTCTTTGAAAGGTTTGTGACATTTACCCAGGGAGGGAGTGTGCGTAGGGGGTACCCAGAGGATCCTGAGTGTAGCGAGGGTTCCCAATGGGAGGGCTCCCAGACCTCATCCCTAGAGAGTGGTAGAGAGACTGATCAGGAGGGTGAGAATGACCGGTTGGGGACGCCAGTTGGCAGGGAGGGCCCCAGTGATAGGGAGTCCCTTGCTGGGTCCAGTGTAAGAAGCAGGGCTACCTCTCATTCCTTGACGCCTGATGAGCTAAGAGATAGGCGGGAAGAGAGGGACCTGAAGTTGCAGTTAGCGCGCCTAGCTGTTGAGGAGAGAAGGGCTGAGGTAGAGAAGGCCTTAGTACAGGAGAGAATGGCAGAGGCAGAGAGGGCCTTTGCCAGAGAAAGACTCGCTCTAGAGCGCAGTCTGAAGGTTCTGGACTCACCAGCGCTGCAGGTGGAGTCCAGTGGTGGCAGCAATGTACAGTGCTGTAGCAAAGATGTTCCTCACATACCCATAGATCTGGTACCTAGGTTCCAAGAGGGGGGTGACATACGTCAGTGGTTAAAGGAATATGAGAAGGCTCTGGTAGAGCGCAGGATCCCTGAGAAGGATTGGGGAACTGGCCTAGGGAGTTTTATTCCTGAGGAGGGGAGGGATGCCCTACTGACTCTAGAAGAGAGTGACAGGGAGGGGTACTCCGCTGTGAAGAACGCACTGATTGTGAAGTATGGTTTTTCCCCTGAGGAATACAGAAAAATGTTTAGGGGTGGTAAGAAACTGTCCCACCAGTCTTGGGAGGAGTTTGTGGAGGATTGCTGCATTGCACTAGATGGATGGGTGAAGGGTAGCACAGTAAACAATTTTGAAGGGCTGTTTAATCTGATTCTCAGAGAGCACCTGTTTCGTTGTTGTTTTTCAGAGTTACGCCAACACTTGTCAGTGTGTAAGCTCTCTGACTCCAGGGAGCTTGCAAAGGAGGCAGACTTCTGGTTGCGTACCAGAGGGTCTGGTGTGACATTAGGGGGTGTTCCTAATGAGAGTGGTCTAGGTGTTTCCCAACAAGGTGTGGTGGGAAAGGAATGGAGTGTCCCAGGTAGGTCCCAGTGGACTGGGATGGGTGAGGGACCCCATGTCCCGTCTCTGAGGAGAGGGAATGGGGCTGGGCTGAGGCCCAAGGTGCCCAAGATACCGTCCCAGGCCCCTGAAGGTTCCATGAGTGAACGCCAGGAGGTGAGCCTAACCTGTGCCGTAGGGCCAGCTGTTCAGAAGGATCCCATTTTGTCATTAGGATTTAGGCGGGTGGCTGGTGATAGCGTTCCGCCGGTCCTGGTGTCTGGTAGTCTCGCTCTACAGCGGAGGAGGCGGAAATCCAGACATAGGGTTGAGAGGGGGCTGCGGGCCCCAGTGGAGAACCTGGAGGGTCAGGGGTCAGCTCTGAGTGCAGAGCCCCCCAGGAATGACCTTGGTGAGACCATTTCTGGGCTGGGGGGAATCCAGACTCTGTCAGATGGGCAGAGGTCAGGAGACCTGCGCCAGCCAGACTCTTGTATGGCCCTTGGGGAAAGTGTTTCCCTTGTGGGGGGTAGGTGTGCCCCCCAGGAAGTCCTGGTGCGCCAGGCAAGGATTCAACCGCAGGGTGGTGACTCTGGGTTGGATGATCAGGTTCAGGGGGTAAACTCTGACCTGATGGGGAGTACGTGTGCTCCCAAGGAAGTCCTGGTGCGCCAGGCAGTGGTTCAACCGCAGGGTAGTGACTCTGGGTTGGATTGCCAGATTCAGGGGGTAAGCTCTGATCTGGTAGGGGGTAGGTGTGCTCCCAAGGAAGTCCTGGTTCGCTGGGCAATGGTCCAGTCTAAGGGTGTCGTCCCTGGACTAGATAGACAGGTTCAGGGGGTAAACTCTGACCTGGTTGGGGGGGCGGTTAGTGTGCTCACCCCCCTGTGTGAAACTTCTGGTGGCTTCTCCCGAGGTGGGGAGACGCAGGACTCTGGAAGTGGGGTTCAGGGAGGGGGAAGCCCGCCCCGGACCCCGGTGCAACCCAAGGGTGTCGTCCCTGGGTTGGGTGGTCAGTCGCCAGGTAGTGATCCTGGGCTGGCGAGAAAGTTGTGCAGGGCTGCTGTACCCAGCACCCTGGCAAGTGTGGATTCTGGTGATACCCCTCCTAGGAGAGGAGGGCGGGATCCTAGAAGGAGGGGTAGAGGGAGGAGAGCCTCGCCTCTAGCCCCTGTAGAACCTATGGGTGCGGACCCTAGGTTGGTGGATCAGTGGCAGGGTAGAGCCCCTGAACTGATCAGAAATGGAGTGGAGACAGGTTGCTTTGCACCTGGGGCTACCGCCCCCCACTCATTATGGTTTCAGAGACCAGAGGCTCCTAGATGGCCTGGGGCCTGGTTCTGGCCATTGGCAGCTAGAGAATCCCCGTGGGTTGGTCTAGGCTGCCTGGGACGCATTGACAGAGAGATCCCAGTGGAGTCAGGAAGGCGTAGAACTGGAACATGCCCCTGCTGTTGTGGGCCTGGGTCCTTGTTCTATCGCCCAAATCAGGAAAGTACATCAAGGTATTGATTGTTCTCCCCTGGATTTTGGCTGGTAGGGGGTTGTGTTGGACTTTTGGCCATACGCATGGTCATCCCTAGTCTTTTTGCCTCCTTCCTCCTGGTTTTTCTGACCTTTCGCTGTTGGCTCTAGGACTCTGAGCACTTTATCACTGCTGACCAGTGTTAAAGTGCAGGTGCTCTCCCATCTAAAGTTGGTATGATTGGCTTATACCTGATTGGCATATTTAATTTACCTATAAGTCCCTTGTACAGTGGTATCTCTATACCCAGGGCCTGTAAATTAAATACTACTAGTGGGCCTGCAGCGCTGCTTGCGCCACCCACTGAAGTAGACTTTCAAACCTGTCTCAGGCCTGCTAGCGCAGGGCCTGTGTGCGCAGTTTTCTGCCACAGGGACCTGGCATCTAAATTTACTTGCCAGGCCCAGAACTCCCCTTTTACTACATGTAAGTCACCCCTAAAGTACGCCCTGTGGGCAGGGTGCCATGTATGTAGAAAGGCAGGACATGTGCCATATTGCATGGCCTGTCCTGGTAGTGACAAACAGCCTAACTTGGTGTCTCACTGCTGTGAGTGCTGCCTTCTCATAGGATTGCATTAGAAATGCCCTGCCTTATGTGTAGGGGTATTGTCTGATTTATGAGGGCTAGCGTAGGCGTGTTTGGTATGGTTGTGATGGTGATAATAAATACTGCTTACTGGTGTGGGTGTATTTTTTATTACTATCACAGAAATGCCACTTCTAGAAAGTGCGCATTTATCTGTGCTTATGATTCTGGTGTTTTGCAGCTTGACTCCAATCCACGTCTGGGCAGAGTGACAGTTGGGGCTTTGTGCATACTTTTCAGACAGCCTGTACACAGGGAGGGTGGAGGTGTCACTGAGGTGCATCTACATACTGAATAGTCTTCCTGGGCTGAGAGAAGGGAGAGGCGGGGCACACCTACATTTGTAAAGGCTGTGCCCTGGCCTCACACAATAGGGTCGTTAACCCCCCACTGATGTTTGGAGCCTGTGCTGAAAGGAGAGAGGGGGCACTCCCAGAACCAGTTGTAACTGGCTGGAACCTCCTCTCCCTACCACTGTAAAACACTGTAAGAACTGACTATAAGTACAGGGGAATTTTCCCCACAATTTGAACATTCTTGGAACTTGGAACTGGACACAGAACGCTGATGAATGGACTCACCAGGAAACCGCCATGGACTGCTGCTGCTGTGCTGACCTGTGACCTGCCTGGTCACTAGGAGGAACTGCCACCATCTGCACCCCTTGTGCTGGCCTGTAGCTGGGCCCACCAGCCCTGTGCTCCTTCTTGCTTAGTTGTTCCCAGGGGCAGGGTGCTGTGGCCCCTGACCCCTGCAACGATCTTTTACATCCTTGCCCAGGATGTTTTAAGGGAAAAAGGCTTCTTTTAAATGGGTGAAGCTGCTGAGGTGCTAGCGCGCTTTGAAAGCGCTTTTCTTGGACCAAAGAAAATCACCGCCGCAGCCCGGGCTTCAAATGGTGCCCTCGCGCTTCCTGGAGCGCGTTTCTGTGTCAAGAAAATCACCGCCGCAGCAGGGCCCCTTTAAATACCTCAAGCGCGTCGGAGCGCGCTGTTGGTAGCCCCAGGAGGAACAGAGGAGCCGGCGCGCTCCTCTCCGTGACCCCGGGGCATCTTCACACTAAGAAATCGGAGCTGGCACGCTCCTAGCGTGCTCCTGGGGGACGCGCCCTTCTCAGGGCGCCCCCGGGGCACCAGCCGGCCCATCCTGGGCCACTACGGCAGCCAGAGAATCGAGGGAGAGGAGTACGCCTCTCCCTCGTGCGCAGGGGTCCCGGAGGACTCTCCTGCTGTCTCTGCCGGGCGGCCGCCTCACGGGAGGCTCGCCCTGGCCCCCAGCTCCGGTGTTGGCCCCCTCGTGGGCCCAGGCCATCGGAAAGGGGTCTCCCCCTCTGAAAGGGCCAACGGAGGCCCCGGGAGACCCCAGGAGTTTGCGGGCCCCCAGAGGGGCCCGTGCACAGCTTGGAGGGGGTGCGTGGCGCCCCCCTCCTTAACCACAAGATTTCCCTGACTCGGGGCCCCCCCCCTGGAGAGGGCCGGTGGAGGCCCGGGGGGCCCCCGGTGATCACGGGTCCCAGAAGGGGCCCGATAAGGAGTCAGAGAGGGTGCGTGCCGCCCCTCTCTATCTGCAATGTTTTGGAAGCCCCCGTTTTTGCGCAAAGGAGCGCCGGGGGCCCCATTATTCGTTTTAGGCACTGGAGGTGCCTTTTCATCATTTTCAGGTACTTTAAAAGGGACTAATGTAACGTTGATTTAAAGTTCTTGCTACAGACTTTTTGTAATTATGTTATATTGCCTACCTGGTCTTTGATGTTTTTTGACATATGTGTGCACATGTTCCTTTTATGGGCATGACTTGCTAATATGTTTGCTTAACTTGCCATAGATTTTCTAATGTTCCTATTATGGGCGTTTTATGATATTCTTATGACAAGTGTGCTAATGTGATAACGTGTTTCCTGACTACTGCTTATGTTGCAGAATACTGAGTAACCTGTGTGTTATGTGTGACTACTGCTAGTTTGCAGAGTAATTAATGTGTAACGTGTTCTGACAACTGCTAAGGTAGCAGGATAGTACTGTTATGTGATGTTGGTCTAATAATTACGTTGTGTACAATACAGTGTATTTTTATATAATCTGGTGTTGTGTTTCCTTTGTGGTGGGGATATTGCGTCACATGTATGTGTGTGTTGTGCAAACGCTTTACGCATTGCCTCCGGGTTAAGCCTGACTGCTCGTGCCAAGCTACCAAGGGGGTGAGCAGGGGTTATCTTGGACGTGTAACTCCCTTGCCCTGACTAGAGTGGGTAAGTTCTGCCTGGCTGAGGTACATACCCTAGCCAACCAGAAACCCCATTTCTAACAGCCTCCCAAAAACCACTTCATAAGGACTAAGGCCGATTTGAGAGTGTGGCACTGACCTAATAGACAATAATGACAATGGTAATGCATCCGGCCAAGTTAAGGATGTGGAAGCCTGTATCGTCGCTAACTTCAGCTTCAAAGTAGCATTATACCTTTCCACCAACCCTGCTGATTCTGGGTAGAAAACCGCATGGAACTTCTGTTTGATCCCTAATCCTTTCAGGACATACTTAATAACTTCCCCAACAAAATGAGGTCCGTTATCATTCCATAAAAGTCTGCAAACACCAAACCTAGGGAAAAATTCTTTCAAAAGCACCTTCGCTGTGGTAATGGCAGTATTATCCTTTGTGGGGTACGCCTCTATCCATTTACTGAATGCACATACCACCACCAAGACATACTTTAAATTGTTGCAGCGTTCAAGCTGAATATAATCCATTTGTAGAACTTCAAAAGGTGCAGTTGGTGTAACAAACCCTCCTGCAGGAGTACGTGTCCTTTTTCCAGGATTGTATTGTAAACAGATCAAACAAGACTGTACTACTCTCTTAGCTGTACTGGAAATTTCTGGATGCTCCCAAACTTGCGTAAGCAACTTTGTTATTGTTGAAGCTCCAACATGTGCCAGCCCATGTGCCATCTGAACCATAGGTTCTACAAAAGCTATAGGCAATTTCCATTTATCCATCTGCTTATTCCGCCAACAGCCCTCATCATCCAATTCTCCTTCTTCAGACCATTGCTCACGTTCTTTCACAGAAGCAGATTTCTGTATATCTAATACGTCTTGTCTAGCAATATGCCAACTTTCAGCTTGTGACTTCACTACATACATAGAAGTAGTACTTCGCTGCATCACAGTCTCACGTGCTACGCGGTCAGCAAGAGCATTACCTTGTCCTATCTTATCGGTCACTTTCTTATGTGCACTACATTTCACAATAGCTATTTTCTTTGGATATGTCAATGCAGTCAAGAGGTTATGCACTAAATCTCCGTGCATTATCTGCATCCCGTGGGATGTGAGAAAGTCTCTCTCCTTCCAAAGCAAACCAAAATCATGAGCCACTCCAAAAACATAGTGGCTGTCTCTATAAATGTTCACACATAAGTAAGTACTAAGCTCACATGCTCGTGTCAAAGCTATTAGTTCAGCTGCTTGAGCTGACTTCTGTGGTATACGAGCTGTCTCCACTACCGTGTGTATTGTGGTGATTGCATATGCAGCTGAGGTCGTACCGTCTGGCAACTTCAAACAAGACCCATCAACCCACAATTCCCTGTCTACAGCTGGAAGGGGCGTATCTTGTAAATCAATACGACCCTTTGTCTGTTCTTCGGTAAGGAATATACAATCATGTGTTTCTTGTGACTGAGGCTGAGTCACCGGATGTGGCAACAAAGTGGCTGGATTTAGTGTTGCACATCTCTTCAGTGTAATGTGAGGAGCCAGCAATGTCAATCCATATCCTGTCATGCGAGCGCTAGTTAATTGTTGTCTCTTTGTTTGATTTAAAAGAGCATCAACCGCATGGGGTACTAACACCAACAGCTTATGTGACAAAACTATCTCTTCACTCTGACATATTGACACAGCTGTTGCGGCAACTGAACGAAAACACCCAGGCAACGCTCGAGCGACAGGGTCAAGTACTGCAGAAAAATATGCACAGGGACGCTGATTATCGCCATGTGTCTGTACTAAAACTGACAATGCACATCCATCTTTCTCATGTACGTAAAGTGCAAAAGGCTTCATGTAATCTGGAGTACCTAACACTGGTGCTGAACAAAGCGCTTGTCGTAGCTGCCGGAAAGCAGTCTCACATTCATCTGTCAATGGGAGGGGCATTGGAGTATCTTTAGTCAAAAGTGCTAGCAAAGGTTTGACAATGTGTGAAAACCCTAATATCCATTGCCTACAAAAAGAAGTAAGACCAAGGAATGCATGAACAGCTTTCTGAGTAGAGGGTACTGGTGTGTCTAAAATTGCTTGAATATGATCTGATGTAAGTGCACAGCCCTCCTTAGACAAAAGGTGACCCAAATAGGTTACCTTTGGTCTACGATATTGCAATTTCTTTCGTGACACTTTATGATGGTGTGAAGCAAGAAAAGAAAGTAAGGACAAAGTGAACTTTTCACATTGCTCAGGGGTATCAGCCGCCAACAAAATATCATCGACATATTGTATGAGAGCCACACCTTCAGGCAAAACAAAAGAATCAAGTTGTCCAAAGTCATAGTACAAGAACTAATTGCTCCCTCAACTTTCTCATGAAAGGCGGCTGTATTTTTCCACGGGTCAGGTAATGCTATTTTAAGTGCCATTGCATCTGCCCTATTCCAAGGAGTATACACCCAATTATAAATAATATAACCCTTAGCATCAACAGAAGTTTTATCATCACTTGTACCCAATCCTTTAGGAGGAACATACAAAGGCACGGCCTCCTGCAATGGTTTCGCGTGAACTATCATAGTCTTATCTGTTCCGAAGATGGAATGGTGCACCCCGCCGGTCTGAGATGTCCGTGCAACTACGTCCACAGCCCTTTTCTCCTCTCTCAAACGGACTGCCACAAGACATAATTTCACCAAACGCCTGATTGTATCAGCCACCTGGGAGAAAACAAAAAGACCATCACGCATTTGCTTATGATCAGCTACTAAATCATCGGGCTCTGACTCATCAGAATATTTCCGATATAGTTCAATAACTTCTGTGCCAAATGCCTCAGTAAAATATAGCTGCTCCTTTTCCGTTCACCCTTTCATGTTGTCTGAAAGTTCAGAAGCAGAGACAACGCTATGAATTGTTTTACGAGCAATAGATCTTAGCTCAGAGTCATGGTCAGCAGGCAACATAGAGCGACTGTCTCGCATCTTCTGTTGCTCCGAACTGGAGACCTCAGCTAACTCATGAGGGGCAGAAAGAATGACATACGGAGGTGGAGGGCGATCTAGTAACAAAAAATCATTGTGTGGTTTATTAAGGATAGTATAGAGAGGTTGCCTAACGGTGTATTGGCCAGTTACCTGTGATTTACCCTCTTTCTCTTCTAGCTCCTTTAAGTAATTTATTTCTTTCTTTCTCATTTCCAATGCTTTCACATATACATTCTTCCGATGCTCTTTCTCAAGCAAGGCTTGCTCACGCTTCACTCATCCACGCACTTTTTTCTCCCACATTCGTACACAGTCAAACATATCTTGCCTAGACTTTCGCTTACCCATACATTGTTCCACATACTCAATCTTTCGCAAATCAAATGACCCATGCATAGGCCAAGGTAACTCAGGATCCGCACGAGTGTATTTATTCCATAATGTGCAGTACATTATAGAAGAAAGACCATGTTTAACATACATATCTCTATTGGGCGTCCCCTCTGGGGGTGCCGGTTGCGATTCTTCCAGTCTCAAATTGGTACCATTACAAAAGCAACACATCCTACGAAGTGGGCTAAAAACAGGCATGCCAAAAATAGTGCAGAATATGCAGTATTATAATCAAAGTAGCACTTAAGGTGCCGTTCAAATCAAAATTAAATTGGAGAAAATTCTCCTCATTACCTGCCTATATAAATTGCAATTTATATATGAATTCAAAGGACACAAATTGACTAGTCACCCAAAACACTAAAGCCACAGTAAGTAGTGCTAAACTTCATTACCAAACAAAGGCATCAAAACCCACAGCAAGTGCCGTAAAACGGCTCTTACCAATCACAGGGTGTCCAGGTTCCAACTGCCAAGTTCTAAAATCAACCAAATGGTCACTGCATGACGAATGAACAAAAAGGATCTCAGTCGAGGACCGGCGCCACCTGGATGGTCAAGTCAGAAGGAAGGGAAAAACGCTGTGGTTGCCACGACTCGGATCTCCTCAGGCATTGATCGTCCGCAGCGAGATCCCAATCCTTCGTCGCGACCAATCCGTTGGGCGTCCAAGTCGCCGATGAGTCCCTGTTCGGGCACCAATTTGTTGAAGTAAGCCTCAGCAAGGCCTACTAGTGCAAGGGGTTCACCCTTCTCTGCACAAAGTCCTCAGACCATATAGGAAGAAGTTGGCACAGAAACTGAAATAAAAGACAAAGTTTATTAAACCTCATGAGGTGGTACTACAGTTCAAACAGCACCCTTCGGTAATGTTTGAAGTAGCACACTGAACTGAGAGAGCATGGTCCTTTTATACCCTCGCAGGGGCTAAAAGGAGGTGGTACAATTATAGAAGCAAGACTTGCATACATGTAAGGTCATGTGGAAATGCACAGTCGACAGGTAGGAGGGGCTAACAGTTTTCAAGGACTAACAGCTGTAGACCTTACTAGGCATGTGCGAAAGTGGGAGATGCTAAATATAACTTGTCACTAAGCAGATTTTCAAGAGTAGTTAACAGAAAGGTAGGACAGAGCAGATGGTGAGCACATGTCAGGATGTGGCAGAGAAAATGGCTGCCATGAATACAAAATGGATTCCGCGAAATCTTCACAATAGTTGCTAAATACAAGATGTCTTCTGCTAATGCTTAATCTAATCGCTGCTAAACTACAACACTGTGGTTGGGGTTCCCTTTCAAAGGGTAAGGGTTGACATAGTCGGTCCCCTTGACCCTCCTACTGCTTCAGGCAATAGGTTTATCTTGGTGGTAGTGGACCATGCCACAAGATATCCTGAAGCAATTCCTCTAAGGACCACTACAGCACCTGCAGTGGCAAAAGCCCTCCTGTTAATCTTTTCCAGGGTGGGTTTTCCAAAAGAGGTTGTATCAGACAGGGGTAGCAACTTTATGTCTGCATACTTGAAGGCCATGAGAAGGAATGTGGTGTAACATACAAATTCACCACACCTTATCATCCACAAACAAATGGACTGGTATGGAGGTTTAATAAAACTCTCAAAGGAATGATAATGGGACTCCTTGAAAAACTCAGGAGGAGATGGGTTCTCCTGTTACCTGGCCTCCTTTTTGCTTACAGGGAGGTACCCCAGAAAGGAGTGGGCTTCAGCCCCTATAAACTCCTCTTTGGGCACCCTGTAAGAGGTCCCCTAACACTTGTGAAGAAGGTTTGGGAACAACCTTTAAAAGCTCCCAAACAAGACATTGTGGACTATGTACTCGGCCTAAGATCCAGAATGGCTGAGTACATGAAAAAGGCCAGTAAAAACCTTCAGGCCAGCCAAGAGCTCCAAAAGCAATGGCATGACCAGAAGGCTGTTCTGATTCAGTACCAACCAGGACAGAAGGTGTGGGTATTGGAGCCTGTGGACCCAAGAGCACTCCAAGATAAATGGAGTGGACCCCATCTGACTGTTGAAAAGAAGGGCGAGGTCACCTACTTGGTTGACCTGGGCACTGCCAGGAGGCCCCTTAGGGTGCTCCATGTCAACCGCCTAAAAACCTACTATGACAGGGCTGATCTCACCCTGCTCATGGCAACAGATGAAGGACAGGAAGAAGCGAGTGACCCTCTCCCTGATCTCTTCTCTTCCACTGAAGATGATGCTTTAGTGGAAGGTGTAGTTTGGCAGACTGTCTTACTGCTGAGCAGAAAGCCAACTGCATAAATCATCTAGGACAGTTTTCTGAACTCTTTTCAACTGTGCCAGGCACCATATCAGGTGTGAACACACAATTGATACTGGAGACAGCTTGCCCGTCAAAAGTAAAATCTATAGGCAGCCTGACCATGTCAGGGACTGCATAAAGCAAGAAGTTCTGAAAATGCTTGATCTGGGAGTGGTTGAACATTCTGAAAGCCCATGGGCCTCTCCTGTGGTGCTTGTACCAAAGCCGCACTCAAAAGATGGAAAAAGGGAGATAAGGTTTTGTGTAGATTACAGAGGTCTCAACCAGGTAACAAAAACTGATGTTCACCCTATACCCAGGGCAGATGAGCTCATAGATACACTGGCATCTGCCAAGTATCTAAGCACCTTTGATTTGACTGCAGGGTATTGGCAGATCAAATCGGCAGAGGATGCTAAAGCTAAAACTGCATTTACAACTATAGGAGGGCACTACCAATTTACAGTGAGGCCCTTTGGGATGAAAAATTCACTTGCCACTTTTCAGAGGTTGGTGAATACAGTCCTGCAAGGGTTGGAGGCTTTTAGTGCAGCATATCTGGATGATATAGCTGTGTTTAGCTGCACCTGGGATGATCACTTGGTCCACCTGTAGAAAGTTTTGGAGGCCCTGCAAAAGGCAGGCCTCACTATCAAGGCTTCAAAGTGCCAGATAGGGCAGGGAAAGGTGGTTTATCTGGGACACCTGGTAGGTGGAGAACAGATTGCACCACTTCAGGGGAAAATCCAGACAATCATGGATAGGGTTCCCCCTACAACTCAGACCCAGGTGAGAGCCTTCCTAGTCCTCAATGGGTATTAAAGGAGATTCATTAAAAACTATGGCTCCATTGCAGCCCCACTTAATGATCTCACTAGCAAAAAGATGCCTAAAAAGGTATTGTGGACAGCTAGCTGTGAGAAAGCTTTTGAGGAGCTCAAACAGGCCATGTGCACTGCACCTGTCCTAAAAAGCCTATGTTACTCCAAGAAATTCATTGTTCAAACTGATGCATCTGAATTAGTGGTAGGGGCAGTCTTATCACAACTTAATTCTGAGGGCCAGGATCAACCAGTTGCTTTTATCAGCAGAAAGTTGACCCCGAGAGAAAAGCGTTGGTATGCCATTGAGAGGCCTTTGCTGTGGTCTGGGCACTGAAGAAGTTGAGGCCATACCTGTTTGGCACTCACTTCATTGTACAGACAGATCACAAACCTCTACTTTGGCTAAAACAAATGAAAGGTGAAAATCCTAAATTGTTGAGGTGGTCCATATCTCTACACGGGATGGACTATACAGTGGAACATAGACCTGGGAGTACCCACTCCAATGGAGATGGACATTCCAGATATTTCCACTTAGACAATGAACACTCATCAGGCCATGGCTAGTCTTATTGTCCTTCGTTTGGGGTGGGGGTGTGTGTAGGAAAGTACCATCTTGCCTGGCATGTTACCCCCATATTTCACTGTATATATGTTGTTTTAGTCTATGTGTCACTGGGATCCTGCCAGGCAGGGCCCCAGTGCTCATAAGTATGTGCCGTGATTGTGTTCCCTGTGTGATGACTAACTGTCTCACTGAGGCTCTGCTAACCAGAACCTCAGTGGTTATGCTTTCCAAGAGTGGAGCTCACCCGAAGTCACAAAAGAAGGTCCCACGACGCCGGAGGACAACTCAGGAAGTCGTGCACTGCAGTTTAGAGTGTCGGGACCCAGGCTTGGCTATGCACAAAGGAAATCCTGGAAGAGTGCACAGGAGCCGGAGCAGCTGCAAATCACGCGGTACACAGCAATGCAGTCTAGCGTGGTGAGGCAAGGACTTACCTCCACCAAATTTGGACTGAAGAGTCACTGGACGGTGGGAGTCACTTAGACAGAGTTGCTGAGTTCCAGGGACCACGCTCGTCGTGTTGAGAGGGGGCACAGAGGACAGGTGATGTAGTCTTTTGTTGTTGGCGGTTGCAGGGGGAAGATTCCGTCGACCCACGGGAGATTTCTATATATATATATATGTTGTTTTAGTTGTATGTGTCACTGGGACCCTGCCAGCCAGGGCCCCAGTGCTCATAAGTGTGCCATGAATGTGTTACCTGTGTTATGACGAACTGTCTATGACTAACTGTCCCACTGAGGCTCTGATATCCAGAACCTCAGTGGTTATGCTCTCTCATTTCTTTCCAAATTGTCACTAACAGGCTAGTGACCAATTTCACCAATTCACATTGGCATACTGGAACACCCTTATAATTCCCTAATATATGGTACTGAGGTACCCAGGGTATTGGGGTTCCAGGAGATCCCTATGGGCTGCTGCATTTCTTTTGCCACCCATAGGGAGCTCTGACAATTCTTACACAGGCCTGCCACTGCAGCCTGAGTGAAATAACGTCCACGTTATTTCACAGCCATTTACCACTGCACTTAAGTAACTTATAAGTCACCTATATGTCTAACCTTTACCTGGTAAAGGTTAGGTGCAAAGTTACTTAGTGTGTGGGCACCCTGGCACTAGCCAAGGTGCCCCCACATTGTTCAGGGCAAATTCCCCGGACTTTCTGAATGCGGGGACACCATTACACGCGTGCACTACACATAGGTCACTGCCTATGTGTAGCTTCACAATGGTAACTCCGAATATGGCCATGTAACATGTCTATGATAATGGAATTGCCCCCTCTATGCCATCCTGGCATAGTTGGCACAATCCCATGATCCCACGGGTCTCTAGCACAGACCCGGGTACTGCCAAACTGCCTTTTCAGGAGTTTCACTGTGTAGGAGGCTGGACTGGCTTGTAGTGAGTACCAAGGGGTACTTGCACCTTGCACCAGGCCCAGGTATCCCTTATTAGTGTATAGGGTGTCTAGCAGCTTAGGCTGATAGATAATGGTAGCTTAGCAGAGCAGCTTAGGCTGAACTAGGAGACGTGTGAAGCTACTACAGTACCACAAGTGTCACTTGCGCAATACCGTAAGAAAACACAATACACAGTTATACTAAAAATAAAGGTACTTTATTTTTATGACAATATGTCACAGTATCTCAGAGTGTACCCTCAGAGTGAGGATAGCAAATATACACAAGTTATATGTACACAGTACAAAAAATATGCAGTATAGTCTTAGAAAACAGTGCAAACAATGTATAGTTACAATAGGATGCAATGGAGACACATAGGGATAGGGGCAACACAAACCATATACTCCAAAAGTGGAATGCGAACCACAAATGGACCCCAAACCTATGTGACCTTGTAGAGGGTCGCTGGGACTATTAGAAAATAGTGAGAGTTAGAAAAATAGCCCTCCCCAAGACCCTGAAAAGTGAGTGCAAAGTGCACTGAAGTTCCCCAGAAGACAAAGAAGTCGTAATAGAGGAATAATGCAGGAAAGACACAAACCAACAATGCAACAACTGTGGATTTCCAATCTAGGGTACCTGTGGAACAAGGGGACCAAGTCCAAAAGTCACAAGCAAGTCGGAGATGGGCAGATGCCCAGGAAATGCCAGCTGCGGGTGCAAAGAAGCTTCGACATGGACAGAAGAAGCTGCAGTTTCTGCAGGAACAAAAAGGGCTAGAGACTTCCCCTTTGCTGGACGGATCCCATTCGCCTTGAAAAGTTGTGCAGAAGTGTTTTCCCGCCGAAAGGACGCCAACAAGCCTTGCTAGCTGCAAATCGTGCGGTTGTGGTTTTTGGACGCTGCTGAGGTCCAGGAGGGACCAGGAGATCGCAAATTGGACCAGGAGAGAGAGGGGACGTCGAGCAAGAAAAAAAGCCCTATCTGAAGCAGATAGCTCCCGGAGAAGTGCCAGAAACAGGCACTACGAGGAAGAGTGAAACGGTGCTCGCCGAAGTTGCACAAAGGAGTCCCACGTCGCCGGAGACCAACTTAGAAAGTCGTGCAATGCAGGTTAGAGTGTCGTGGACCCAGGCTTGGATGTGCACAAAGGATTTCCGCCGGAAGTGCACAGGGGCCGGAGAAGTTGCAAAAGTCACGGTTACCAACAATGCAGTCTGGAGTGGGGAGGCAAGGAACTACCTCCACCAAACTCGGACTGAAGAGTCACTGGACTGTGGGAGTCAATTGGACAGAGTTGCTGGATTCAAGGGACCTCGCTCATTGTGCTGAGAGGAGACCCAAGGGACCGGTAATGCAGCTTTTTGGTGCCTGCGGTTGCAGGTGGAAGATTCCGTCGACCCACGGGAGATTTCTTCGGAGCTTCTGGTGCAGAGAGGAGGCAGACTACCCCCACAGCATGCACAAGCAGGAAAACAGTCGAGAAGGCGGCAGGATCAGCGTTACAGAGTTGCAGTAGTCGTCTTTGCTACTATGTTGCAGGTTTGCAGGCTTCCAGCGCGGTCAGCAGTCGATTCCTTATCAGAAGGTGAAGAGAGAGATGCAGAGGAACTCGGATGAGCTCTTGCATTCGTTATCTAAAGTTTCCCCAGAGACAGAGACCCTAAATAGCCAGAAAAGAGGGTTTGGCTACCTAGGAGAGAGGATAGGCTACTAACACCTGAAGGAGCCTATCAGCAGGAGTCTCTGACATCACCTGGTGGCACTGGCCACTCAGAGCAGTCCAGTGTGCCAGCAGCACCTCTGTTTCCAAGATGGCAGAGGTCTGGAGCACACTGGAGGAGCTCTGGACACCTCCCAGGGGAGGTGCAGGTCAGGGGAGTGGTCACTCCCCTTTCCTTTGTCCAGTTTCGCACCAGAGCAGGGGCTAAGGGGTCCCTGAACCGGTGTAGACTGGCTTATGCAGAATTGGGCACATCTGTGCCCAAGAAAGCATTTCCATAGGATGGGGGAGGCTACTCCTCCCCTGCCTTCACACCATTTTCCAAAGGGAGAGGGTGTAACACCCTCTCTCAGAGGAAGTCCTTTGTTCTGCCATCCTGGGACAAGCCTGGCTTGACCCCAGGGGGGCAGAAACCTGTCTGAGGGTTTGGCAGCAGCTGCAGTGAAACCCCAGGAAAGGCAGTTTGGCAGTACCAGGGTCTGTGCTACAGACCACTGGGATCATGGAATTGTCCCAATAATGCTAGGATGGCATAGAGGGGGCAATTCCATGATCTTAGACATGTTACATGGCCATATTCGGAGTTACCATTGTGAAGCTACATATAGGTAGTGACCTATATGTAGTGCACGCGTGTAATGGTGTCCCCGCACTCACAAAGTTCAGGGAATAGGCCCTGAACAATGTGGGGGCACCTTGGCTAGTGCCAGGGTGCCCTCACACTAAGTAACTTTGCACCTAACCTTTACCAGGTAAAGGTTAGACATATAGGTGACTTATAAGTTACTTAAGTGCAGTGTAAAATGGCTGTGAAATAACGTGGACGTTATTTCACTCAGGCTGCAGTGGCAGGCCTGTGTAAGAATTGTCAGAGCTCCCTATGGGTGGCAAAAGAAATGCTGCAGCCCATAGGGATCTCCTGGAACCCCAATACACTGGGTACCTCAGTACCATATACTAGGGAATTATAAGGGTGTTCCAGAAAGCCAATGTAAATTGGTAAAATTGGTCACTTGCCTGTTAGAGACAATTTGGAAAGAAATGAGAGAGCATAACCACTGAGGCTCTGATTAGCAGAGCCTCAGTGAGACAGTTAGTCACTACACAGGTAACACAGTCAGGCACACTTATGAGCACTGGGGCCCTGGACACCAGGGTCCCAGTGACACATACAACTAAAACAACATAGATACAGTGAAAAATGGGGGTAACATGCCAGGCAAGATGGTACTTTCCTACACAACCCCCCCCCCAAACGAAGGACAATAAGACTAGCCATTACCTGATGAGTCTTCATTGTCTAAGTGGAAATATCTGGAGAGTCCATCTGCATTGGAGTGGCTACTCCCAGGTCTATGTTCCACTGTATAGTCCATTCCCTGTAGGGATATGGACCACCTCAACAATTTAGGATTTTCACCTTTCATTTGTTTTAGCCAAAGTAGAGGTTTGTGGTCTGTCTGAACAATGAAGTGAGTGCCAAACAGGTATGGCCTCAACTTCTTCAGTGCCCAGACCACAGCAAAGGCCTCCCTCTCTATGGCAGACCAACACTTTTCTCTAGGGTTCAACCTCCTACTAATAAAAGCAACAGGTTGATCCTGGCCCTCAGTATTGAGTTGTGATAGGGCTGCCCCTACTCCTAATTCAGATGCATCAGTTTGGACATAGAATTTTTTAGAGTAACAAGGGCTTTTCAGGACAGGTGCAGAGCACATGGCCTGCTTCAGCTCCTCAAAAGCTTTCTGACAGTTTGCTGTCCATAATACTTTTTTAGGCATCTTTTTGGAAGTGAGGTCATTAAGAGGGGCTGCAATGGAGCCATAGTTCTTAATGAACCTCCTGTAATACCCAGTGAGGCCTAGGAAGGCTCTCACCTGAGTCTGTGTGGTAGGGGGAACCCAATCAATAATTGTTTGGATTTTCCCCTGTAGTGGTGCAATCTGTTCCCCACCAACAAGGTGTCCCAGATAAACCACCTTACCCTGCCCTATCTGGCACTTTGAAGCCTTGATAGTGAGGCCTGCCTTTTGCAGGGCCTCCAAAACTTTCCATAGGTGGACCAGGTGATCATCCCAGCTGGAGCTAAAGACAGCTATATCGTCTAGATATGCTGCACTGAAAGCTTCCAGCCCTTGCAGGAGTGTGTTCACCAACATCTGAAAAGTGGCAGGTGCATTCTTCAAACCAAAAGGCATTACAGTGAACTGGTAATGTCCTCCAATGGTTGAAAATGCTGTTTTAGGTTTAGCATCTTCTGACAATTTGATCTGCCAATACCCTGCAGTCAAATCAAAAGTGCTTAGATACTTGGCAGATGCCAGTGTATCTATGAGCTCATCTGCCCTGGGTATAGGGTGAGCATCAGTTTTGGTTACAAGGTTGAGACCTCTATAGTCTACACAAAACCGCATTTCCTTCTTTCCATCTTTGGAATGGGGTTTTGGTACAAGTACCACAGGAGACGCCCATGGACTTTCAGAGTGCTCAACCACTCCTAGCTCTAACATTTTCTGGACTTCTTGCTTTATGCAGTCCCTGACATGGTCAGGCTGCCTATAGTTCTTACTTTTGACAGGCAAGCTGTCTCCAGTATCTATAGTGTGCTCACACCAAGAAGTGGTACCTGGCACAGTAGAGAACAGTACAGAAAACTGACCCAGGAGATTTATGCAATGGTCTTTCTGCTCAGCAGTAAGACAATCAGCCAAAACTACCCCTTCCACAAGAGCATCTTGTTTTGTGGAAGAGAAGAGATCAGGTAGAGGATCACTGTCTTCTTCCTGTCCCTCATCAGTTGCCATGAGCAGGGTGAGATCAGCCCTGTCATAGTAGGGTTTCAGGCGGTTTACATGGAGTACCCTAAGGGGACTCCTTGCAGTGCCTAAGTCAACTAAATAGGTGACTTCACCCTTTTTCTCAACAATTGTGTGGGGTCCACTCCATTTATCTTGGAGTGCTCTTGGGGCCACAGGCTCCAAGACCCACACTTTCTGCCCTGGTTGGTACTGCACCAAAACAGCCTTCTGATCATGCCATTGCTTCTGGAGCTCTTGGCTGGCCTGAAGGTTCTTACTGGCCTTTTTCATATACTCAGCCATCCTTGATCTGAGGCCAAGTACATAATCCACAATATCCTGCTTAGGAGCTTTTAAAGGTTGTTCCCAACCCTCCTTTACAAGTGTGAGTGGACCCCTAACAGGGTGTCCAAAAAGAAGTTAAAAGGGGCTAAAGCCCACTCCTTTCTGGGGTACCTCCCTGTAGGCAAAAAGGAGGCATGGTAGAAGAATATCCCATCTCCTGCAGAGTTTTTCAGGGAGACCCATAATCATGCCTTTGAGAGTTTTGTTAAATCTCTCAACCAGTCCATTTGTTTGTGGATGATAGGGTGTGGTGAACTTGTAAGTTACCCCACACTCCTTCCAAATGGCCTTTAAGTATGCAGACATGAAATTGCTTCCTCTGTCTGATACTACTTCCTTTGGGAAGCCCACCCTGGAAAATATTCCCAGGAGGGCCTTTGCCACTGCAGGAGCTGTAGTGGTCCTTAAAGGAATAGCTTCAGGGTATCTTGTGGCATGGTCCACTGCCACCAAGATGAATCTATTGCCTGAAGCAGTAGGAGGGTCAAGGGGGCCAACTATGTCAACCCCTACCCTTTCAAAGGGAACCCCAACCACAGGCAGTGGAATAAGGGGTGCCTTTGGAGTTCCACCTGTCTTGCCACTGGCTTGACAGGTTTCACAGGACTTACAAAACTATTTTGTGTCCTCAGACATCCTAGGCCAATGAAACAAGGGAACAAGCCTGTCCCAGGTTTTCATTTGTCCTAGATGCCCAGCTAGGGGAATGTCATGTGCCAGTGTTAGGAGGAACTTTCTGTACTCCTGAGGAATCACTAATCTCCTGGCAGCTCCAGGTTTAGGATCCCTATGCTCAGTGTACAAGAGGTTGTCCTCCCAGTAAACTCTGTGAGAGTCACTGACATCCCCATTAGCCTGTTTGACAGCTTGCTGTCTTAGACCCTCTAATGTGGGACAGGTTTGCTGTGCCACACTCAGCTCCTCTCTGGCAGGCCCCCCTTCACCCAAAAGCTCAGCAGTGTCTGCTTGAAGCTCCTCTGGTGTAGGTTCTGCACAGGGAGGGAATTCTTCTTCCTCAGAAGTAGAATCCACTGTAGAGGGAGGGATAGTAGGAAGTGGTTTGCTTCTACTAGCCCTAGCTTTAGGGAGCACTTGGTCCATTGTTCCAGGATCCAAGCTTCCCTGTCCTTTTTGCTTCTTGGCCTGGGCCCTTGTCAAAGCAAAAATATGCCCTGGGATGCCCAGCATTGCTGCATGGGCCTCCAACTCCACATCTGACCAAGCTGATGTCTCCAAATCATTTCCTAGTAGACAGTCTACAAGTAAATCTGTGGCTACCACAACTTTCTTTGGACCAGTAACCCCCCCCCCAGTTGAGATTAACAACAGCCATGGGGGGGCTAAGTGTGTTGTTGTGAGCATCGGTTACTTGGTACTGGTGACCAAGTAGGTGTTGTTCAGGGTGGACCAGTTTCTCTATGACCATAGTCACACTGGCACCAGTGTCCCTGTAGGCCTGAAACTCAACACCATTTATTAGGGGTAGCTGCTTGTACTTATCCATATTAAGGGGACAAGCAGCTAAGGTGGCTAAATCAATAGCCCCCTCAGAGACTAATACAGCCTCTGTGGTCTCCCTAACAAGACCAACCCCAACTAAGTTACCAATAGTGAGCCCAGCTACTCCCTTGGATTGGCTATTAGTAGGTTTGCTCCCACCACCACTGCTATTAGTAGGGACACTAGGTGTAGCAATAGGGGTTGAAGTGGTAGGAGCATTGGTGCCTTTCTTTGGACAACTGGAATCAGTTGACCAATGGCCTTTTATCTTACATAAATAGCACCATGGTTTATTTTCCTTGTTCTGATTAAAGGAGGATTTGGACCCACCACCCCCACCAGAGTGTTTTTGTGGGCCTGATGAAGACTCATTTTTAGATTTGTCCCCACCCTTGTCTGAAGACTTACCATCCTTCTTTTTGTTGCCATCTTTGTCACCCCCTGTATGAACTTTTCTGTTCACTCTTGTTCTGACCCATTTGTCTGCCTTCTTTCCCAATTCTTGGGGAGAGGTCAGATCAGAGTCCACCAAGTACTGGTGCAACAAATCAGACACACAATTATTAAGAATATGCTCTCTCAGGATTAAGTTATACAGGCTGTCATAATCAGTAACTTTACTGCCATGTAACCACCCCTCCAAGGCCTTCACTGAATGGTCAATGAAATCAACAAAGTCTTGTGAAGACTCCTTTTTGGTCTCTCTGAACTTTATCCTGTATTGTTCAGTGGTTAAGCCATAACCGTCCAGGAGTGCATTCTTAAGAACTTGGAAATTATTGGCATCACTTTCTTTCACAGTAAGGAGCCTATCCCTACCTTTTCTACTAAATGATAGCCTTAGGATAGCAGCCCACTGCCTTTGAGGGACATCCTGTACCACACAGGCCCTCTCAAGTGCAGCAAACCACTTGTTAATGTCATCCCCCTCCTTATAAGGGGGAACTATCTTATGCAGATTCCTGGAATCATGCTCTTTTACAGGAAGACTATGGGGAATACTGCTGCTGCCACCATGGGTTTCAAAACCCAACTTCTGTCTTTCCTTCTCTAATTCAAAAGACTGTCTATCCAAATCCAGCTGTTGCTTTTTAAGCTTCAGTCTGGTTTGTTCCACCCTCAACTTATTGAGTTCCCTCTCTAACATTCTGTCATCAGGGTTGGTTTGAGGGACATTCCTAGATACAGAGGTATGATGGGAATGAACAGAAGGAGACCTGTCCCTTACAGAAGCCACCCTAACAGCTTGGCTTACAGAAACATCACTACCAGTATGGTGAGAATAAATGCTTTTGCTATGATGTGAGACAACACTATTTGTATGGTGCGGCTCATCATCATTACCAACTATGCTAGACTGTCTAGTAATGGGCAGGCTAGAAAGTTTCTTTCCTGAATCTTTTCCTGGGGGAGTCCCTGAATCAGATTGGGAACTATTAGGTACTTTTTCAACAGATGAGGCACCTATGGCCTTATCTTGTTCTCTAAGCATGTTAATTAACAGTTCCAAGGAAGGATTCTTCCCTACACTCAAACCTCTCTCTACACAGAGACTCCTTGCTCTTTTCCAGCTAAGGTTGTCATATGCAAGTTTGGACAGATCAACATTTTGGCCTGTGCCAGACATTTTTAGAGAGAGTTAAAGTGATAGAAAAAGAGAAAAAAGTTTTCAGAACTTTTTGGAAAGACAGAAAAAAACTTTTTAAACTTTTAAGAACTTTTTGAAAGTTTAGAAGTACTTTTCAGCACTTAGAAAACAGTGAAAAGAGGAAATGCAAAACTTTTTAGCTATGTGTACACAAACTGAACTTGTTTTGTATATTTTTCTCTTATGAAAAGTACAATGACAAGAGTGGTAAGTAGTCTCAAAGCACTTATCCCACCACTGCACAACCAATGTAGGAGGCTGGACTGGCTTGTAGTGAGTACCAAGGGGTACTTGCACCTTGCACCAGGCCCAGGTATCCCTTATTAGTGTATAGGGTGTCTAGCAGCTTAGGCTGATAGATAATGTTAGCTTAGCAGAGCAGCTTAGGCTGAACTAGGAGACGTGTGAAGCTACTATAGTACCACAAGTGTCACTTGCACAATACCATAAGAAAACACAATACACAGTTATACTAAAAATAAAGGTACTTTATTTTTATGACAATATGTCACAGTATCTCAGAGTGTACCCTCAGAGTGAGGATAGCAAATATACACAAGTTATATGTACACAGTACTAAAAATATGCAGTATAGTCTTAGAAAACAGTGCAAACAATGTATAGTTACAATAGGATGCAATGGAGACACATAGGGATAGGGGCAACACAAACCATACATTCCAAAAGTGGAATGCGAACCACGAATGGACCCCAAACCTATGTGACCTTGTAGAGGGTCGCTGGGACTATTAGAAAATAGTGAGAGTTAGAAAAATAGCCCTCCCCAAGACCCTGAAAAGTGAGTGCAAAGTGCACTGAAGTTCCCCAGAAGACAAAGAAGTCGTAATAGAGGAATAATGCAGGAAAGACACAAACCAACAATGCAACAATTGTGGATTTCCAATCTAGGGTACCTGTGGAACAAGGGGACCAAGTCCAAAAGTCACAAGCAATTCGGAGATGGGCAGATGCCCAGGAAATGCCAGCTGCGGGTGCAAAGAAGCTTCGACTGGACAGAAAAAGCTGCGGTTTCTGCAGGAACGAAAGGGGCTAGGGACTTCCCCTTTGGTGGACGGATCCCTCTTGCCTTGGAAATTCGTGCAGAGGTACTTTCCCGCCGAAAGGACGCCAACAAGCCTTGCTAGCTGCAAATCATGCGGTTGGCGTTTTTGGAAGCTGCTGAGGCCCAGGAGGGACCAGAAGGTCGCAAATTGGACCAGGAGAGAGAGAGGACGTCGAGCAAGACAAAGAGCCCTCTCTGAAGCAGGTAGCTCCCGGAGAAGTGCCAGAAACAGGCACTACTAGGATGCGTGAAACGGTGCTCGCCGAAGTTGCACAAAGGGGTCCCACGTCGCCAGAGACCAACTTAGAAAGTCGTGCAATGCAGGTTAGAGTGCCGTGGTTCAAGGCTTGGCTGTGCACAAAGGATTTCCGCCGTAAGTGCACAGGGGCCGGAGAAGTTGCAAAAGTCGCAGTTACCAACAATGCAGTCTGGAGTGGGGAGGCAAGGACTTACCTCCACCAAACTCGGACTGAAGAGTCACTGGACTGTGGGAGTCACTTGGACAGAGTTGCTGGATTCAAGGGACCTCGCTCGTCGTGCTGAGAGGAGACCCAAGGGACCGGTAATGCAGCTTTTTGGTGCCTGCGGTTGCAAGGGGAAGATTCCGTCGACCCACGGGAGATTTCTTCGGAGCTTCTGGTGCAGAGAGGAGGCAGACTACCCCCACAGCATGCACAAGCAGGAAAACAGTCGAGAAGGCGGCAGGATCAGCGTTACAGAGTTGCAGTAGTCGTCTTTGCTACTATGTTGCAGGTTTGCAGGCTTCCAGCGCGGTCAGCAGTCGATTCCTTATCAGAAGGTGAAGAGAGAGATGCAGAGGAACTCGGATGAGCTCTTGCATTCGTTATCTAAAGTTTCCCCAGAGACAGAGACCCTAAATAGCCAGAAAAGAGGGTTTGGCTACCTAGGAGAGAGGATAGGCTACTAACACCTGAAGGAGCCTATCAGCAGGAGTCTCTGACGTCACCTGGTGGCACTGGCCACTCAGAGCAGTCCAGTGTGCCAGCAGCACCTCTGTTTCCAAGATGGCAGAGGTCTGGAGCACACTGGAGGAGCTCTGGACACCTCCCAGGGGAGGTGCAGGTCAGGGGAGTGGTCACTCCCCTTTCCTTTGTCCAGTTTCGCGCCAGAGCAGGGGCTAAGGGGTCCCTGAACCGGTGTAGACTGGCTTATGCAGAATTGGGCACAACTGTGCCCAAGAAAGCATTTCCAGAGGCTGGGGGAGGCTACTCCTCCCCTGCCTTCACACAATTTTCCAAAGGGAGAGGGTGTAACACCCTCTCTCAGAGGAAGTCCTTTGTTCTGCCATCCTGGGACAAGCCTGGCTTGACCCCAGGGGGGCAGAAACCTGTCTGAGGGGTTGGCAGCAGCAGCAGCTGCAGTGAAACCCCAGGAAAGGCAGTTTGGCAGTACCAGGGTCTGTGCTACAGACCACTGGGATCATGGAATTGTCCCAATAATGCTAGGATGGCATAGAGGGGGCAATTCCATGATCTTAGACATGTTACATGGCCATATTCGGAGTTACCATTGTGAAGCTACATATAGGTAGTGACCTATCTGTAGTGCACGCGTGTAATGGTGTCCCCGCACTCACAAAGTTCAGGGAATTGGCCCTGAACAATGTGGGGGCACCTTGGCTAGTGCCAGGGTGCCCTCACACTAAGTAACTTTGCACCTAACCTTTACCAGGTAAAGGTTAGACATATAGGTGGTCATTCTGACCCTGGCGGTCTTTGACCGCCAGGGCGGAGGACCGCGGGAGCACCGCCGACAGGCCGGCGGTGCTCCAATGGGGATTCCGACCGCGGCGGTAAAGCCGCGGTCGGACCGGCACCACTGGCGGGGTCCCGCCAGTGTACCGCGGCCCCATTGAATCCTCCGCGGCGGCGCAGCTTGCTGCACCGCCGCGGGGATTCCGACCCCCCCTACCGCCATCCAGATCCCGGCGGTCGGACCGCCGAGATCCGGATGGCGGTAGGGGGGGTCGCGGGGCCCCTGGGGGCCCCTGCAGTGCCCATGCCACTGGCATGGGCATTGCAGGGGCCCCCGTAAGAGGGCCCCTACATGTATTTCACTGTCTGCTGCGCAGACAGTGAAATACGCGACGGGTGCAACTGCACCCGTCGCACAGCTTCCACTCCGCCGGCTCGATTCCGAGCCGGCTTCATCGTGGAAGCCTCTTTCCCGCTGGGCTGGCTGGCGGTCTGAAGGCGACCGCCCGCCAGCCCAGCGGGAAAGTCAGAATTACCGCCGCGGTCTTTCGACCGCGGAACGGTAACCTGACGGCGGGACTTTGGCGGGCGGCCTCCGCCGCCCGCCAAGGTCAGAATGAGGGCCATAGGTGACTTATAAGTTACTTAAGTGCAGTGTAAAATGGCTGTGAAATAACGTGGACGTTATTTCACTCAGGCTGCAGTGGCAGGCCTGTGTAAGAATTGTCAGAGCTCCCTATGGGTGGCAAAAGAAATGCTGCAGCCCATAGGGATCTCCTGGAACCCCAATACCCTGGGTACCTCAGTACCATATACTAGGGAATTATAAGGGTGTTCCAGAAAGCCAATGTAAATTGGTAAAATTGGTCACTAGCCTGTTAGTGACAATTTGGAAAGAAATGAGAGAGCATAACCACTGAGGCTCTGATTAGCAGAGCCTCAGTGAGACAGTTAGTCACTACACAGGTAACACAGTCAGGCACACTTATGAGCACTGGGGCCCTGGATACCAGGGTCCCAGTGACACATACAACTAAAACAACATAGATACAGTGAAAAATGGGGGTAACATGCCAGGCAAGATGGTACTTTCCTACACACTGCAGCTGCTGCTGCTGCCAACCCCTCAGACAGGTTTCTGCCACCCTGGAGTCCATCCAGGCTTGGCCCAGGAAGGCAGAACAAAGGACTTCCTCAGAGAGAGTGTGTTAGACCCTCTCCCTTAGGAAAAAAGTGTTAAGGCAGGAGGAGTATCCTCCCCAGCCTCTGGAAATGCTTTGATGGGCACAGATGGTGCCCATTTCTGCATAAGCCAGTCTACACCGGTTCATGTACCCCTCAACCCTGCTCTGGCGCGAAACTGGACAAAGGAAAGGTGAGTGACCACTCCCCTGACCTGCACCTCCCCTGGGAGATGCCCAGAGCTCCTCCAGTGTGCTCCAGACCTCTGCCATCTTGGAAACAGAGGTGCTGCTGGCACACTGGACTGCTCTGAGTGGCCAGTGCCACCAGGTGACGTCAGAGACTCCTTCTGATAGGCTCCTTCAGGTGTTGCTTGCCTATCCTCTCTCCTAAGTAGCCAAACCCTCTTTTCTGGCTATTTAGGGTCTCTGCGTTGGGGAATTCCTTAGATAACGAATGCAAGAGCTCATCAGAGTTCCTCTGCATCTCTCTCTTCACCTTCTGCCAAGGAATTGACTGCTGACCGCGCTGGAAGCCTGCAAAACTGCAACAAAGTAGCAAAGACGACTACTGCAACTCTGTAACGCTGATCCTGCCGACTTCTCGACTGTTTTCCTGGTGGTGCATGCTGTGGGGGTAGTCTGCCTCCTCTCTGCACTAGAAGCTCTGAAGAAATCTCCAGTGGGTCGACGGAATCTTCCCCCTGCAACCGCAGGCACCAAAGAACTGCATCACCGGTACACTGGGTCTCCTCTCAGCACGACGAGCGAGGTCCCTTGAATCCAGCAACTCTGGCCAAGTGACTCCCACAGTCCAGTGACTCTTCAGTCCAAGTTTGGTGGAGGTAAGTCCTTGCCTCCCCACGCCAGACTGCATTGCTGGGAACCACGTCTTTTGCAGCTACTCCAGCTCCTGTGCACTTTTCCAGGATTTCCTTTGTGCACAGCCAAGCCTGGATCCACGGCACTCCAACCTGCATTGCACGACCTCCTGAGTTGTCCTCCGGCGGCGTGCGACTCTCTTGTGCAACTTCGGGTGAGCACCATTTCACTCCACTTTGTAGTGCCTGTATTGGCACTTCTGCGGGTCCTGACTGCTTCTGAGAGGGCTCCTTGTCTTGCTGGACGCCCCCTCTGTCACCTCATGCAATTGGCGATATCCTGGTCCCTCCTGGGCCACAGCAGCATCCAAAAACCCTAACTACACAATTTGTAGCTAGCAAGGCTTGTTTGCGGTCTTTCGGCGTGAAAATACTTCTGCACACCTCTTCATGACGTGGGACATCTATCCTCCAAAGGTGAAGTTTCTGGCCCTTGTTGTTCCTGCAGAATCCTCAGCTTCTACTTCCTAGTAGCAGCTTCTTTGCACCCACAGCTGGCATTTCCTGGGCATCTGCCCACTCTCGACTTGATCGTGACTTTTGGACTTGGTCCTCTTGTTCCACAGGTACTCTAGTCTGGAAATCCATCATTGTTGCATTGCTGGTGTTGGTCTTTCCTGCAGTATTCCCCTATCACGACTTCTGTGCTCTTTGGGGAACTTCAGTTCACTTTGCACTCACTTTTCAGGGTCTTGGGGTGGGCTATTTTTCTAACTCTCACTGTTTTCTTACAGTCCCAGCGACCCTCTACAAGGTCACATAGGTTTGGGGTCCATTCGTGGTTTGCATTCCACTTTTGGAGTATATGGTTTGTGTTGCCCCTATCCCTATGTGCTCCCATTGCATCCTATTGTAACTATACATTGTTTGTACTGTTTTCTATTGCTATACTGCATATTTTTGGTATTGTGTACATATATCTTGTGTATATTTGCTATCCTCATACTGAGGGTACTCACTGAGATACTTTGGCATATTGTCATAAAAGAAAGTACCTTTATTTTTAGTATATCTGTGTATTGTGTTTTCTTATGAGATTGTGCAAGTGACACTAGTGAGACTGTAGGAGCTTCACTCGTCTCCTAGTTCAGCCTAAGCTGCTCTGCTAAGCTACCATTTTCTATCAGCCTCAGCAGCTAGACACCCCTCTACACTAATAAGGGATACCTGGGCCTGGTGCAAGGTGTAAGTACCCCTTGGTACACACTACATGTAGAAAAGTACCATCTTGCCTGGCATGTTACCCCCATTTTTCACTGTATATATGTTGTTTTAGTTGTATGTGTCACTGGGACCCTGGTAACCCAGGGCCCCAGTGCTCATAAGTGTGCCTGAATGTGTTACCTGTGTAGTGACTAACTGTCTCACTGAGGCTCTGCTAATCAGAACCTCAGTGGTTATGCTCTCTCATTTCTTTCCAAATTGTCACTGACAGGCTAGTGACCATTTTTACCAATTTACATTGGCTTACTGGAACACCCTTATAATTCCCTAGTATATGGTACTGAGGTACCCAGGGTATTGGGGTTCCAGGAGATCCCTATGGGCTGCAGCATTTCTTTTGCCACCCATAGGGAGCTCTGACAATTATTACACAGGCCTGCCACTGCAGCCTGAGTGAAATAACGTCCACGTTATTTCACAGCCATTTTACACTGCACTTAAGTAACTTATAAATCACCTATATGTCTAACCTTTACCTGGTAAAGGTTAGGTGCAAAGTTACTTAGTGTGAGGGCACCCTGGCACTAGCCAAGGTGCCCCCACATTGTTCAGAGCCAATTCCCTGAACTTTGTGAGTGCGGGGACACCATTACACGCGTGCACTACATATAGGTCACTACCTATATGTAGCTTCACCATGGTAACTCCGAATATGGCCATGTAACATGTCTATGATCATGGAATTGCCCCCTCTATGCCATCCTGGCATTGTTGGTACAATTCCATGATCCCAGTGGTCTGTAGCACAGACCCTGGTACTGCCAAACTGCCCTTCCTGGGGTTTCACTGCAGCTGCTGCTGCTGCCAACCCCTCAGACAGGCATCTGCCCTCCTGGGGTCCAGCCAGGCCTGGCCCAGGATGGCAGAACAAAGAACTTCCTCTGAGAGAGGGTGTGACACCCTCTCCCTTTGGAAAATGGTGTGAAGGCAGGGGAGGAGTAGCCTCCCCCAGCCTCTGGAAATGCTTTGTTGGGCACAGATGTGCCCAATTCTGCATAAGCCAGTCTACACCGGTTCAGGGACCCCTTAGCCCCTGCTCTGGCGCGAAACTGGACAAAGGAAAGGGGAGTGACCACTCCCCTGACCTGCACCTCCCCTGGGAGGTGTCCAGAGCTCCTCCAGTGTGCTCCAGACCTCTGCCATCTTGGAAACAGAGGTGCTGCTGGCACACTGGACTGCTCTGAGTGGCCAGTGCCACCAGGTGACGTCAGAGACTCCTTGTGATAGGCTCCTTCAGGTATTAGAAGCCTCTCCTCTCTCCTAGGTAGCCAAACCCTCTTTTCTGGCTATTTAGGGTCTCTGTCTCTGGGGAAACTTTAGATAACGAATGCATGAGCTCAGCCGAGTTCCTCTGCATCTCTCTCTTCACCTTCTGATAAGGAATCGACTGCTGACTGCGCTGGAAGCCTGCAAACCTGCAACATAGTAGCAAAGACGACTACTGCAACTCTGTAACGCTGATCCTGCCGCCTTCTCGACTGTTTTCCTGCTTGTGCATGCTGTGGGGGTAGTCTGCCTCCTCTCTGCACCAGAAGCTCCGAAGAAATCTCCCGTGGGTCGACGGAATCTTCCCCCTGCAACCGCAGGCACCAAAAAGCTGCATTACCCGTCCCTTGGGTCTCCTCTCAGCACGACGAGCGAGGTCCCTCGAATCCAGCGACTCTGTCCAAGTGACCCACACAGTCCAGTGACTCTTCAGTCCAAGTTTGGTGGAGGTAAGTCCTTGCCTCACCTCGCTGGGCTGCATTGCTGGGATCCGCGACTTTGCAGCTACTCCGGTCCCTGTGCACTTCCGGCGGAAATCCTTTGTGCACAGCCAAGCCTGGGTAGACAGCACTCTAACCTGCATTGCACGACTTTCTAAGTTGGTCTCCGGCGACATGGGACTCCTTTGTGCAACTTCGGCGAGCACCGTTTCACGCATTCTTGTAGTGCCTGTTTCTGGCACTTCTCCGGGAGCTACCTGCTTCAGTGAGGGCTCTTTGTCTTGCTCGACGTCCCCTCTCTCTTCAGGTCCAATTTCCGACCTCCTGGTCTCTCCTGTGCTCCAGCAGCGTCCAAAAACGCCAAACGCACGATTTGCAGCTAGCAAGGCTTGTTGGCGTTCTTTCGGCGGGAAAACACTTTTGCACGACTCTCCACGGCGAGTGGGATCCGTCCACCAAAGGGGAAGTCTCTAGCCCTTTTCGTTCCTGCAGAAACCTCAGCTTCTTCTGTCCAGTCGAAGCTTCTTTGCACCCGCAGCTGGCATTTCCTGGGCATATGCCCATCTCCGACTTGCTTGTGACTTTTGGACTTGGTCCCCTTGTTCCACAGGTACCCTAGATTGGAAATCCACAGTTGTTGCATTGCTGGTTTGTGTCTTTCCTGCATTATTCCTCTAACACGACTTCTTTGTCCTTAGGGGAACTTTAGTGCACTTTGCACTCACTTTTCAGGGTCTTGGGGAGGGTTATTTTTCTAACTCTCACTATTTTCTAATAGTCCCAGCGACCCTCTACAAGGTCAAATAGGTTTGGGGTCCATTCGTGGTTCGCATTCCACTTTTGGAGTATATGGTTTGTGTTGCCCCTATCCCTATGTTTCCCCATTGCATCCTATTGTAACTATACATTGTTTGCACTGTTTTCTAAGACTATACTGCATATTTTTGCTATTGTGTATATATATCTTGTGTATATTTCCTATTCTCTCACTGAGGGTACACTCTGAGATACTTTGGCATATTGTCATAAAAATAAAGTACCTTTATTTTTAGTATAACTGTGTATTGTGTTTTCTTATGATATTGTGCATATGACACTAAGTGGTACTGTAGTAGCTTCACACGTCTCCTAGTTCAGCCTAAGCTGCTCTGCTAAGCTACCATTATCTATCAGCCTAAGCTGCTAGACACCCTATACACTAATAAGGGATAACTGGGCCTGGTGCAAGGTGCAAGTACCCCTTGGTACTCACTACAAGCCAGTCCAGCCTCCTACATTGGTTGTGCAGTGGTGGGATAAGTGCTTGAGACTACTTACCACTCTTGTCATTGTACTTTTCATAAGAGAAAAATATACAAAACAAGGTCAGTGTATATACACATAGCCAAAAATTTTTGCATTTCCTCTTTTCACTCTTTTCTAAGTGCTGAAAAGTACTCCTAAACTCTCAAAAAGTTCTTAAAAGTTTAAAAAGTTTTTTTCTGTCTTTCCAAAAAGTTCTGAAAACTTTTTTCTCTTTTTCTATCACTTTAACTCTCTCTAAAAATGTCTGGCACAGGCCAAAGTGTTGATCTGTCCAAACTTGCATATGACAACCTTAGCTGGAAGAGAGCAAGGAGTCTCTGTATAGAGAGAGGTTTGAGTGTAGGGAAGAATCCTTCCTTGGAACTGTTACTTAACATGCTTAGAGAACAGGATAAGGCCATAGGTGCCCCTTCTGTTGAAAAAGTACCTAATAGTTCCCAATCTGATTCAGGGACTCCCCCAGGAAAAGATTCAGGAAAGAAACTTCCTAGCCTGCCCATTACTAGACAATCTAGCATAGATGGTAATGATGATGAGCCACACCAAATAAATAGTGTTGTCTCACATCATAGCAAAAGCATTTATTCTCACCATACTGGTAGTAATGTTTCTGTAAACCAAGCTGTTAAGTTGGCTTCTGTAAGGGACAGGTCTCCTTCTGTTCATTCCCATCATAGCTCTGTTTCTAGAAATGTCCCTCCCACCAACCCTGATGACAGAATGTTAGAGAGGGAACTCAATAAGTTGAGGGTGGAACAAACCAGACTGAAGCTTAAAAAGCAACAGCTGGATTTGGATAGACAGTCTTTTGAATTAGAGAAGGAAAGACAGAAGTTGGGTTTGGATACCCATGGTGGCAGCAGCAGTATTCCCCATAGTCATCCTGCAAAAGAGCATGATTCCAGGAATCTGCACAAGATAGTTCCCCCTTATAAGGAGGGGGATGACATTAACAAGTGGTTTGCTGCACTTGAGAGGGCCTGTGTTGTACAGGATGTCCCTCAAAGGCAGTGGGCTGCTATCCTATGGCTATCATTTAGTGGAAAAGGTAGGGATAGGCTCCTTACTGTGAAAGAAAATGATGCTAACAATTTCCAAGTTCTTAAGAATGCACTCCTGGATGGTTATGGCTTAACCACTGAACAGTACGGGATAAAGTTCAGAGAGACCAAAAAGGAGTCTTCACAAGACTGGGTTGATTTTATTGACCATTCAGTGAAGGTCTTGGAGGGGTGGTTACATGGCAGTAAAGTTACTGATTATGACAGCCTGTATAACTTGATCCTGAGAGATCATATTCTTAACAATTGTGTGTCTGATTTGTTGCACCAGTACTTGGTGGACTCTGATCTGACCTCTCCCCAAGAATTGGGAAAGAAGGCAGACAAATGGGTCAGAACAAGAGTGAACAGAAAAGTTCATACAGGGGGTGACAAAGATGGCAACAAAAAGAAGGATGGTAAGTCTTCTGACAAGGGTGGGGACAAATCTAAAAATGAGTCTTCATCAGGCCCACAAAAACACTTTGGTGGGGGTGGTGGGTCCAAATCCTCCTTTAATCAGAACAAGGAAAAGAAACCATGGTGCTATTTATGTAAAATAAAAGGCCATTGGACAACAGATCCCAGTTGTCCAAAGAAAGGCACCACAGCTCCTACCACTACAACCCCTACTGCTACACCTAGTGTCCCTACTAATAGCAGTGGTGGTGGGAGCAAACCTACTAATAGCCAATCCAAGGGAGTAGCTGGGCTCACTTTTGGTAATTTAGTTGGGGTTGGTCTGATTAGGGAGACCACAGAGGCTACTTTAGTCTCTGAAGGGGCTATTGATTTAGCCACTTTGGTTGCTTGCCCCCATAACTTGGAGAAGTACGAGCAACTAACCCTAATAAATGGTGTTGAGGTCCAGGCCTACAGGGACACAGGTGCCAGTGTCACAATGGTGATTGAGAAACTGGTGCACCCTGAACAACACATACTTGGACACCAGTACCAAGTAACCGATGCTCACAACATAACACAAAGCCACCCCATGGCTGTTGTAAATCTCAACTGGGGGGGGGGTAACTGGTCCAAAGAAAGTTGAGGTAGCTTCAGATTTACCTGTAGACTGTCTATTAGGGAATGATTTGGAGACATCAGCTTGGTCAGATGTGGAGTTGGAGGCCCATGCAGCAATGCTGGGCATTCCAGGGCATATTTTTGCTTTGACAAGGGCTCAGGCCAAAAAGCAAAAAGGACAGGGAAGCTTGGATCCTGGAACAATGGACCAAGTGCTCCCTAAAGCTAGGGCTAGTAGAAGCAAACCACTTCCTACTATCCCTCCCTCTACAGTGGATTCTACTTCTGAGGAAGAAGAATTCCCTCCCTGTGCAGAACCTACACCAGAGGAGCTGGAAGCAGACACTGCAGAGCTTTTGGGTGAAGGGGGGCCTGCCAGAGAGGAGCTGAGTGTGGCACAGCAAACCTGTCCCACATTAGAGGGTCTCAGACAGCAAGCTGTCAAACAGGCTAATGGGGATGTCAGTGACTCTCACAGAGTTTACTGGGAGGACAACCTCTTGTACACTGAGCATAGGGATCCTAAACCTGGAGCTGCCAGGAGATTAGTGATTCCTCAGGAGTACAGAAAGTTCCTCCTAACACTGGCACATGACATTCCCCTAGCTGGGCACCTGGGTCAAATGAAAACTTGGGACAGATTGGTACCATTGTTTCATTGGCCTAGGATGTCTGAGGACACAAAGGAATTTTGTAAGTCCTGTGAAACCTGTCAAGCCAGTGGCAAGACAGGTGGCACTCCAAAGGCACCCCTTATCCCACTGCCTGTGGTTGGGGTTCCCTTTGAAAGGGTAGGGGTTGACATAGTTGGCCCCCTTGACCCTCCTACTGCTTCAGGCAATAGGTTTATCTTAGTGGTAGTGGACCATGCCACAAGATATCCTGAAGCAATTCCTTTAAGGACCACTACAGCTCCTGCAGTGGCAAAGGCCCTCCTGGGAGTATTTTCCAGGGTGGGCTTCCCAAAGGAAGTAGTATCAGACAGAGGAAGCAATTTCATGTCTGCATACTTAAAGGCCATGTGGAAGGAGTGTGGTGTAACTTACAAGTTCACAACACCCTATCATCCACAAACAAATGGACTGGTGGAGAGATTTAATAAAACTCTCAAAGGCATGATTATGGGTCTCCCTGAAAAACTCCGCAGGAGATGGGATATCCTTCTACCATGCCTCCTTTTTGCCTACAGGGAGGTACCCCAGAAAGGAGTGGGCTTCAGCCCCTTTGAACTTCTTTTTGGACACCCTGTTAGGGGTCCACTCACACTTGTAAAGGAGGGTTGGGAACAACCTTTAAAAGCTCCTAAGCAGGATATTGTGGATTATGTACTTGGCCTCAGATCAAGGATAGCTGAGTACATGAAAAAGGCCAGTAAAAACCTTCAGGCCAGCCAAGAGCTCCAGAAGCAATGGCATGATCAGAAGGCTGTTTTGGTTCAGTACCAACCAGGGCAGAAAGTGTGGGTCTTGGAGCCTGTGGCCCCAAGAGCACTCCAAGATAAATGGAGTGGACCCCACACAATTGTTGAAAAGAAGGGTGAAGTCACCTACTTGGTTGACTTAGGCACTGCCAGGAGTCCCCTTAGGGTGCTCCATGTCAACCGCCTGAAACCATACTATGACAGGGCTGATCTCACCCTGCTCATGGCAACTGATGAGGGACAGGAAGAAGACAGTGATCCTCTACCTGATCTCTTCTCTTCCACAGAACAAGATGCTCTTGTGGAAGGTGTAGTTTTGGCTGATTGTCTTACTGCTGAGCAGAAAGATAATTGCATAAATCTCCTAGGACAATTTTCAGAACTCTTCTCTACTGTGCCAGGCACCACTTCTTGGTGTGAGCACACTATAGATACTGGAGACAGTTTACCTGTCAAAAGTAAGATCTATAGGCAGCCTGACCATGTCAGGGACTGCATAAAGCAAGAAGTTCAGAAAATGTTGGAACTAGGAGTTTTTGAGCACTCTGACAGTCCATGGGCTTCTCCTGTGGTACTGGTACCAAAACCTAATTCTAAAGATGGAAAGAAGGAAATGAGGTTTTGTGTAGACTATAGAGGTCTCAACTTGGTAACCAAAACTGATGCTCACCCTATACCCAGGGTAGATGAGCTCATAGATACACTGGCATCTGCCAAGTATCTAAGCACTTTTGATTTGACTGCAGGGTATTGGCAGATCAAATTGTCAGAAGATGCTAAACCTAAGACTGCATTTTCTACCATTGGAGGACATTACCAGTTTACTGTAATGCCTTTTGGTTTGAAAAATGCACCTGCCACTTTTCAGAGGTTGGTGAACACAGTCCTGCAAGGGCTGGAAGCTTTCAGTGCAGCATATTTGGATGATATAGCTGTCTTTAGCTCCAGCTGGGATGATCACCTGGTCCACCTATGGAAAGTTTTGGAGGCTCTGCAAAAGGCAGGCCTCACTATCAAGGCTTCAAAGTGCCAGATAGGGCAGGGTAAGGTGGTTTATCTGGGACACCTTGTTGGTGGGGAACAGATTGCACCACTTCAGGGGAAAATCCAAACTATTATTGATTGGGTTCCCCCTACCACTCAGACTCAGGTGAGAGCCTTCCTAGGCCTCACTGGGTATTACAGGAGGTTCATTAAGAACTATGGCTCCATTGCAGCCCCTCTTAATGACCTCACATCCAAGAAAATGCCTAAAAAGGTATTGTGGACAGCAAGCTGTCAGAAAGCTTTTGAGGAGCTGAAGCAGGCCATGTGCTCTGCACCTGTCCTGAAAAGCCCTTGTTACTCTAAAAAATTCTATGTCCAAACTGATGCATCTGAATTAGGAGTAGGGGCAGTCCTATCACAACTTAATTCTGAGGGCCAGGATCAACCTGTTGCTTTTATTAGTAGGAGGTTGACCCCTAGAGAAAAGCGTTGGTCTGCCATTGAGAGGGAGGCCTTTGCTGTGGTCTGGGCTCTGAAGAAGTTGAGGCCATACCTGTTTGGCACTCACTTCATTGTTCAGACAGACCACAAACCTCTACTTTGGCTAAAACAAATGAAAGGTGAAAATCCTAAATTGTTGAGGTGGTCCATATCCCTACAGGGAATGGACTATACAGTGGAACATAGACCTGGGAGTAGCCACTCCAATGCAGATGGACTCTCCAGATATTTCCACTTAGACAATGAAGACTCATCAGGTAATGGCTAGTCTTATTGTCCTTCGTTTGGGGGGGGGTTGTGTAGGAAAGTACCATCTTGCCTGGCATGTTACCCCCATTTTTCACTGTATATATGTTGTTTTAGTTGTATGTGTCACTGGGACCCTGGTAACCCAGGGCCCCAGTGCTCATAAGTGTGCCTGAATGTGTTACCTGTGTAGTGACTAACTGTCTCACTGAGGCTCTGCTAATCAGAACCTCAGTGGTTATGCTCTCTCATTTCTTTCCAAATTGTCACTGACAGGCTAGTGACCATTTTTACCAATTTACATTGGCTTACTGGAACACCCTTATAATTCCCTAGTATATGGTACTGAGGTACCCAGGGTATTGGGGTTCCAGGAGATCCCTATGGGCTGCAGCATTTCTTTTGCCACCCATAGGGAGCTCTGACAATTATTACACAGGCCTGCCACTGCAGCCTGAGTGAAATAACGTCCACGTTATTTCACAGCCATTTTACACTGCACTTAAGTAACTTATAAGTCACCTATATGTCTAACCTTTACCTGGTAAAGGTTAGGTGCAAAGTTACTTAGTGTGAGGGCACCCTGGCACTAGCCAAGGTGCCCCCACATTGTTCAGAGCCAATTCCCTGAACTTTGTGAGTGCGGGGACACCATTACACGCGTGCACTACATATAGGTCACTACCTATATGTAGCTTCACCATCGTAACTCCGAATATGGCCATGTAACATGTCTATGATCATGGAATTGCCCCCTCTATGCCATCCTGGCATTGTTGGTACAATTCCATGATCCCAGTGGTCTGTAGCACAGACCCTGGTACTGCCAAACTGCCCTTCCTGGGGTTTCACTGCAGCTGCTGCTGCTGCCAACCCCTCAGACAGGCATCTGCCCTCCTGGGGTCCAGCCAGGCCTGGCCCAGGATGGCAGAACAAAAAACTTCCTCTGAGAGAGGGTGTGACACCCTCTCCCTTTGGAAAGTGGTGTGAAGGCAGGGGAGGAGTAGCCTCCCCCAGCCTCTGGAAATGCTTTGTTGGGCACAGATGTGCCCAATTCTGCATAAGCCAGTCTACACCGGTTCAGGGACCCCTTAGCCCCTGCTCTGGCGCGAAACTGGACAAAGGAAAGGGGAGTGACCACTCCCCTGACCTGCACCTCCCCTGGGAGGTGTCCAGAGCTCCTCCAGTGTGCTCCAGACCTCTGCCATCTTGGAAACAGAGGTGCTGCTGGCACACTGGACTGCTCTGAGTGGCCAGTGCCACCAGGTGACGTCAGAGACTCCTTGTGATAGGCTCCTTCAGGTGTTAGTAGCCTCTACTCTCTCCTAGGTAGCCAAACCCTCTTTTCTGGCTATTTAGGGTCTCTGTCTCTGGGGAAACTTTAGATAACGAATGCATGAGCTCAGCCGAGTTCCTCTGCATCTCTCTCTTCACCTTCTGATAAGGAATCGACTGCTGACCGCGCTGGAAGCCTGCAAACCTGCAACATAGTAGCAAAGACGACTACTGCAACTCTGTAACGCTGATCCTGCCGCCTTCTCGACTGTTTTCCTGCTTGTGCATGCTGTGGGGGTAGTCTGCCTCCTCTCTGCACCAGAAGCTCCGAAGAAATCTCCCGTGGGTCGACGGAATCTTCCCCCTGCAACCGCAGGCACCAAAAAGCTGCATTACCGGTCCCTTGGGTCTCCTCTCAGCACGACGAGCGAGGTCCCTCGAATCCAGCGACTCTGTCCAAGTGACCCCCACAGTCCAGTGACTATTCAGTCCAAGTTTGGTGGAGGTAAGTCCTTGCCTCACCTCGCTGGGCTGCATTGCTGGGAACCGCCACTTTGCAGCTACTCCGGGCCCTGTGCACTTCCGGCGGAAATCCTTTGTGCACAGCCAAGCCTGGGTCCACAGCACTCTAACCTGCATTGCACGACTTTCTAAGTTGGTCTCCGTCGACGTGGGACTCCTTTGTGCAACTTCGGCGAGCACCGTTTCACGCATTCTCGTAGTGCCTGTTTCTGGCACTTCTCCGGGTGCTACCTGCTTCAGTGAGAGTTTTTTGTCTTGCTCAACGTCCCCTCTCTCTTCAGGTCCAATTTGCGACCTCCTGGTCCCTCCTGGGCTCCAGCAGCGTCCAAAAACGCCAAACGCACGATTTGCAGCTAGCAAGGCTTGTTGGCGTTCTTTCGGCGGGAAAACACTTCTGCACGACTCTCCACGGCGAGAGAGATCCGTCCACCAAAGGGGAAGTCTCTAGCCCTTTTCGTTCCTGCAGAAACCTCAGCTTCTTCTGTCCAGTACAAGCTTCTTTGCACCCGCAGCTGGCATTTCCTGGGCATCTGCCCATCTCCGACTTGCTTGTGACTTTTGGACTTGGTCCCCTTGTTCCACAGGTACCCTAGATTGGAAATCCACAGTTGTTGCATTGCTGGTTTGTGTCTTTCCTGCATTATTCCTCTAACACGACTTCTTTGTCCTTAGGGGAACTTTAGTGCATTTTGCACTCACTTTTCAGGGTCTTGGGGAGGGTTATTTTTCTAACTCTCACTATTTTCTAATAGTCCCAGCGACCCTCTACAAGGTCACATAGGTTTGGGGTCCATTCGTGGTTCGCATTCCACTTTTGGAGTATATGGTTTGTGTTGCCCCTATCCCTTTGTTTCCCCATTGCATCCTATTGTAACTATACATTGTTTGCACTGTTTTCTAAGACTATACTGCATATTTTTGCTATTGTGTATATATATCTTGTGTATATTTCCTATTCTCTCACTGAGGGTACACTCTGAGATACTTTGGCATATTGTCATAAAAATAAAGTACCTTTATTTTTAGTATAACTGTGTATTGTGTTTTCTTATGATATTGTGCATATGACACTAAGTGGTACTGTAGTAGCTTCACACGTCTCCTAGTTCAGCCTAAGCTGCTCTGCTAAGCTACCATTATCTATCAGCCTAAGCTGCTAGACACCCTATACACTAATAAGGGATAACTGGGCCTGGTGCAAGGTGCAAGTACCCCTTGGTACTCACTACAAGCCAGTCCAGCCTCCTACACTACACGCCAGTCCAGCCTCCTACATTGGTTGTGCAGCGGTGGGATAAGTACTTTGTAACTACTTACCACTTTTGTCATTGTACTTTTCATAAGAGAAAAATATACAAAACAAGTTCAGTGTATGTACACCTAACCAAAAAGTTTTGCTTTTCTCCTTTCACTTCTTTGCTAAAGTGCTGAAAAGTACTTCTAAACTTTCTAAAAAGTTCTTAAAAAGTTTTAAAAGTTTTTTTTTCTGTCTTTCAAAAAGTTCTGAAAAACTTTTTCTCACTTTTTCTATCACTTAAACACTTTCTAAAATGTCTGGCACAGGCCAAACTGTTGATCTGTCCAAACTTGCTTATGATCACCTTAGCTGGAAAGGAGCGAGGAGTCTCTGCATAGAAAGAGGTTTAAGTGTAGGGAAGAATCCCTCTAGAGAACTGTTGGTTAATATGCTTTTTGAAAAGGATAAGGCCAGAGGTGGCACTTCTGTTGAGAAATTAGCTGATGGTTCCCAATCTGACCCTGGGGCACCCCTGGCAAAAGATTTAGAAAGGAAACTTCCTAGCCTGCCCATTAGCAGACAACCTAGCATAGCTGGTACTGATGTAGAGTCACATCACAGTAATAGTGTTGCCTCACATCACAGTAAGAGTATTCCTTCTCATCATAGTAGAAGTGCTGTTTCTGTTAGCCAGGCTGTTAGGGTGCCATCTGTTAGGGCCAGGTCTCGTTCTGTTCAATCTCAGCATACTTCTGTTTCTAGGCATGCCTCTCCCACCCACCCTGATGACAGAATGTTAGAAAGGGAGCTCAATAGATTGAGAGTGGAACAAACCAGGCTGAAGCTCAAGAAGCAACAGCTGGATTTAGATAGGCAGTCCTTAGAAGTAGAAAGGGAAAGACAGAAATTGGGTTTAGAAACCCATGGTGGCAGCAGCAGTATTCCCCATAGTCATCCTGCAAAAGAGCATGATTCTAGAATCTGCATAAGATAGTTCCCCTTTATAAGGAGGGGGATGACATCAACAAGTGGTTTGCTGCACTTGAGAGGGCCTGTGTTGTACAGGATGTCCCTCAAAGGCAGTGGGATGCTATCCTATGGCTATCATTTAGTGGAAAGGGTAGGGATAGGCTCCTTACCGTGAAAGAAAGTGAACCCAATGATTTCACAGTTCTTAAGAATGCACTCTTAGATGGTTATGGCTTAACTACTAAAAGGTACAGGATGAAGTTCAGAGAAACCAAAAAGGAGTCTTCACAAGACTGGGTAGACTTTATTGACCATTCAGTGAAGGCCTTGGAGGGGTGGTTACATGGCAGTAAAGTTACTGATTATGAAAGCCTGTATAACTTAATCCTGAGAGAGCATATTCTTAATAATTGTGTGTCTGATTTGTTGCACCAGTACCTGGTGGACTCTGATCTGACCTATCCCCAAGAATTGGGAAAGAAGGCAGACAAATGGGTCAGAACAAGGGTGAACAGAAAAGTTCATACAGGGGGTGACAAAGATGGCAAGAAGAAGGATGGTAAGTCTTCTGACAAGGGTGGGGACAAATCTAAAAATGAGTCTTCATCAGGCCCACAAAAACACTCTGGTGGGGGTGGTGGGCCCAAATCCTCTTCCAATCAAAACAAAGAAAAGTAACCATGGCGCTATTTATGTAAAATAAAAGGCCATTGGACAACAGATCCCAGTTGTCCAAAGAAAAGCACCAAGCCTCCTACCACTACAACCCCTACTGCTACACCTAGTGTCCCTACTAATAGCAGTGGTGGTGGGAGCAAGCCTACTAATAGCCAATCCAAGGGAGTAGCTGGGCTCACTATTGGTAACTTAGTTGTGGTTGGTCTGACTAGGAAGACCACAGAGGCTGTGTTAGTCTCTAAAGGGGCTATTGATTTAGCCACCTTGGTTGCTTGTCCCCTTAACATGGATAAGTACAAGCAACTACCCTTAATAAATGGTGTTGAGGTTCAGGCCTACAGGGACACAGGTGCCAGTGTTACAATGGTAATAGAGAAACTGGTCCACCCTGAACAACACCTACTTGGTCACCAGTACCAAGTAACCAATGCTCATAACAACACCCTTAGCCACCCCATGGCTGTTGTGAATCTCAACTGGGGGGGGGGTTACTGGCCCAAAGAAAGTTGTGGTTGCCTCAGATTTACCAGTAGACTGTCTATTAGGAAATGATTTAGAGACATCAGCTTGGGCAGATGTGGAGTTGGAGGCTCATGCAGCAATGCTGGGCATTCCAGGGCATATTTTTGCTTTGACCAGGCTCAGGCCAAAATGCAAAAAGGACAGGGTGACTTGGATCCTGGAAGAATGGACCAAGTACTCCCTAAAGCTAGGGTTAGTAAAGGTAAAACACTACCTACTGTCCCTCCCTCTACAATGGATTCTAATTCTGAGGAAGAAGAATTTCCACCCTGTGTAGAACCTGCACCAGAGGAGCTGGAAGCAGACACTGCTGAGCTTTTGGGTGAAGGGGGGCCTGCCAGGGAGGAGCTGAGTGTGGCACAGCAGACCTGTCCCACACTAGAGGGTCTAAGGCAGCCAGCTGTCAAACAAGCAAATGGGGATGTCAGTGACTCTCACAGAGTTTACTGGGAGGACAACCTCTTGTACACTGAAGCAAGGGATCCAAAACCTGGAGCTGCCAGGAGATTGGTGATTCCTCAGGAGTACAGAAAGTTCCTCCTAACTCTAGCCCACGACATTCCCTTAGCTGGACATTTGGGGCAAATGAAAACTTCGGACAGGCTTGTTCCCTTGTTTCATTGGCCTAGAATGTCAGAGGACACAAAGGAAATTTGTAAGTCCTGTGAAACCTGTCAAGTCAGTGGCAAGACAGGTGGCACTCCAAAGGCACCCCTTATTCCACTGCCTGTGGTTGGGGTTCCCTGTGAAAGGGTAGGCGTTGACATAGTTGGCCCCCTTGACCCTCCTACTGCTTCAGGCAATAGGTTTATCTTGGTGGTAGTGGATTATGCCACCAGATATCCTGAAGCTATTCCTCTAAGGACCACTACAGCTCCTGCAGTGGCAAAGGCCCTCCTGGGAATCTTTTCCAGGGTGGGCTTCCAAAAGAGGTGGTATCAGACAGGGGAAGCATTTTCATGTCTGCTTACTTAAAGGCCGTGTGGAAGGAGTGTGGTGTGACATACAAGTTCACTACACCCTATCATCCACAAACAAATGTACTGGTGCAGAGATTTAACAAAACTCTCGAAGGCATGATTTTGGGACTCCCTGAAAAACTCTGCATGAGATGTGATGTCCTGTTACGTTGCCTCCTTTTTACTTACAGGCAGGTACCCCAAAAAGGAGTGGGCTTCAGCCCCTTTGAAATCCTATTTGGACACCCTGTAAGAGGTCCTCTAAAACTTGTGAAGGAGGGTTGGGAACAACCTTTAAAAGCTCCTAAGCAAGACATAGTGGACTATGTACTTGGCCTAAGATCTAGGATGGCTGAGTACATGAAAAAGGCCAGTAAAAACCTTCAGGCCAGCCAAGAGCTCCAAAAGCAATGGCATGACCAGAAGGCTGTTTTGGTTCAGTACCAACCAGGGCAGAAAGTGTGGGTCTTGGAGCCTGTGGCCCCAAGAGCACTCCAAGACAAATGGTGTTGACCCCACATTATTGTTGAGAAAAAGGGTGAAGTCACCTACTTAGTTGACTTAGGCACTGCCAGGAGTCCCCTTAGGGTGCTCCATGTCAATCGCCTGAAACCCTACTATGACAGGGCTGATCTCACCCTGCTCATGGCAACAGATGAAGGACAGGAAGAAGAGAGTGACCCTCTCCCTGATCTCTTCCCTTCCACAGAACAAGATGCTCTAGTGGAAGGTGTAGTTTTGGCAGATTGTCTTACTTCTGAGCAGAAGCTGGCTTGTAGTGAGTACCAAGGGGTACTTACACCTTGCACCAGGCCCAGGTATCCCTTATTAGTGTATAGGGTGTCTAGCAGCTTAGGCTGATAGATAATGGTAGCTTAGCAGAGCAGCTTAGGCTGAACTAGGAGACGTGTGAAGCTACTACAGTACCACAAGTGTCACTTGCACAATATCATAAGAAAACACAATACACAGTTATACTAAAAATAAAGGTACTTTATTTTTATGACAATATGCCAAAGTATCTCAGAGTGTACCCTCAGAGTGAGGATAGCAAATATACACAAGTTATATGTACACAGTACTAAAAATATGCAGTATAGTCTTAGAAAACAGTGCAAACAATGTATAGTTACAATAGGATGCAATGGAGACACATAGGGATAGGGGCAACACAAACCATATACTCCAAAAGTGGAATGCGAACCACGAATGGACCCCAAACCTATGTGACCTTGTAGAGGGTCGCTGGGACTATTAGAAAATAGTGAGGGTTAGAAAAATAGCCCACCCCAAGACCCTGAAAAGTGAGTGCAAAGTGCACTAAAGTTCCCCAGAAGACAAAGAAGTCGTGATAGAGGAATAATGCAGGAAAGACACAAACCAACAATGCAACAGCAATGGATTTCCAATCTAGGGTACCTGTGGAACAAGGGGACCAAGTCCAAAAATCACAAGCAAGTCGGAGATGGGCAAATGCTCAGGAAATGCCAGCTGTGGGTGCAAAGGAGCTTCTACTGGACAGAAGAAGCAGAGGTTTCTGCAGGAACAAAAAAGGGCTAGAGACTTCCCCTTTGGTGGACGGATCCCTCTTGCCATGGAGAGTCGTGCAGAAGTGTTTTCCCGCCGACAAAACGCCAACAAGCCTTGCTAGCTGCAAATCGTGTGGTTAGCGTTTTTGGACGCTGCTGTGGCCCAGGAGGGACCAGGAGGTCGCAAATTGGACCAGAAGGAATAGGGGACGTCGAGCAAGACAAGAAGCCCTCTCAGTAGCAGGTAGCACCTGGAGAAGTTCCAGTAACAGGAAACACAAGGATGCGTGAAATGGTGCTCGCCGAAGTTGCACAAAGGAGGCCCACGTCGCCGGAGACCAACTTAGAAAGTCGTGCAATGCAGGTTAGCGTGCTGTGGACCCAGGCTTGGCTGTGCACAAAGGATTTCCGCCGGAAGTGCACAGGGGCCGGAGAAGTTGCAAAAGTTGCGGTTTCCAGCAATGCAGTCTAGCGAGGTGAGGCAAGGACTTACCTCCACCAAACTTGGACTGAAGAGTCACTGGACTGTGGGAGTCACTTGGACAGAGTTGCTGGATTCGAGGGACCTCGCTCGTCGAGCTGAGAGGAGACCCAAGGGACCGATAATGCAGCTTTTTGGTGCCTGCGGTTGCAGGGGGAAAATTCCGTCGACCCACGGGAGATTTCTTTGGAGCTTCTGGTGCAGAGAGGAGGCAGACTACCCCCACAGCATGCACAAGCAGGAAAACAGTCGAGAAGGCGGCAGTATCAGCGTTACGGAGTTGCAGTAGTCGTCTTTGCTACTATGTTGCAGGTTTGCAGGCTTCCAGCACGGTCAGCAGTCGATTCCTTGGCAGAAGGTGAAGAGAGAGATGCAGAGGAACTCTGATGAGCTCTTGCATTCGTTATCTAAAGTTTCCCCAGAGACAGAGACCCTAAATAGCCAGAAAAGAGGGTTTGGCTACCAAGGAGAGAGGATAGGCTACTAACACCTGAAGGAGCCTATCAGAAGGAGTCTCTGACGTCACCTGGTGGCACTGGCCACTCAGAGCAGTCCAGTGTGCCAGCAGCACCTCTGTTTCCAAGATGGCAGAGGTCTGGAGCACACTGGAGGAGCTCTGGACACCTCCCAGGGGAGGTGCAGGTCAGGGGAGTGGTCACTCCCCTTTCCTTTGTCCAGTTTCGCGCCAGAGCAGGGCTAAGGGGTCCCTGAAGCGGTGTAGACTGGCTTATGCAGAATTAGGCACATCTGTGCCCAAGAAAGCATTTCCAGAGGCTGGGGAGGCTACTCCTCCCCTGCCTTCACACCATTTTCCAAAGGGAGAGGGTTTTACACCCTCTCTCAGAGGAAGTCCTTTGTTCTGCCATCCTGGGACAAGCCTGGCTTGACCCCAGGGGGGCAGAAACCTGTCTGAGGGGTTGGCAGCAGCAGCAGCTGCAGTGAAACCCCAGGAATGGCAGTTTGGCAGTACCAGGGTCTGTGCTACAGACCACTGGGATCATGGAATTGTCCCAACAATGCCAGGATGGCATAGAGGGGGCAATTCCATGATCTTAGACATGTTACATGGCCATATTCGGAGTTACCATTGTGAAGCTACATATAGGTAGTGACCTATATGTAGTGCACGCGTGTAATGGTGTCCCCGCACTCACAAAGTTCAGGGAATTGGCCCTGAACAATGTGGGGGCACCTTGGCTAGTGCCAGGGTGCCCTCACACTAAGTAACTTTGCACCTAACCTTTACCAGGTAAAGGTTAGACATATAGGTGACTTATAAGTTACTTAAGTGCAGTGTAAAATGGCTGTGAAATAACGTGGACGTTATTTCACTCAGGCTGCAGTGGCAGGCCTGTGTAAGAATTGTCAGAGCTCCCTATGGGTGGCAAAAGAAATGCTGCAGCCCATAGGGATCTCCTGGAACCCCAATACCCTGGGTACCTTAGTACCATATACTAGGGAATTATAAGGGTGTTCCAGTAAGCCAATGTAAATTGGTAAAATTGGTCACTAGCCTGTTAGTGACAATTTGTACAGAGAGAGCATAACCACTGAGGTTCTGGTTAGCAGAGCCTCAGTGAGACAGTTAGGCACTACACAGGGAACACATACATATAGGCCACAAACTTATGAGCACTGGGGTCCTGACTAGCAGGGTCCCAGTGACACATAACAAACATACTGAAAACATAGGGTTTTCACTATGAGCACTGGGCCCTGGCTAGCAGGATCCCAGTGAGACAGTGAAAACACCCTGACATACACTCACAAACAGGCCAAAAGAGGGGGTAACAAGGCTAGAAAGAGTCTACTTTCTCACACAACCCCACCCCAAACGAAGGACAATAAGGCTAACCTTGGCCAGTTGAGACTTTATTGTCTAAGTGGTGATAAGTAGAGAGTAGCTCTGCAATAGACTGGTTACTCCCTTTATCATCCACTATATGGTTACTTCCCTGTGGGGATGTAAACCACCCTGTTTGAAGTTTTTTAGCTAAGTAACAATGTGAAGATGTATTTTCAGAGTTTCTATCAGTCAGTTTTAGTTTAGAGCAGTGGGAATTGTCCACTGAACCTATTTGTAGTGATGGAAATGCCAGACAGGGATGCTGTCTCAGAAAAGCCATAGCTGGGCAAAAGGTTTGTCCATATGGCTGGAAGAGAGAACAGGGATGCTGTTTCTCTTGAGTTGGAGCAGGGCAGGGATGCTGTCCTATGAGCTCCACACTAGGGCAGGGATGCTGTCCTAAGTGTTGTGAGGCAGTGCAGGGTTTCTGCACTAAAGTTTCTCTGGGAGGGTTGGAGGGATGCTCCATGTTAACTAAAATGGTGCTCTTTTTGTCACCAATGTTAGTTATCCCACAGAGAGGTACTTCCACCTCAGGGAGTACAGCTATGCCAGCTGATAATTCCCTTGGAACAGGTGCCACCCCAGGAGAGGTTTCTCCCACCACTGGAATGGTATCCTGAATGGTAGGGTGGTTAGGGTATACTGGGATACCCTTTTTCCCTGTTGATGGAGAGGGATCATGAGTTTTCAGGCCTTCTCTCCTTTGCTTTTTCATTTCAGTAGAAATGAGAGGGAACAATTCCTCAGGGATGCCCAGCATGGCTGCATGGGCATAAAACTCTACATCAGCCCAACCTGAGGCCTCTAGGTCATTACCTAAGAGACAGTCTTCCGGTAAGCTAGGTGATACCACCGCCTGCTTAGGGCCAGTAACTCCACCCCAACTAAACTGAATTATAGCTAAGGGAAGAAACTTAGTGGAGTTATGGACATCAATAATTTTATACTGTTGTCCAATGATGTGTTGATCAGGGTGCACTAGGTTTTCAGTCACCAAAGTGATACTGGCACCTGTGTCCCTGTAGGCCAAGGCCTCAACACCATTTATTGAAACTGTCTGCCTGTACTTATCCATTGTAAGGGGACAAGCAGCCAGTGTGGCAAGGCCAATGCCACTAGGTGTGACAGAAACTGTCTTGGGACTGACTACCCCAGTTTCTACTATGGACCCATAAGTGAACCCAACTACACCCTTAACTTGACTGTTGCCAGCAGTCCCACCACTAGTACCACTACTGCTAGGGGCACTAGAGCTTGATGTATTAGTGGTGGTAGGCTCAGGGGGTTTACCTGGACAGGACTTATCCCCTGGCCTATGGCCTCTATTTTTACACACAAAGCACCAAGGCTTTTTAAATTGTGTAGGTTGAGAAGAAGAGGAAGAATTTGTTTTATCTCCACCCCCTGAAGAGTGTTTAAGATTTGAAGTGGAATCTTTGGTTTTACCCTTATCCCCATGCTTATCTTGAGATTTTTCACCATCTTTCTTCTTAGTGTTCTCTTTGTCACCCCCTGTATGAACTTTTCTGTTCACCCTTGTTCTGACCCTGTCTGCCTTCTTTCCCAATTCTTGGGGAGAGGTCAGATCAGAGTCCACCAAGTACTGGTGCAACAAATCAGACACACAATTATTAAGAATATGCTCTCTCAGGATTAAGTTATACAGGCTGTCATAATCAGTAACTTTACTGCCATGTAACCACCCCTCCAAGGCCTTCACTGAATGGTCAATGAAATCAACCCAGTCTTGTGAAGACTCCTTTTTGGTCTCGCTGAACGTTATCCTGTATTGTTCAGTGGTTAAGCCATAACCATCCAGGAGTGCATTCTTAAAAACATGGAAATTATTGGCATCACTTTCTTTCACAGTAAGGAGCCTATCCCTACCTTTTCCACTAAATGATAGCCATAGGATAGCAGCCCACTGCCATTGAGGGACATCCTGTACAACACAGGCCCTCTCAAGTGCAGCAAACCACTTGATAATGTCATCCCCCTCCTTATAAGGGGGAACTATCTTGTGCAGATTCCTGGAATCATGCTCTTTTACAGGATGACTATGGGGAATACTGCTGCTGCCACCATGGGTTTCAAAACCCAACTTCTGTCTTTCCTTCTTTAATTCAAAAGACTGTCTATCCAAATCCAGCTGTTGCTTTTTAAGCTTCAGTCTGGTTTGTTCCACCCTCAACTTATTGAGTTCCCTCTCTAACATTCTGTCATCAGGGTTGGTGGGAGGGACATTCCTAGATACAGAGGTATGATGGGAATGAACAGAAGGAGACCTGTCCCTTACAGAAGCCACCCTAACAGCTTGGCTGACAGTGTAATGTGAGAGCACATCATCTGGATACTGTGACTCCACCTCAGTACCAACTATGCTAGACTGTCTAGGAATGGGCAGGCTAGGAAGTTTCTTCCTTGAATCTTTTCCTGGGAGAGTCCCTAAATCAGATTGGGAACCACTAGCTACTTTTTCAACAGATGTGGCACTTATTGCCTTATCTTGTTCTCTAAGCATGTTAATTAACAATTCCAAGGAAGGATTCTTCCCTACACTCAAACCTCTCTCTATGCAGAGACTCCTTGCTCCTTTCCAGCTAAGGTGATCATATGCAAGTTTGGACAGATCAGCATTTTGGCCTGTGCCAGACATTTTTAGAGAGAGTTAAAGTGATAGAAAAAGAGAAAAAAGTTTTCTGAACTTTTTAGAAAGACAGAGAAAAAAAAACTTTTAAAACTTTTAAGAACTTTTTGAAAGTTTAGAAGTACTTTTCAGCACTTAGAAAACAGTGAAAATAGGAAATGCAAAACTTTTTAGCTATGTGTACACACACTGAACTTGTTTTGTATATTTTTTTCTTATGAAAAGTACAATGACAAGAGTGGTAAGTAGTCTCAAAGCACTTATCCCACCACTGCACAACCAATGTAGGAGGCTGGACTGGCTTGTAGTGAGTACCAAGGGGTACTTACACCTTGCACCAGGCCCAGGTATCCCTTATTAGTGTATAGGGTGTCTAGCAGCTTAGGCTGATAGATAATGGTAGTTTAGCAGAGCAGCTTAGGCTGAACTAGGAGACGTGTGAAGCTACTTCAGTACCACAAGTGTCACTTGCACAATATCATAAGAAAACACAATACACAGTTATACTAAAAATAAAGGTACTTTATTTTTATGACAATATGCCAAAGTATCTCAGAGTGTACCCTCAGAGTGAGGATAGCAAATATACACAAGTTATATGTACACAGTACTAAAAATATGCAGTATAGTCTTAGAAAACAGTGCAAACAATGTATAGTTACAATAGGATGCAATGGAGACACATAGGGATAGGGGCAACACAAACCATATACTCCAAATGTGGAATGCGAACCACGAATGGACCCCAAACCTATGTGACCTTGTAGAGGGTCGCTGGGACTATTAGAAAATAGTGAGGGTTAGAAAAATAGCCCACCCCAAGACCCTGAAAAGTGAGTGCAAAGTGCACTAAAGTTCCCCAGAAGACAAAGAAGTTGTGATAGAGGAATAATGCAGGAAAGACACAAACCAAGAATGCAACAACGATGGATTTCCAATCTTGGGTACCTGTGGAACAAGGGGACCAAGTCCAAAAGTCACAAGCAAGTCGGAGATGGGCAAATGCCCAGGAAATGCCAGCTGTGGGTGCAAAGGAGCTTCTACTGGAGAGAAGAAGTAGACGTTTCTGCAGGAACGAAAAGGGCTAGAGACTTCCCCTTTATTGGACGGATCCCTCTCGCAGAGTAGAGTTGTGCAGAACTGATTTCCCGCCAAAAGAACGCCAACAAGCCTTGCTAGCTGCAAATCGTGCGGTTAGCGTTTTTGGACGCTGCTGTGGCCCAGGAGGGACTAGGAGGTCGAAAATTAGACCAGAAATAAGAGGGGTCATTAAGCAAGACAAGAAGCCCTCTCAGTAGCAGGTAGCACCCAGAGAAGTGCCAGAAACAGGCACTACAATGATGCATGAAACGGTGCTCGCCAAAGTTGCACAAAGGAGTCCCATGTCGCCGGAGACCAACTTAGAAAGTCGTGCAATGCAGGTTAGAGTGCCGTGGATCCAGTCTTGGCTGTGCACAAAGGATTTCCGCCGGAAGTGCACAGGGGCCGGAGAAGTTGCAAAAGTCGCGGTTCCCAGCAATGCAGTCTAGCGAGGTGAGGCAAGGACTTACCTCCACCAAACTTGGACTGAAGAGTCACTGGACTGTGGGAGTCACTTGGACAGAGTTGCTGGATTCGAGGGACCTCGCTCGTCGTGCTGAGAGGAGACCCAAGGGACCGGTAATGCAGCTTTTTGGTGCCTGCGGTTGCAGGGGGAAGATTCCGTCGACCCACGGGAGATTTCTTCGGAGCTTCTGGTGCAGAGAGAAGGCAGACTACCCCCACAGCATGCACAAGCAGGAAAACAGTCGAGAAGGCGGCAGGATCAGCGTTACAGAGTTGCAGAAGTTGTCTTTGCTACTATGTTGCAGGTTTGCAGGCTTCCAGCGCGGTCAGCAGTCGATTCCTTGGCAGTAGGTGAAGAGAGAGATGCAGAGGAACTCTGATGAGCTCTTGCATTCGTTATCTAAAGTTTCCCCAGAGACAGAGACCCTAAATAGCCAGAAAAGAGGGTTTGGCTACCTAGGAGAGAGGATAGGCTACTAACACCTGAAGGAGCCTATCAGAAGGAGTCTCTGACGTCACCTGGTGGCACTGGCCACTCAGAGCAGTCCAGTGTGCCAGCAGCACCTCTGTTTCCAAGATGGCAGAGGTCTGGAGCACACTGGAGGAGCTCTGGACACCTCCCAGGGGAGGTGCAGGTCAGGGGAGTGGTCACTCCCCTTTCCTTTGTCCAGTTTCGCGCCAGAGCAGGGCTAAGGGGTCCTTGAAGCGGTGTAGACTGGCTTATGCAGAATTGGGCACATCTGTGCCCAAGAAAGCATTTCCAGAGGCTGGGGGAGGCTACTCCTCCCCTGCCTTCACACCATTTTCCAAAGGGAGAGGGTGTAACACCCTCTCTCAGAGGAAGTCCTTTGTTCTGCCATCCTGGGACAAGCCTGGCTTGACCCCAGGGGGGCAGAAACCTGTCTGAGGGGTTGGCAGCAGCAACAGCTGCAGTGAAACCCCAGGAAAGGCAGTTTGGCAGTACCAGGGTCTGTGCTACAGACCACTGGGATCATGGAATTGTCCCAACAATGCCAGGATGGCATAGAGGGGGCAATTCCATGATCTTAGACATGTTACATGGCCATATTCGGAGTTACCATTGTGAAGCTACATATAGGTAGTGACCTATATGTAGTGCACGCGTGTAATGGTGTCCCCGCACTCACAAAGTTCAGGGAATTGGCCCTGAACAATGTGGGGGCACCTTGGCTAGTGCCAGGGTGCCCTCACACTAAGTAACTTTGCACCTAACCTTTACCAGGTAAAGGTTAGACATATAGGTGACTTATAAGTTACTTAAGTGCAGTGTAAAATGGCTGTGAAAAAACGTGGACGTTATTTCACTCAGGCTGCAGTGGCAGGCCTGTGTAAGAATTGTCAGAGCTCCCTATGGGTGGCAAAAGAAATGCTGCAGCCCATAGGGATCTCCTTTAACCCCAATACCCTGGGTACCTTAGTACCATATACTAGGGAATTATAAGGGTGTTCCAGTAAGCCAATGTAAATTGGTAAAATTGGTCACTAGCCTGTTAGTGACAATTTGTACAGAGAGAGCATAACCACTGAGGTTCTGGTTAGCAGAGCCTCAGTGAGACAGTTAGGCACTACACAGGGAACACATACATATAGGCCACAAACTTATGAGCACTGGGGTCCTGACTAGCAGGGTCCCAGTGACACATAACAAACATACTGAAAACATAGGGTTTTCACTATGAGCACTGGGCCCTGGCTAGCAGGATCCCAGTGAGACAGTGAAAACACCCTGACATACACTCACAAACAGGCCAAAAGTGGGGGTAACAAGGCTAGAAAGAGGCTACTTTCTCACAAAAGACCACTGCATAAATCTCCTGGGTCAGTTTTCTGAACTCTTTTCTACTGTGCCAGGCACCACTTCTTGGTGTTAAAGACAGATATATCATCTAGATATGCTGCTCTAAAAGCTTCCAGCCCTTGCAGGACTGTGTTCACCAACCTTTGAAAAGTGGCAGGTGCATTTTTCAATCCAAAAGGCATTACTGTGAATTGGTAATGGCCTCCAATGGTTGAAAATGCAGTTTTTGCTTTTGCATCTTCTGATATCTTGATCTGCCAATACCCTGTAGTCAAATCAAAAGTGCTTAGATACTTAGCAGATGCTAGTGTATCTATTAGCTCATCTGCCCTGGGTATAGGGTGAGCGTCAGTTTTGGTTTCCTGGTTGAGACCTCTGTAGTCAACACAAAATCTCATATCCCTTTTACCATCTGTGGAATGAGGTTTTGGTACAAGTACCACAGGAGAAGCCCATGGACTTTCAGAGTGCTCAACCACTCCCAGTTCAAGCATTTTCTGCACCTCTTGCTTTATGCAGTCTCTGACATGGTCAGGCTGCCTATAGATCTTACTTTTGACAGGCAAGCTGTCTCCAGTATCTATAGTGTGCTCACACCAAGAAGTGGTACCTGGCACAGTAGAGAAGAGTTAAGAAAACTGACCCAGGAGATTTATGCAATGGTCTTTCTGCTCAGCAGTAAGACAATCAGGCAAAACTACACCTTCCACTAGAGCATCTTGCTCTGTGGAAGAGAAGAGATCAGGTAGAGGATCACTGTCTTCTTCCTGTCCCTCATCAGTTGCCATGAGCAGAGTGAGATCAGCCCTGTCATAGTAGGGTTTCAGGCGATTGACATGGAGCACCCTAAGGGGACTCCTGGCAGTGCCTAAGTCAACTAGATAAGTGGCTTCACCCTTTTTCTCAACAATTGTGTGGGGCCCACTCCATTTATCTTGGAGTGCTCTTGGGGCCACAGGCTCCAAGACCCACACTTTCTGCCCTGGTTGGTACTGAACCAAAACAGCCTTCTGATCATGCCATTGCTTCTGGAGCTCTTGGTTGGCCTGAAGGTTCTTACTGGCCTTTTTCATATACTCAGCCATCCTTGATCTGAGGCCAAGTACATAATCCACAATATCTTGTTTTGGAGCTTTTAAAGGTTGTTCCCAACCCTCCTAGACAAGTGTTAGTGGACCCCTAACAGGGTGTCCAAAAAGAAGTTCAAAGGGGCTGAAGCCCACTCCTTTCTGGGGTACCTCCCTGTAGGCAAAAAGGAGGCATGTTAAAAGGATATCCCATCTCCTGCTGAGTTTTTCAGGGAGACCCATAATCATGCCTTTGAGAGTTTTGTTAAATCTCTCCGCCAGTCCATTTGTTTGTGGATGATAGGGTGTAGTGAACTTATAAGTCACCCCACACTCCTTCCACATGGCCTTTAAGTATGCAGACATGAAATTGCTTCCCCTGTCTGATACTACTTCCTTTGGGAAGCCCACCCTGGAAAATATTCCCAGGAGGGCCTTTGCCACTGCAGGAGCTGTAGTGGTCCTCAAAGGAATTGCTTCAGGGTATCTTGTGGCATGGTCCACTACCACCAAGATAAACCTATTGCCTGAAGCAGTAGGAGGGTCAAGGGGGCCAACTATGTCAACCCCTACCCTTTCAAAGGGAACCCCAACCACAGGCAGTGGAATAAGGGGTGCCTTTGGGGTGCCACCTGTCTTGCCACTGGCTTGACAGGTTTCACAGGACTTACAAAACTCTTTTGTGTCCTCAGCATCCTAGGCCAATGAAACAAGGGAACAAGCCTGTCCCAAGTTTTCATTTGTCCCAGATGTCCTGCTAGGGGAATGTCGTGAGCAAGAGTCAGGAGGAACTTTCTGTACTCCTGAGGGATCACTAATCTCCTGGCAGCTCCAGGTTTAGGATCCCTTGCCTCAGTGTACAAGAGATTGTCCTCCCAGTAAACTCTGTGAGAGTCACTAACATCCCCATTAGCCTGTTTGACAGCTTGCTGTCTTAGACCCTCTAATGTGGGACAGGTTTGCTGTGCCACACTCAGCTCCTCCTTGGCAGGCCCCCCTTCACCCAAAAGCTCAGCAGTGTCTGCTTCAAGCTCCTCTAGTGTAGGTTCTGCACAGGGAGGGAATTCTTCTTCCTCAGAAGTAGAATCCACTGTAGAGGGAGGGATAGTAGGAAGTGCTTTACTTCTACTAGCCCTAGCTTTAGGGAGCACTTGGTCCATTGTTCCAGGATCCAAGCTTCCCTGTCCTTTTTGCTTTTTGGCCTGAGCCCTGGTTAAAGCAAAAATATGCCCTGGGATGCCCAGCATTGCTGCATGGGCCTCCAACTCCACATCTGACCAAGCTGATGTCTCCAAATCATTTCCTAGTAGACAGTCTACAGGTAATTCTGAGGCTACAAAACTTTCTTTGGACCAGTAACCAGTAAACCCCCCCAGTTGAGATTTACAACAGCCATGGGGTGGCTAAGTGTGTTGTTGTGAGCATCGGTTACTTGGTACTGGTGACCAAGTAGGTGTTGTTCAGGGTGGACGAGTTTCCCTATGACCATAGTCACACTGGCACCAGTGTCCCTGTAGGCCTGAACCTCAACACCATTTATTAGGGGTAGCTGCTTGTACTTATCCATATTAAGGGGACAAGCAACTAAGGTGGCTAAATCAATAGCCCACTCAGAGACTAACACAGCCTCTGTGGTCTCCCTAACAAGACCAACCCCAACTAAGTTACCAATAGTGAGCCCAGCTACTCCCTTGGATTGGCTATTAGTAGGTTTGCTCCCACCACCACTGCTATTAGTAGGGACACTAGGTGTAGCAGTAGGGGTTGTAGTGGTAGGAGGCTTGGTGCTTTTCTTTGGACAACTGGGATCTGTTGTCCAATGACCTTTTATTTTACATAAATAGCACCATGGTTTGTTTTCTTTGTTTTGATTAGAAGAGGATTTGGGCCCACCACCCCCACCAGAGTGTTTTTGTGGGCCTGATGAAGACTCATTTTTAGATTTGTCCCCACCCTTGTCAGAAGACTTACCATCCTTCTTCTTGCCATCTTTGTCACCCCCTGTATGAACTTTTCTGTTCACCCTTGTTCTGACCCATTTGTCTGCCTTCTTTCCCAATTCTTGGGGAAAGGTCAGATCAGAGTCCACCAAGTACTGGTGCAACAAATCAGACACACAATTATTAAGAATATGCTCTCTCAGGATCAAGTTATACAGGCTGTCATAATCAGTAACTTTACTGCCATGTAACCACCCCTCCAAGGCCTTCACTGAATGGTCAATGAAATCAACCCAGTCTTGTGAAGACTCCTTTTTGGTCTCTCTGAACTTTATCCTGTATTGTTCAGTGGTTAAGCCATAACCATCCAGGAGTGCATTCTTAAGAACTGTAAAATTATTGGCATCACTTTCTTTCACAGTAAGGAGCCTATCCCTACCTTTTCCACTAAATGATAGCCATAGGATAGCAGCCCACTGCCTTTGAGGGACATCCTGTACAACACAGGCCCTCTCAAGTGCAGCAAACCACTTGTTAATGTCATCCCCCTCCTTATAAGGGGGAACTATCTTGTGCAGATTCCTGGAATCATGCTCTTTGCAGGATGACTCTGGGGAATACTGCTGCTGCCACCATGGGGTTCAAAACCCAACTTCTGTCTTTCCTTCTCTAGTTCTAAAGACTGTCTATCCAAATCCAGCTGTTGCTTTTTAAGCTTCAGTCTGGTTTGTTCCACTCTCAACTTATTGAGTTCCCTTTCTAACAATCTGTCTTCAGGGTTGGTGGGAGGGACATTGTTAGACACAGAAATGTGATGAGAATGGATAGAAGGAGACCTGTCCCTTACAGAGGGCACCCTAACAGCTTGGCTGACAGGGTAATGTGAGAGCACATCATCTGTATGATGTGACTCCACCTCAGTACCAACTATGCTAGACTGTCAAGTAATGGGCAGGCTTAGAAGTTTCTTTCCTGAATCTTTTCCTGGGGGAGTCCCTGGATCAGATTGGGAACCATTTGCTACTTTTTCAACAGATGTGGCCCCTTTGGCCTTATCTTGTTCTCTAAGCATGTTAAGCAATAATTCCAAGGAAGGATTCTTCCCTACACTCAAACCTCTATCTATGCAGAGACTCCTTGCTCCTTTCCAGCTAAGGTGATCATATGCAATTTTGGACAGATCAACATTTTGGCCTGTGCCAGACATTTTTAGAGAGAGTTGAAGTGATAGAAAAAGAGAAAAAAGTTTTCAGAACTTTTTAGAAAGACAGAAAAAAAAAACTTTTAGAAAGTTTAGAAGTACTTTTCAGCACTTTAGAAAAGAGTGAAAAGAGGAAATGCAAAACTTTTTAGCTATGTGTACATACACTGAACTTGTTTTGTATATTTTTCTCTTATGAAAAATACAGTGACAAGAGTGGTAAGTAGTTTCAAAGCACTTATCCCACCGCTGCACAACCAATGTAGGAGGCTGGACTGGCTTGTAGTGAGTACCAAGGGGTACTTGCACCTTGCACCAGGCCCAGTTATCCCTTATTAGTGTATAGGGTGTCTAGCAGCATAGGCTGATAGATAATGGTAGCTTAGTAGAGCAGCTTAGGCTGAACTAGGAGACGAGTGAAGCTCCTACAGTACCACTAATGTCACTTGCAGAATATCATAAGAAAACACAATACACAGTTATACTAAAAATAAAGGTACTTTATTTTTATGACAATATGCCAAAGTATCTCAGAGTGTACCCTCAGTGAGAGGATAGGAAATATACACAAGATATATGTACACAATACCAAAAATATGCACTATAGTCTTAGAAAACAGTGCAAACAATGTATAGTTACTATAGGATGCAATGGAAGCACATAGGGATAGGGGCTACACAAACCATATACTCCAAAAGTGTAATGCGAACCACAAATGGACCCCAAACCTATGTGACCTTGTAAAGGGTCACTGGGACTATTAGAAAATAGTGAGGGTGAGAAAAATAGCCCATCCCAAGACCCTGAAAAGTGAGTGCAAAGTGCACTAAAGTTCCCCAAAGGACAAAGAAGTCGTGATAGGGGAATTCTGCAGGAAAGACACAAACCAGCAATGCAACAACAATGGATTTCCAGTCGAGGGTACCTGTGGAACAAGGGGACCAAGTCCAAAAGTCACAAGCAAGTAGGAGATGGGCAAATGCCCAGGAAATGCCAGCTGTGGGTGCAAAGGAGCTTCTACTGGACAGAAGAAGCTTAGGTTTTTGCAGGAACGACAAGGGATAGAGACTTCCCCTTTGGAGGACGTATCCCGCACGCCGTGGAAAGTTGTGCAGAAGTGTTTTCCCGCCGAAAGAACGCTAACAAGCCTTGCTAGCTGCAAATTGTACGTTTAGCGTTTTTGGATGCTGCTGTGGCACAGGAGGGACCAGGATGTCGCAAATTGCGCCAGGAGACAGAGGTGACATCGAGTAAGACAAGGAGCCCTCTCAGCAGCAGGTAGACCTCGGAGAAGTGCCAGAAATAGGCACTACGAGGATGTGTGAAACGGTGCTCACCCGAAGTTACACAAAGGAGTCCCACGTCGCCGGAGACCAACTTAGAAAGTTGTGCAATGCAGGTTCAAGTGCCGTGGACACAGGCTTGGCTGTGCACAAGGATTTCCACCGGAAGTGCACAGGGGCCGGAGTAGCTGCAAAAGTCGCGGTTCCCAGCAATGCAGTCTGGCGTGGGGAGGCAAGGACTTACCTCCACCAAACTTGGACTGAAGAGTCACTGGACTGTGGGAGTCACTTGGACAGAGTTGCTGGATTCAAGGGACCTCGCTCGTCGTGCTAAGAGGAGACCCAAGGGACCGGTAATGCAGTTCTTTGGTGCCTGCGGTTGCAGGGGAAAGATTCCGTCGACCCACGGGAGATTTCTTCGGAGCTTCTAGTGCAGAGGGGAGGCAGACTACCCCCACAGCATGCACCACCAGGAAAACAGTCGAGAAGGCGGCAGGATCAGCGTCACAGAGTTGCAGTAGTTGTCTTTGCTACTTTGTTGCAGTTTTGCAGGCTTCCAGCGCGGTCAGCAGTCGATTCCTTGGCAGAAGGTGAAGAGAGAGATGCAGAGGAACTCGGATGAGCTCTTGCATTCGTTATCTAAAGTTTCCCCAGAGACAGAGACCCTAAATAGCCAGAAAAGAGGGTTTGGCTACCTAGGAGAGAGGATAGGCTAGCAACACCTGAAGGAGCCTATCAGAAGGAGTCTCTGACATCACCTGGTGGCACTGGCCACTCAGAGCCGTCCAGTGTGCCAGCAGCACCTCTGTTTCCAAGATGGCAGAGGTCTGGAGCACACGGGAGGAGCTCTGGACACCTCCCAGGGGAGGTGCAGGTCAGGGGAGTGGTCACTCCCCTTTCCTTTGTCCAGTTTCACGCCAGAGCAGGGCTAAGGGGTCCCTGAACCGGTGTAGACTGGCTTATGCAGAAATGGGCACCAAATGTGCACATGAAAGCATTTTCAGAGGCTGGGGGAGGCTACTCCTCCCCTGCCTTCACACCATTTTCCAAAGGGAGAGGGTGTAACACCCTCTCTCAGAGGTAGTCCTTCGTTCTGCCATCCTGGGACAAGACTGGCTTGACCCCAGGAGGGCAGAAACCTGTCTGAGGGGTTGGCAGCAGCAGCAGCTGCAGTGAAACCCCAGGAAAGGCAGTTTGGCAGTACCAGGGTCTGTGCTACAGACCACTGGGATCATGGGATTGTGCCAACTATGCCAGGATGGCATAGAGGGGGCAGTTCCATGATCATAGACATGTTACATGGCCATATTCGGAGTTACCATTGTGAAGCTACATATAGGTAGTGACCTATATGTAGTGCACGCGTGTAATGGTGTCCCCGCACTCACAAAGTCCGGGGAATTGGCCCTGAACAATGTGGGGGCACCTTGGCTAGTGCCAGGGTGCCCTCACATTAAGTAACTTTGCACCTAACCTTTACCAGGTAAAGGTTAGACATATAGGTGACTTATAAGTTACTTAAGTGCAGTGTAAAATGGCTGTGAAATAACGTGGACGTTATTTCACTCAGGCTGCAGTGGCAGGCCTGTGTAAGAATTGTCAGAGCTCCCTAAGGGTGGCAAAAGAAATGCTGCAGCCCATAGGGATCTCCTGGAACCCCAATACCCTGGGTACCTCAGTACCATATACTAGGGAATTATAAGGGTGTTCCAGTAGCCAATGTAAATTGGTAAAATTGGTCACTAGCCTGTTAGTGACAATTTGAAAGAAATGAGAGAGCATAACCACTGAGGTTCTGATTAGCAGAGCCTCAGTGAGACAGTTAGTCACTACACAGGTAACACATTCAGGCACACTTATGAGCACTGGGGCCCTGGATACCAGGGTCCCAGTGACACATACAACTAAAACAACATATATACAGTGAAAAATGGGGGTAACATGCCAGGCAAGATGGTACTTTCCTACACAATAGATCTTACTTTTGACAGGCAAGCTGTCTCCAGTATCTATAGTGTGCTCACACCAAGAAGTGGTACCTGGCACAGTAGAAAAGAGTTCAGAAAACTGATCCAGGAGATTTATGCAGTGGTCTTTCTTCTCAGCAGTAAGACAGTCTGCCATAACTACACCTTCCACTAGAGCATCTTGTTCTGTGGAAGAGAAGAGATCAGGGAGAGGGTCACTCTCTTCTTCCTGTCCCTCATCTGTTGCCATGAGCAGGGTGAGATCAGCCCTGTCATAGTACGGTTTCAGGCGATTGACATGGAGCACCCTAAGGGGACTCCTGGCAGTGCCTAAGTCAACTAAGTAGGTGACTTCTCCCTTCTTTTCAACAATTATGTGGGGTCCACTCCATTTGTCTTAGAGTGCTCTTGGGGCCACAGGCTCCAAGACCCACACTTTCTTCCCTGGTTGGTACTGAACCAAAACAGCCTTCTGGTCATGCCATTGCTTTTGGACCTCTTGGTTGGCCTGAAGGTTTTTACTGGCCTTTTTCATGTACTCAGCCATTCTAGATCTTAGGCCAAGTACATAGTCCACTATGTCTTGCTTAGGAGCTTTTAAAGGTTGTTCCCAACCCTCCTTGACAAGTGTTAAGGGACCTCTTACAGAGTGTCCAAATAGGAGTTCAAAGGGGCTGAAGCCCACTCCTTTTTGGGGTACCTCCCTTTAAGCAAAAAGGAGGTAAGTTAATAGGACATCCCATCTCCTTCGGAGTTTGTCAGGGAGTCCCATTATCATTCCTTTGAGAGTTTTATTAAACCTCTCAACCAGTCCATTTGTTTGTGGATGATAGGGTGTGGTGAACTTGTATGTAATTCCACATTCCTTCCACATGGCCTTTAAGTAAGCAGACATGAAATTGCTTCCCCTGTCTGATACCACCTCTTTTGGGAAGCCCACCCTGGAAAAGATTCCCAGGAGGGCCTTTGCCACTGCAGGAGCTGTAGTGGTCCTTAGAGGAATTGTTTCAGGATATCTGGTGGCATGGTCCACTACCACCAAGATAAACCTATTGTCTGAAGCAGTAGGAGGGTCAAGGGGGCCAACTATGTCAACCCCTACCCTTTCAAAGGGAACCCCAACCACAGGCAGTGGAATAAGGGGTGCCTTTGGAGTGCCACCTGTCTTGCCACTGGTTTGACATGTTTCACAGGACTTACAAAATTCCTTTGTGTCCTCTGACATTCTAGGCCAAGGAAACAAGGGGACAAGCCTGTCCCAAGTTTTCATTTGCCCCAAATGTCCAGCTAAGGGAATGTCGTGGGCTAGAGTTAGGAGGAAATTTCTGTATTCCTGAGGAATCACCAACCTCCTGGCAGCTCCAGGTTTTGGATCCCTTGCTTCAGTATACAAAAGGTTATCCTCCCAGTAAACTCTGTGAGAGTCACTGACATCCCCATTTGCTTGTTTGACAGCTTGCTGCCTTAGACCCTCTAGTGTGGGACAGGTATGCTGTGCCACACTCAGCTCCTCCCTGGCAGGCCCCCCTTCACCCAAAAGCTCAACAGTGTCTGCTTCCAGCTCCTCTGGTGTAGGTTCTGCACAGGGTGGAAATTCTTCTTTCTCAGAAGTTGAATCCACTGTAGAGGGAGGGATAGCAGGTAGTGTTTTACCTTTACTAACCCTAACTTTAGGGAGCACTTGGTCCATTCTTCCAGGATCCAAGTCACCCTGTCCTTTTTGCTTTTTGGCCTGAGCCCTGGTTAACGCAAAAATATGCCCTGGAATGCCCAGCATTGCTGCAAGAGCCTCCAACTCCGCTTCTGCCCAATCTGATGTCTCTAAATCGTTCCCTAGTAGACAGTCTATAGGTAAATCTGAGGCAACCACAACTTTCTTTGGACCAGTAACCCCCCCGCAGTTGAGATTTACAACAGCCATGGGGTGGCTAAGAGTGTTGTTATGAGCATCGGTTACTTGGTACTGGTGACCAAGTAGGTGTTGTTCAGGGTGGACCAGTTTCTCTATTACCATTGTAACACTGGCACCTGTGTCCCTGTAGGCCTGAACCTCAACACCATTTATTAGGGGTAGTTGCTTGTACTTATCCATATTAAGGGGAGAAGCAACCAAGGTGGCCAAATCAATGGCCCCCTCAGAGACTAACACAGCCTCTGTGGTCTCCCTAACCAGACCAACCCCAACTAAGTTACCAAAAGTGAGCCCAGCTACTCCCTTGGATTGGCTATTAGTAGGTTTGCTCCCACCACCACTGCTATTACTAGGGGCACTAGGTGTAGCAGCAGGGGTTGTAGTGGTAGGAGGCTTGGTGCTTTTCTTTGGACAACTGGGATCTGTTGTCCAATGGCCTTTTATTTTACATAAATAGCACTATGGTTTCTTTTCTTTGTTTTGATTTGAAGAGGATTTGGGCCCACCACCCCCACCAGAGTGTTTTTGTGGGCCTGATGAAGACTCATTTTTAGATTTTTCCCCACCCTTGTCAGAAGACTTACCATCCTTCTTCTTGCCATCCTTGTCACCCCCTGTATGAACTTTTCTGTTCACCCTTGTTCTGACCCATTTGACTGTCTTCTTTCCCAATTCTTGGGGAGAGGTCAGATCTGAGTCTACCAGGTACTGGTGTAACAAATCAGACACACAATTATTAAGAATATGCTCTCTCAGGATTAAGTTATACAGGCTTTCATAGTCTGAAACTTTACTGCCATGTAACCACCCCTACAAGGCCTTCACTGAATGGTCAACAAAGTCTACCCAGTCTTGTGAAGACTCCATTTTGGTTTCTCTGAACTTGATCCTGTACTGTTCAGTGGTTAAGCCATAACCATCAAGGAGTGCATTCTTAAGAACTGAAAAATCATTGGCATCACTTTCGTACTCACTGCATAAGCCAGTCTACACCGGTTCAGGGATCCCCCAGCCATGCTCTGGCGCGAAACTCGACAAAGGAAAGGGGAGTGACCACTCCGCTGACCTACACCTCCCCTGGGAGGTGCCCAGAGCTCCTCCAGTGTGCTCCAGACCTCTGCCATCTTGGAAACAGAGGTGCTGCTGGCACACTGGACTGCTCTGAGTGTCCAGGGCCAGCAGGTGACGTCAGAGACTCCTTCTGATAGGCTCCTCCAGGTGTTGCTAGCCTATCCTCTCTCCTAGGTAGCCAAACCTCCTTTTCTGGCTATTTAGGGTCTCTGCTTTGTGGAATTCCTTAGATAACGAATGCAAGAGCTCATCAGAGTTCCTCTGCATCTCTCTCTTCACCTTCTGCCAAGGAATCGACCTCTGACTACTCTGGACGCCTGCAAAACTGCAACAAAGTAGTAAAGACGACTACTGCGACCTTGTAACGCTGATCCTGCCACCTTCTCAACTGTTTTCCTGGTGGTACATGCTGTGGGAGTAGTCTGCCTCCTCTCTGCACTAGAAGCTCCGTGGAAATCTCATCTGGGTTGACGGAATCTTCCCCCTGCAACTGCAGGCACCAAAAGACTGCATCACTGGTCCTCTGGGTCTCCTCTCAGCACAACGAGCGAGGTCACTTGAACTCAGCAACTGTGTCCAAGTGACTCTCACAGTCCAGTGACTCTTCAGTCCAAGATTGGTGGAGGTAAGTCCTTGCCTTCCACGCTAGACTGCATTGCTGTGAACCGCATGTTTTTCAGCTGCTCCGGCTCCTGTGCACTCTTCAAGGATTTCCTTTGTGCACAGCCAAGCCGGTGTCCCCGGCACTCTAACCTGCAGTGCACGACCTCCTGAGTTGTCCTCCGGCGTCGTGGGACCTTCCTTTGTAACTTCGGGTGAGCTCCGGTTCACTCCACTTTGTAGTGCCTGTTCTGGCACTTCTGCGGGTGCTGCTTGCTTCTGAGTGGCTCCTTGTCTTGCTGGACGCCCCCTCTGTCTCCTCACGCAATTGGCGACATCCTGGTCCCTCCTGGGCCACAGCAGCATCCAAAAACCCTAACCGCGACCCTTGCAGCTAGCAAGGCTTGTTTGTGGTATTTCTGCACAAAAACACCTCTGCAAGCTTCTACAAGAAATGGTACATCCATCCTCGAAAGGGGAAGTTTCTAGCCCTTGTCATTCTTGCAGAATCCACAGCTTCTACCATCCGGTGGCAGCTTCTTTGCACCCACAGCTGGCATTTCCTGGGCATCTGCCCACTCCCGACTTGATCGTGACTCTTGGACTCGGTCCCCTTGTTCCACAGGTACTTTCGTCTGGAAATCCATTGTTGTTGCATTGCTGGTGTTGGTCTTTCTTGCAGAATTCCCCTATCACGACTTCTGTGCTCTCTGGGGTACTTAGGTGCACTTTGCACCCACTTTTCAGGGTCTTGGGGTGGGCTATTTTTCTAACCCTCACTGTTTTCTTACAGTCCCAGCGACCCTCTACAATGTCACATAGGTTTGGGGTCCATTCGTGGTACGCATTCCACTTCTAGAGTATATGGTTTGTGTTGCCCCTATCCGTATGTGCCCCCATTGCATTCTATTGTGACTATACATTGTTTGCACTGTTTTCTATTGCTATTACTGCATATTTTGGTATTGTGTACAGATATCTTGTGTATATTTGCTATCCTCATACTGAGGGTACTCACTGAGATACTTTGGCATATTGTCATAAAAATAAAGTACCTTTATTTTTAGTATATCTGTGTATTGTGTTTTCTTATGATATTGTGCATATGACACTAGTGGTACTGTAGGAGCTTCACTCGTCTCCTAGTTCAGCCTAAGCTGCTCTGCTAACCTACCTTTTCTATCAGCCTAAGCTGCTAGACACCCCTCTACTCTAATAAGGGATACCTGGACCTGGTGCAAGGTGTAAGTACCCCCTTGGTACCCACTACAAGCCTGGCCAGCCTCCTACAGAAGACCTCTGTAGATTCGTCAGGTGATATAGCACGGCCTTTCTCCGTAGTCAAAATCTCTCGATGATCGGTCAGCACAGCAAGTTCCACCAAGGTAGGTAGCACTCTCTTGCAGTGAGTACTATGGACCCAATTCTTTCGGTTTGTCACTCGAACTGCTGTCCTTGTCGCAAGGAGCACCTGTTCTGGGCCTCGCCACCTTGGTTCCAAGCTGCTTGATCTTACAAAGGACTTAATCATCACCTGGTCACCAGGTCGGAGTTCATGGCCTTCACCTGTAGATCTGTCAGGAAGTGCTTCTCGAACCTGTTGATGAATAGAAACCAAATTGTCGGTTAACTGTGCCAAATAATCATTCATCAGGACACAAGGTACATCATATACAGAATTTGGCTTAGGAACTCCCCAAATGTTCATTGGCCTCCCAAAAACCACTTCATAAGGACTAAGGCTGATTCGAGAGTGTGGCACTGACCTAATAGACAACAATTACAACGGTAATGCATCCGGCCAAGTTAAGGATGTGGAAGCCTGTATCTTCGCTAACTTCAGCTTCAAAGTAGCATTATACCTTTCCACCAACCCTGCTGATTGTGGGTAGAAAACCGCATGGAACTTCTGTTTGATCCCTAATCCTTTCAGGACATACTTAATAACTTCCCCAACAAAATGAGGTCCGTTATCATTCCATAAAAGTCTGCAAACACCAAACCTAGGGAAAAATTCTTTCAAAAGCACCTTCGCTGTGGTAATGGCAGTATTATCCTTTGTGGGGTACGCCTCTATCCATTTACTGAAGGCACATACCACCACCAAGACATACTTTAAATTGTTGCAGCGTTCAAGCTGAATATAATCCATTTGTAGAACTTCAAAAGGTGCAGTTGGTGTAACAAACCCTCCTGCAGGAGAACGTGTCCCTTTTCCAGGATTGTATTGTAAACAGATCAAACAAGACTGTACTACTCTCTTAGCTGTACTGGAAATTTCTGGATGCTCCCAAACTTGCGTAAGCAACTTTGTTATTGTTGAAGCTCCAACATGTGCCAGCCCATGTGCCATCTGAACCATAGGTTCTACAAAAGCTATAGGCAATTTCAATTTATCCATCTGCTTATTCCGCCAACAGCCCTCATCATCCAATTCTCCTTCTTCAGACCATTGCTCACGTTCTTTCACAGAAGCAGATTTCTGTATATCTAATACGTCTTGTCTAGCAATATGCCAACTTTCAGCTTGTGACTTCACTACATACATAGAAGTAGTACTTCGCTGCATCACAGTCTCACGTGCTACGCGGTCAGCAAGAGCATTACCTTGTCCTATCTTATCGGTCACTTTCTTATGTGCACTACATTTCACAATAGCTATTTTCTTTGGATATGTCAATGCAGTCAAGAGGTTATGCACTAAATCTCCGTGCATTATCTGCATCCCGTGGGATGTGAGAAAGTCTCTCTCCTTCCAAAGCAAACCAAAATCATGAGCCACTCCAAAAACATAGTGGCTGTCTCTATAAATGTTCACACATAAGTAAGTACTAAGCTCACATGCTCGTGTCAAAGCTATTAGTTCAGCTGCTTGAGCTGACTTCTGTGGTATACGAGCTGTCTCCACTACCGTGTGTATTGTGGTGATTGCATATGCAGCTGAGGTCGTACCGTCTGGCAACTTCAAACAAGACCCATCAACCCACAATTCCCTGTCTACAGCTGGAAGGGGCGTATCTTGTAAATCAATACGACCCTTTGCCTGTTCTTCGGTAAGGAATATACAATCATGTGTTTCTTGTGACTGAGGCTGAGTCACCGGATGTGGCAACAAAGTGGCTGGATTTAGTGTTGCACATCTCTTCAGTGTAATGTGAGGAGCCAGCAATGTCAATCCATATCCTGTCATGCGAGCGCTAGTTAATTGTTGTCTCTTTGTTTGATTTAAAAGAGCATCAACCGCATGGGGTACTAACACCAACAGCTTATGTGACAAAACTATCTCTTCACTCTGACATATTGACACAGCTGTTGCGGCAACTGAACGAAAACACCCAGGCAACGCTCGAGCGACAGGGTCAAGTACTGCAGAAAAATATGCACAGGGACGCTGATTATCGCCATGTGTCTGTACTAAAACTGACAATGCACATCCATCTTTCTCATGTACGTAAAGTGCAAAAGGCTTCATGTAATCTGGAGTACCTAACACTGGTGCTGAACAAAGCGCTTGTCGTAGCTGCCGGAAAGCAGTCTCACATTCATCTGTCAATGGGAGGGGCATTGGAGTATCTTTAGTCAAAAGTGCTAGCAAAGGTTTGACAATGTGTGAAAACCCTAATATCCATTGCCTACAAAAAGAAGTAAGACCAAGGAATGCATGAACAGCTTTCTGAGTAGAGGGTACTGGTGTGTCTAAAATTGCTTGAATATGATCTGATGCAAGTGCACGGCCCTCCTTAGACAAAAGGTGACCCAAATAGGTTACCTTTGGTCTACGATATTGCAATTTATTTCGTGACACTTTATGATGGTGTGAAGCAAGAAAAGAAAGTTAGGACAAAGTGAACTTTTCACATTGCTCAGGGGTATCAGCCGCCAACAAAATATCATCGACATATTGTATGAGAGCCACACCTTCAGGCAAAACAAAAGAATCAAGTTGTCCAAAGTCATAGTACAAGAACTAATTGCTCCCTCAACTTTCTCATAAAAGGCCGCTGTATTTTTCCGCGGGTCAGGTAAGGCTATTTTAAGTGCCATTACATCTGCCCTATTCCAAGGATTATACACCCAATTATAAATAAAATAACCCTTAGCATCAACAGAAGTTTTATCATCACTTGTACCCAATCCTTTAGGAGGAACATACAAAGGCGCGGCCTCCCGCAAAGGTTTCACGTGAACTATCATAGTCTTATCTGTTCCGAAGATGGAAGCGTGCACCCCGCCGGTCTGAGATGTCCGTGCAGCTACGTCCACAGCCCTTTTCTCCTCTTTCAAATGGACTGCCACAAGACATAATTTCACCAAACGCCTGATTGTATCAGCCACCTGGGAGAAAACAAAAAGACCATCACGCATTTGCTTATGATCAGCTGCTACATCATCGGGCTCTAACTCATCAGAATATTTCCGATATAGTTCAATAACTTCTGTGCCAAATGCCTCAGTAAAATATAGCTGCTCCTTTTCCGTCCACCCTTTCATGTTGTCTGAAAGTTCAGAAGCAGAGACAACGCTACGAATTGTTTTACGAGCAATAGATCTTAGCTCAGAGTCACGGTCAGCAGGCAACATAGAGCGACTGTCTCGCATCTTCTGTTGCTCCGAACTGGAGACCTTAGCTAACTCATGAGGGTAAGAAGGAATGACATACGGAGGTGGAGGGCGATCTAGTAACAAAAAATCATTGTATGGTTTATTAAGGATAGGATAGAGAGGTTGCCTAACGGTGTATTGGCCAGTTACCTGTGATTTACGCTCTTTCTCTTCTAGCTCCTTTAAGTCATTTATTTATTTCTTTCTCATTTCCAATGCTTTCACATATACATTCTTCCGCTGCTCTTTCTCAAGCAAGGCTTGCTCACGCTTCACTCGTCCACGCACTTCTTTCTCCCACATTCGTACACAGTCAAACATATCTTGCCTAGACTTTCGCTTACACATACATTGTTCCACATACTCAATCTTTCGCAAATCAAATGACCCATGCATAGGCCAACGTAACTAGGATCCACACGAGTGTATTTATTCCATAATGTGCAGTACATTATAGAAGAAAGAACATGTTTAACATACATATCTCTATTGGGCGTCCCCTCTGGGGGTGCCGGTTGCGATTCTTCCAGTCTCAAATTGCTACCATTACAAAAGCAACACATCCTACGAAGTGGGCTAAAAACAGGCATGCCAAAAATAGTGCAGAATATGCAGTATTATAATCAAAGTAGCACTTAAGGTGCTGTTCAAATCAAAATTAAATTGGAGAAAATTCTCCTCATTACCTGCCTATATAAATTGCAATTTATATATGAATTCAAAGGACACAAATTGACTAGTCATCCAAAACACTAGAGCCACAGTAAGTAGTGCTAAACTTCATTACCAAACAAAGGCATCAAAACCCACAGCAAGTGCCGTAAAACGGCTCTTACCAATCACAGGGTGTCCAGGTTCCAACTGCCAAGTTCTAAAATCAACCAAATGGTCACTGCATGACGAATGAACAAAAAGGATCTCAGTCGAGGACCGGCGCCACCTGGATGGTCAAGTCAGAAGGAAGGGAAAAACGCTGTGGTTGCCACGACTCGGATCTCCTCAGGCATTGATCGTCGGCAGCGAGATCCCAATCCTTCGTCGCGACCAATCCGTTGGGCGTCCAAGTTCAGGCGCCAATTTGTTGAAGTAAGCCTCAGCAAGGCCTACTAGTGCAAGGGGTTCACCCTTCTCTGCACAAAGTCCTCAGACCATATAGGAAGAAGTTGGCACAGAAACTGAAATAAAAGACAAAGTTTATTAAACCTCATGAGGTGGTAATACAGTTCAAACAGCACCCTTCGGTAATGTTTGAAGTAGCACACTGAACTGAGAGAGCATGGTCCTTTTATACCCTCGCAGGGGCTAAAGGGAGGTGGTACAATTATAGAAGCAAGACTTGCATACATGTAAGGTCATGTGGAAATGCACAGTCGACAGGTAGGAGGGGCTAACAGTTTTCAAGGCCTAACAGCTGTAGACCTTACTAGGCATGTGCGAAAGTGGGAGATGCTAAATATAACTTGTCACTAAGCAGATTTTCAAGAGTAGTTAACAGAAAGATAGGACAGAGCACATGGTGAGCACATGGCAGGATGTGGCAGAGAAAATGGCTGCCATGAATACAAAATGGATTCCGCGAAATCTTCACAATAGTTGCTAAATACAAGATGTCTTCTGCTAATGCTTAATCTAATCGCTGCTAAACTACAACACTGTGGTTGGGGTTCCCTTTCAAAGGGTAAGGGTTGACATAGTCGGCCCCCTTGACCCTCCTACTGCTACAGGCAATAGGCTTATCTTGGTGGTAGTGGACCATGCCACAAGATATCCTGAAGCAATTCCTCTAAGGACCACTACAGCACCTGCAGTGGCAAAAGCCCTCATGTTAATCTTTTCCAGGGTGGGTTTTCCAAAAGAGGTTGTATCAGACAGGGGTAGCAACTTTATGTCTGCATACTTGAAGGCCATGTGGAAGGAATGTGGTGTAACATACAAATTCACCACACCTTATCATCAACAAACAAATGGACTGGTATGGAGGTTTAATAAAACTCTCAAAGGAATGATAATGGGACGCCTTGAAAAACTCAAGAGGAGATGGGTTCTCCTGTTACCTGGCCTCCTTTTTGCTTACAGGGAGGTACGCCAGAAAGGAGTGGGCTTCAGCCCCTACAAACTCCTCTTTGGGCACCCTGTAAGAGGTCCCCTAACACTTGTGAAGGAGGTTTGGGAACAACCTTTAAAAGCTCCCAAACAAGACATAGTGGACTATGTACTCGGCCTAAGATCCAGAATGGCTGAGTACATGAAAAAGGCCAGTAAAAACCTTCAGGCCCGCCAAGAGCTCCAAAAGCAATGGCATGACCAGAAGGCAGTTCTGATTCAGTACCAACCAGGACAGAAGGTGTGGGTATTGGAGCCTGTTGCCCCAAGAGCACTCCAAGATAAACCTACTTGGTTGACCTGGGCACTGCCAGGAGTCCCCTTAGGGTGCTCCTTGTCAACCGCCTAAAAACCTACTATGACAGAGCTGATCTCACCCTGCTCATGGCAACAGATGAAGGACAGGAAGAAGCGAGTGACCCTCTCCCTGATCTCTTATCTTCCACTGAAGATGATGCTTTAGTGGAAGGTGTAGTTTGGCAGACTGTCTTACTGCTGAGCAGAAAGCCAACTGCATAAATCATCTAGGACAGTTTTCTGAACTCTTTTCAACTGTGCCAGGCACCACATCAGGTGTGAACACACAATTGATACTGGAGACAGCTTGCCCGTCAAAAGTAAAATCTATAGGCAGCCTGACCATGTCAGGGACTACATAAAGCAAGAAATTCTGAAAATGCTTGATCTGGGAGTGGTTGAACATTCTGAAAGCCCATGGGCCTCTCCTGTGTGCTTGTACCAAAGCCGCACTCAAAAGATGGAAAAAGGGAGATAAGGTTTTGTGTAGATTACAGCGGTCTCAACCAGGTAACAAAAACTGATGCTCATCCTATACCCTGGGCAGATGAGCTCATAGATACACTGGCATCTGCCAAGTATCTAAGCACCTTTGATTTGACTGCAGGGTATTGGCAGATCAAATCGGCAGAGGATGCTAAAGCTAAAACTGCATTTTCAACTATAGGAGGGCACTACCAATTTACAGCGATGCCCTTTGGGATGAAAAATTCACTTGCCACTTTTCAGAGGTTGGTGAATACAGTCCTGCAAGGGTTGGAGGCTTTTAGTGCAGCATATCTGGATGATATAGCTGTGTTTAGCTCCACCTGGGATGATCACCTGGTCCACCTGTAGAAAGTTTTGGAGGCCCTGCAAAAGGCAGGCCTCACTATCAAGGCTTCAAAGTGCCAGAGAGGGCAGGTCAAGGTGGTTCATCTGGGACATCTGGTAGGTGGAGAACAGATTGCACCACTTCAGGGGAAAATCCAGACAATCATGGATTGGGTTCCCCCTACAACTCAGACCCAGGTGAGAGCCTTCCTAGGCCTCAATGGGTATTAAAGGAGATTCATTAAAAACTATGGCTCCATTGCAGCCCCACTTAATGATCTCACTAGCAAAAAGATGCCTAAAAAGGTATTGTGGACAGCTAGCTGTCAGAAAGCTTTTGAGGAGCTCAAACAGGCCATGTGCACTGCACCTGTCCTAAAAAGCCTATGTTACTCCAAGAAATTCATTGTTCAAACTGATGCATCTGAATTAGGGGTAGGGGCAGTCTTATCACAACTTAATTCTGAGGGCCAGGATCAACCAGTTGCTTTTATCAGCAGAAAGTTGACCCCTAGAGAAAAGCGTTGGTATGCCATTGAGAGGGAGGCCTTTGCTGTGGTCTGGGCACTGAAGAAGTTGAGGCCATACCTGTTTGGCACTCACTTCATTGTTCAGACAGATCACAAACCTCTACTTTGGCTAAAACAAATGAAAGGTGAAAATCCTAAATTGTTGAGGTGGTCCATATCTCTACAGGGGATGGACTATACAGTGGAACATAGACCTGGGAGTACCCACTCCAATGGAGATGGACACTCCAGATATTTCCACTTAGACAATGAACACTCATCAGGCCATGGCTAGTCTTATTGTCCTTCGTTTGGGGGTGGGGGTGTGTGTAGGAAAGTACCATCTTGCCTGGCATGTTACCCCCATATTTCACTGTGTATATGTTGTTTTAGTCTATGTGTCACTGGGATCCTGCCAGGCAGGGCCCCAGTGCTCATAAGTATGTGCCGTGAATGTGTTCCCTGTGTGATGACTAACTGTCTCACTGAGGCTCTGCTAACCAGAACCTCAGTGGTTATACTTTCCAAGAGAGGAGCTCACCCGAAGTCACAAAAGAAGGTCCCACGACGCCAGAGGACAACTCAGGAAGTCGTGCACTGCAGGTTAGAGTGTCGGGGACCCAGGCTAGGCTGTGCACAAAGGAAATCCTGGAAGAGTGCACAGGAGCCGGAGCAGCTGCAAATCACGCGGTACCCAGCAATGCAGTCTAGCGTGGTGAGGCAAGGACTTACCTCCACCAAACTTGGACTGAAGAGTCACTGGACTGTGGGAGTCACTTGGACAGAGTTGCTGAGTTCCAGGGACCACGCTCGTCGTGTTGAGAGGGGGCACAGAGGACAGGTGATGTAGTTTTTTGTTGCCTGCGGTTGCAGGGGGAAGATTCCGTCGACCCACGGAATATTTCTTCAGAGCTCCTGGTGCAAGAAGGAGGCAGGCTACAGCCAGAGGATGCACCACCTGGAAACAGTTGAGAAAGCCGGCAGGATGAAGCGATACAAGGTTGCAGTGCCTACCTGTAGATTTTGGCCTCTAGCTCAGCCAGCACCTAGGGAAACCTACCAAACCTGTGCATTTCTGAAAACTAGAGACCTAGGGGAATCCAAGGAGGGGTGACTTGCGGGGCTCGGACCAGGTTCTGTTACCCATAATCCTTTGCAAACCTCAAAATTTGGCTAAAAAAACACATGTTCCTCACATTTCTTTGGCAGAAAGTTCTGGAATCTGCGAGGAGCCACAAATTTCCTTCCACCCAGCATTCCCCCAAGTCTCCCGATAAAAATGATACCTCACTTGTGTGGGTAGGCCTAGCGCCCACGACTGGAAACACCCCAAAGCGCAACGTGGACACATCCAAATTTTTGGAAGAAAACAGAGGTGTTTTTTGCAAAGTGCCTACCTGTAGATTTTGGCCTCTAGCTCAGCCGGCACCTAGGGAAACCTACCAAACCTGTGCATTTCTGAAAACTAGAGACCTAGGGGAATCTAAGGAGGGGTGACTTACGGGGCTCGGACCAGGTTCTGTTACCCGGAATCCTTTGCAAACCTCATAATTTGGATAAAAAAACACATGTTCCTCACATTTCTTTGGCAGAAAGTTCTGGAATCTGAGAGGAGCCACAAATTTCCTTCCACCCAGCGTTCCCCTAAGCCTACCGATAAAAATGATACCTCACTTGTGTGGGTAGGCCTAGCGCCCGCGACAGGAAACGCCCCAAAGCGCAACGTGGACACATCCACATTTTTGGAAGAAAACAGAGGTGTTTTCTGCGAAGTGCCTACCTGTAGATTTTGGCCTCTAGCTCAGCCGGCACCTAGGGAAACCTACCAAACCTGTGCATTTCTGAAAACTAGAGACCTAGGGGAATCTAAGGAGGGGTGACTTGCGGGGCTCAGACCAGGTTCTGTTACCCAGAATCCTTTGCAAATCTCAAAATGTGGCTAAAAAAACACATGTTCCTCACATTTCTGTGGCAGAAAGTTCTGGAATCTGAGAGCAGCCACAAATTTCCTTCCACCCGGCGTTCCCCCAAGTCTCCCGATAAAAATGATACCTCACTTGTGTGGGTAGGCCTAGCGCCCGCGACAGGAAACGCCCCAAAGCGCAACGTGGACACATCCAAATTTTTGGAAGAAAACAGAGGTATTTTTTGTGAAGTGCTTACCTGTAAATTTTGGCCTCTAGCTCAGCCGGCACCTAGGGAAACTTACCAAACCTGTGCATTTCTGAAAACTAGAGACCTAGGGGAATCCAAGGAGGGGTGACTTGCGGTGCTCGGACCAGGTTCTGTTACCCAGAGTCCTTTGCAAACCTCAAAATGTGGCTAAAAAAACACATGTTCCTCACATTTCTGTGGCAGAAAGTTCTGGAATCTGAGAGGAGCCACAAATTTCCTTCCACCCAGCGTTCCCCCAAGTCTTCCGATAAAAATGATACCTCACTTGTGTGGGTAGGCCTAGTGCCCGCGACAGGAAACGCCCCAAAGCACAACATGGACACATCCAAAATTTTGGAAGAAAACAGAGGTGTTTTTTGCGAAGTGCCTACCTGTAGATTTTGGCCTCTAGCTCAGCCAGCACCAAGGGAAACCTACCAAACCTGTGCATTTCTGAAAACTAGAGACCAAGGGGAATCCAAGGAGGGGTGACTTGCGGGGCTCGGACCAGGTTCTGTTACCCAGAATCCTTTGCAAACATCAAAATTTGGCTAAAAAAACACATGTTCATCACATTTCTTTGGCAGAAAGTTCTGGAATCTGAGAGGAGCCACAAATTTCCTTCCACCCAGCATTCCCCCAAGTCTCCCGATAAAAATGATACCTCACTTGTGTGGGTAGGCCTAGCGCCCACGACTAGAAACACCCCAAAGAGCAACGTGGACACATCCAAATTTTTGGAAGAAAACAGAGGTGTTTTTTCCGAAGTGCTTACCTGTAGATTTTGGCCTCTAGCTCAGCCGGCACCTAGGGAAACCTACCAAACCTGTGCATTTCTGAAAACTAGAGACCTAGGGGAATCTAAGGAGGGGTAACTTACGGGGCTCGGACCAGGTTCTGTTACCCAGAATCCTTTGCAAACCTCCTAATTTGGCTAAAAAAACACATGTTCCTCACATTTCTTTGGCAGAAAGTTCTGGAATCTGAGAGGAGCCACAAATTTCCTTCCACCCAGCGTTCCCCTAAGCCTACCGATAAAAATGATACCTCACTTGTGTGGGTAGGCCTAGCGCCCGCGACAGGAAACGCCCCAAAGCGCAACGTGGACACATCCAAATTTTTGGAAGAAAACAGAGGTGTTTTTTGCGAAGTGCCTACCTGTAGATTTTGGCCTCTAGCTCAGCCGGCACCTAGGGAAACCTACCAAACCTGTGCATTTCTGAAAACTAGAGACCTAGGGGAATCTAAGGAGGGGTGACTTGCGGGGCTCAGACCAGGTTCTGTTACCCAGAATCCTTTGCAAACCTCCTAATTTGGCTAAAAAAAGACATGTTCCTCACATTTCTGTGGCAGAAAGTTCTGAAATCTGAGAGGAGCTGCAAATTTCCTTCCACCCAGCGTTCCCCCAAGTCTCCCGATAAAAATGATACCTCACTTGTGTGGGTAGGCGTAGCGCCCGCGACAGGAAACGCCCCAAAGCGCAACGTGGACACATCCAAATTTTTGGAAGAAAACAGAGGTGTTTTTTGCGAAGTGCCTACCTGTAGATTTTGGCCTCTAGCTCAGCCGGCACCTAGGGAAACCTACCAAAACTGTGCATTTCTGAAAACTAGAGACATAGGGGAATCCAAGATGGGGTGTCTTGCGGGGCTCGGACCAGGTTCTGTTACCCAGAATCCTTTGCAAACCTCAAAATATGGCTAAAAAAACACATGTTCCTCACATTTCTGTGGCAGAAAGTTCTGGAATCTGAGAGGAGACACAAATTTCCTTCCACCCAGCGTTCCCCCAAGTCTCCCGATAAACATTATACCTCACTTGTGTGGGTAGGCCTAGCGCCCGCGACAGGAAACGCCCCAAAGCGCAACGTGGACACATCCAAATATTTGGAAGAAAACAGAGGTATTTTTTGTGAAGTGCTTACCTGTATATTTTGGCCTCTAGCTCAGCCGGCACCTAGGGAAACTTACCAAACCTGTGCATTTCTGAAAACTAGAGACCTAGGGGAATCCAAGGAGGGGTGACTTGCGGGGCTCGGACCAGGTTCTGTTACCCATAATCCTTTGCAAACCTCAAAATTTGGCTAAAAAAACACATGTTCCTCACATTTCTTTGGCAGAAAGTTCTGGAATCTGAGGAGAGCCACAAATTTCCTTCCACCCAGCATTCCCCCAAGTCTCCCGATAAAAATGATACCTCACTTGTGTGGGTAGGCCTAGCGCCCACGACTGGAAACACCCCAAAGCGCAACGTGGACACATCCAAATTTTTGGAAGAAAACAGAGGTGTTTTTTGCGAAGTGCCTACCTGTAGATTTTGGCCTCTAGCTCAGCCGGCACCTAGGGAAACCTACCAAACCTGTGCATTTCTGAAAACTAGAGACCTAGGGGAATCTAAGGAGGGGTGACTTGCGGGGCTCAGACCAGGTTCTGTTACCCAGAATCCTTTGCAAATCTCAAAATGTGGCTAAAAAAACACATGTTCCTCACATTTCTGTGGCAGAAAGTTCTGGAATCTGAGAGGAGCCACAAATTTCCTTCCACCCAGCGTTCCCCCAAGTCTTCCGATAAAAATGATACCTCACTTGTGTGGGTAGGCCTAGTGCCCGCGACAGGAAACGCCCCAAAGCACAACATGGACACATCCAAAATTTTGGAAGAAAACAGAGGTGTTTTTTGCGAAGTGCCTACCTGTAGATTTTGGCCTCTAGCTCAGCCAGCACCTAGGGAAACCTACCAAACCTGTGCATTTCTGAAAACTAGAGACCCAGGGGAATCCAAGGAGGGGTGACTTGCGGGGCTCGGACCAGGTTCTGTTACCCAGAATCCTTTGCAAACCTCAAAATTTGGCTAAAAAAACACATGTTCATCACATTTCTTTGGCAGAAAGTTCTGGAATCTGAGAGGAGCCACAAATTTCCTTCCACACAGCATTCCCCCAAGTCTCCCGATAAAAATGATACCTCACTTGTGTGGGTAGGCCTAGCGCCCACGACTGGAAACACCCCAAAGCGCAACGTGGACACATCCAAATTTTTGGAAGAAAACAGAGGTGTTTTTTCCGAAGTGCCTACCTGTAGATTTTGGCCTCTAGCTCAGCCGGCACCTAGGGAAACCTACCAAACCTGTGCATTTCTGAAAACTAGAGACCTAGGGGAATCTAAGGAGGGGTGACTTGCGGGGCTCAGACCAGGTTCTGTTACCCAGAATCCTTTGCAAATCTCAAAATGTGGCTAAAAAAACAAATGTTCCTCACATTTCTGTGGCAGAAAGTTCTGAAATCTGAGAGGAGCCGCAAATTTCCTTCCACCCAGCGTTCCCCCAAGTCTCCCGATAAAAATGCTACCTCACTTGTGTGGGTAGGCGTAGCGCCCGCGACAGGAAACGCCCCAAAGCGCAACGTGGACACATCCAAATTTTTGGAAGAAAACAGAGGTGTTTTTTGCGAAGTGCCTACCTGTAGATTTTGGCCTCTAGCTCAGCCGGCACCTAGGGAAACCTACGAAACCTGTGCATTTCTGAAAACTAGAGACATAGGGGAATCCAAGATGGGGTGTCTTGCGGGGCTCGGACCAGGTTCTGTTACCCAGAATCCTTTGCAAACCTCAAAATATGGCTAAAAAAACACATGTTCCTCACATTTCTGTGGCAGAAAGTTCTGGAATCTGAGAGGAGCCACAAATTTCCTTCCACCCAGCGTTCCCCCAAGTCTCCCGATAAAAATGATACCTCACTTGTGTGGGTAGGCCTAGCGCCCGCGACAGGAAACGCCCCAAAGCGAAACGTGGACACATCCAAATTTTTGGAAGAAAACAGAGGTGTTTTTTGCGAAGTGCCTACCTGTAGATTTTGGCCTCTGGCTCAGCTGGCACCTAGGGAAACCTACCAAACCTGTGCATTTCTGAAAACTAGAGACCTAGGGGAACCCAAGATGGGGTGACTTGCGGGGCTCGGACCAGGTTCTGTTACCCAGAATCCTTTGCAAACCTCAAAATTTGGATAAAAAAACACATGTTCCTCACATTTCTGTGGCAGAAAGTTCTGGAATCTGAGAGGAGCCACAAATTTCCTTCCACCCAGCGTTCCCCCAAGTCTCCTGATAAAAATGATACCTCACTTGTGTGGGTAGACCTAGCGCACGCGACAGGAAAGACCCCAAAGCGCAACGTGGACACATCCAAATTTTTGGAAGAAAACAGAGGTGTTTTTTGCGAAGTGCCTACTTGTAGATTTTGGCCTTTAGCTCTGGCGGCACCTGGGGAAACCTACCAAACCTGTGCATTTCTGAAAACTAGAGACCTAGGGGAATCTAAGGAGGGGTGACTTACGGGGCTCGGACCAGGTTCTGTTACCCGGAATCCTTTGCAAACCTCATAATTTGGCTAAAAAAACACATGTTCCTCACATTTCTTTGGCAGAAAGTTCTGGAATCTGAGAGGAGCCACAAATTTCCTTCCACCCAGCGTTCCCCTAAGCCTACCGATAAAAATGATACCTCACTTGTGTGGGTAGGCCTAGCGCCCGCGACAGGAAACGCCCCAAAGCGCAACGTGGACACATCCAAATTTTTGGAAGAAAACAGAGGTGTTTTATGCGAAGTGCCTACCTGTAGATTTTGGCCTCTAGCTCAGCCGGCACCTAGGGAAACCTACCAAACCTGTGCATTTCTGAAAACTAGAGACCTAGGGGAACCCAAGATAGGGTGACTTGCGGGGCTCGGACCAGGTTCTGTTACCCAGAATCCTTTGTAAACCTCAAAATGTGGCTAAAAAAACACATGTTCCTCACATTTCTTTGGCATAAAGTTCTGGAATCTGAGAGGAGCCACAAATTTCCTTCCACCCAGCGTTCCCCCAAGTCTTCTGATAAAAATGATACTTCACTTGTGTGGGTTGGCCTAGCGCCCGCGACCCACACAAGTGGGGTATCATTTTTATCGGGAGACTTGGGGGAACGCTGGGTGGAAGGATCCTGTGCATTTCTGAAAACTAGAGACCAAGGGGAATCTAAGGAGGGGTGACATGCGGGGCTCAGACCAGGTTCTGTTACCCAGAATCCTTTGCAAACCTCAAAATGTTGCTAAAAAAACACATGTTCCTCAAATTTCTGTGGCAGAAAGTTCTGGAATCTGAGAGGAGCCGCAAATTTACTTCCACCCAGCGTTCCCCCAAGTCTCCCGATAAAAATGATACCTCACTTGTGTGGGTAGGCCTAGCGCCCGCGACAGGAAACGCCCCAAAGCACAACATGGACACATCCAAAATTTTGGAAGAAAACAGAGGTGTTTTTTGCGAAGTGCCTACCTGTAGATTTTGGCCTCTAGCTCAGCCAGCACCTAGGGAAACCTACCAAACCTGTGCATTTCTGAAAACTAGAGACCTAGGGGAATCCAAGGAGGGGTGACTTGCGGGGCTCGGACCAGGTTCTGTTACCCATAATCCTTTGCAAACCTCAAAATTTGGCTAAAAAAACACATGTTCCTCACATTTCTTTGGCAGAAAGTTCTGGAATCTGAGAGGAGCCACAAATTTCCTTCCACCCAGCATTCCCCCAAGTCTCCCGATAAAAATGATACCTCACTTGTGTGGGTAGGCCTAGCGCCCGCGACAGGAAACGCCCCAAAGCGCAACGTGGACACATCCAAATTTTTGGAAGAAAACAGAGGTGTTTTCTGCGAAGTGCCTACCTGTAGATTTTGGCCTCTAGCTCAGCCGGCACCTAGGGAAACCTACCAAACCTGTGCATTTCTGAAAACTAGAGACCTAGGGGAATCTAAGGAGGGGTGACTTGCGGGGCTCAGACCAGGTTCTGTTACCCAGAATCCTTTGCAAATCTCAAAATGTGGCTAAAAAAACACATGTTCCTCACATTTCTGTGGCAGAAAGTTCTGGAATCTGAGAGGAACCACAAATTTCCTTCCAACCAGCGTTCCCCCAAGTCTCCCGATAAAAATGATACCTCACTTGTGTGGGTAGGCCTAGCGCCCGTGACAGGAAACGCCCCAAAGCGCAACGTGGACACATCCAAATTTTTGGAAGAAAACAGAGGTATTTTTTGTGAAGTGCTTACCTGTAAATTTTGGCCTCTAGCTCAGCCGGCACCTAGGGAAACTTACCAAACCTGTGCATTTCTGAAAACTAGAGACCTAGGGGAATCCAAGGAGGGGTGACTTGCGGGGCTCGGACCAGGTTCTGTTACCCAGAGTCCTTTGCAAACCTCAAAATGTGGCTAAAAAAACACATGTTCCTCACATTTCTGTGGCAGAAAGTTCTGGAATCTGAGAGGAGCCACAAATTTCCTTCCACCCAGCGTTCCCCCAAGTGTTCCGATAAAAATGATACCTCACTTGTGTGGGTAGGCCTAGTGCCCGCGACAGGAAACGCCCCAAAGCACAACATGGACACATCCAATATTTTGGAAGAAAACAGAGGTGTTTTTTGTGAAGTGCTTACCTGTAAATTTTGGCCTCTAGCTCAGCCGGCACCTAGGGAAACTTACCAAACCTGTGCATTTCTGAAAACTAGAGACCTAGGGGAATCCAAGGAGGGGTGACTTGCGGGGCTCGGACCAGGTTCTGTTACCCGGAGTCCTTTGCAAACCTCAAAATGTGGCTAAAAAAACACATGTTCCTCACATTTCTGTGGCAGAAAGTTCTGGAATCTGAGAGGAGCCACAAATTTCCTTCCACCCAGCGTTCCCCCAAGTCTTCCGATAAAAATGATACCTCACTTGTGTGGGTAGGCCTAGTGCCCGCGACAGGAAGCGCCCCAAAGCACAACATGGACACATCCAAAATTTTGGAAGAAAACAGAGGTGTTTTTTGCGAAGTGCCTACCTGTAGATTTTGGCCTCTAGCTCAGCCGGCACTTAGGGAAACCTACCAAACCTGTGCATTTCTGAAAACTAGAGACCTAGGGGAATCTAAGGAGGGGTGACTTACGGGGCTCGGACCAGGTTCTGTTACCCAGAATCCTTTGCAAACCTCCTAATTTGGCTAAAAAAACACATGTTCCTCACATTTCTTTGGCAGAAAGTTCTGGAATCTGAGAGGAGCCACAAATTTCCTTCCACCCAGCGTTCCCCTAAGCCTACCGATAAAAATGATACCTCACTTGTGTGGGTAGGCCTAGCGCCCGCGACAGGAAACGCCCCAAAGCGCAACGTGGACACATCCAAATTTTTGGAAGAAAACAGAGGTGTTTTTTGCGAAGTGCCTACCTGTAGATTTTGGCCTCTAGCTCAGCCGGCACCTAGGGAAACCTACCAAACCTGTGCATTTCTGAAAACTAGAGACCTAGGGGAATCTAAGAAGGGGTGACTTGCGGTGCTCAGACCAGGTTCTGTTACCCAGAATCCTTTGCAAATCTCAAAATGTGGCTAAAAAAACACATGTTCCTCACATTTCTGTGGCAGAAAGTTCTGAAATCTGAGAGGAGCCGCAAATTTCCTTCCACCCAGCGTTCCCCAAAGTCTCCCGATAAAAATGATACCTCACTTGTGTGGGTAGGCGTAGCGCCCGTGACAGGAAACGCCCCAAAGCGCAACGTGGACACATCCAAATTTTTGGAAGAAAACAGAGGTGTTTTTTGCGAAGTGCCTACCTGTAGATTTTGGCCTCTAGCTCAGCCGGCACCTAGGGAAACCTACCAAACCTGTGCATTTCTGAAAACTAGAGACATAGGGGAATCCAAGATGGGGTGTCTTGCGGGGCTCGGACCAGGTTCTGTTACCCAGAATCCTATGCAAACCTCAAAATATGGCTAAAAAAACACATGTTCCTCACATTTCTGTGGCAGAAAGTTCTGGAATCTGAGAGGAGCCACAAATTTCCTTCCACTCAGCGTTCCCCCAAGTCTCCCGATAAAAATGATACCTCACTTGTGTGGGTAGGCCTAGCGCCCGCGACAGGAAACGCCCCAAAGCGCAACGTGGACACATCCAAATTTTTGGAAGAAAACAGAGGTGTTTTTTGCGAAGTGCCTACCTGTAGATTTTGGCCTCTAGCTCAGCTGGCACCTAGGGAAACCTACCAAACCTGTGCATTTCTGAAAACTAGAGACCTAGGGGAACCCAAGATGGGGTGACTTGCGGGGCTCGGACCAGGTTCTGTTACCCAGAATCCTTTGCAAACCTCAAAATTTGGCTAAAAAAACACATGTTCCTCATATTTCTGTGGCAGAAAGTTCTGGAATCTGAGAGGAGCCACAAATTTCCTTCCACCCAGCGTTCCCCCAAGTCTCCTGATAAAAATGATACCTCACTTGTGTGGGTAGACCTAGCGCACGCGACAGGAAAGACCCCAAAGCGCAACGTGGACACATCCAAATTTTTGGAAGAAAACAGAGGTGTTTTTTGCGAAGTGCCTACTTGTAGATTTTGGCCTTTAGCTCAGGCGGCACCTGGGGAAACCTACCAAACCTGTGCATTTCTGAAAAATAGAGACCTAGGGGAATCTAAGGAGGGGTGACTTACGGGGCTCGGACCAGGTTCTGTTACCCGGAATCCTTTGCAAACCTCATAATTTGGCTAAAAAAACACATGTTCCTCATATTTCTTTGGCAGAAAGTTCTGGAATCTGAGAGGAGCCACAAATTTCCTTCCACCCAGCGTTCCCCTAAGACTACCGATAAAAATGATACCTCACTTGTGTGGGTAGGCCTAGCGCCCGCGACAGGAAACCCCCCAAAGCGCAACGTGGACACATCCAAATTTTTGGAAGAAAACAGAGGTGTTTTTTGCGAAGTGCCTACTTGTAGATTTTGGCCTTTAGCTCAGGCGGCACCTGGGGAAACCTACCAAACCTGTGCATTTCTGAAAAATAGAGACCTAGGGGAATCTAAGGAGGGGTGACTTACGGGGCTCGGACCAGGTTCTGTTACCCAGAATCCTTTGCAAACCTCAAAATTTGGCTAAAAAAACACATGTTCCTCATATTTCTGTGGCAGAAAGTTCTGGAATCTGAGAGGAGCCACAAATTTCCTTCCACCCAGCGTTCCCCCAAGTCTCCTGATAAAAATGATACCTCACTTGTGTGGGTAGACCTAGCGCACGCGACAGGAAAGACCCCAAAGCGCAACGTGGACACATCCAAATTTTTGGAAGAAAACAGAGGTGTTTTTTGCGAAGTGCCTACTTGTAGATTTTGGCCTTTAGCTCAGGCGGCACCTGGGGAAACCTACCAAACCTGTGCATTTCTGAAAAATAGAGACCTAGGGGAATCTAAGGAGGGGTGACTTACGGGGCTCGGACCAGGTTCTGTTACCCGGAATCCTTTGCAAACCTCATAATTTGGCTAAAAAAACACATGTTCCTCATATTTCTTTGGCAGAAAGTTCTGGAATCTGAGAGGAGCCACAAATTTCCTTCCACCCAGCGTTCCCCTAAGACTACCGATAAAAATGATACCTCACTTGTGTGGGTAGGCCTAGCGCCCGCGACAGGAAACCCCCCAAAGCGCAACGTGGACACATCCAAATTTTTGGAAGAAAACAGAGGTGTTTTATGCGAAGTGCCTACCTGTAGATTTTGGCCTCTATCTCAGCCAGCACCTAGGGAAACCTACCAAACCTGTGCATTTCTGAAAACTAGAGACCAAGGGGAATCCAAGGAGGGGTGACTTGCGGGGCTCGGACCAGGTTCTGTTACCCAGAATCCTTTGCAAACCTCAAAATTTGGCTAAAAAAACACATGTTCCTCACATTTCTTTGGCAGAAAGTTCTGGAATCTGAGAGGAGCCACAAATTTCCTTCCACCCAGCATTCCCCCAAGTCTCCCGATAAAAATGATACCTCACTTGTGTGGGTAGGCCTAGCGCCCACGACTAGAAACACCCCAAAGAGCAACGTGGACACATCCAAATTTTTGGAAGAAAACAGAGGTGTTTTTTCCGAAGTGCTTACCTGTAGATTTTGGCCTCTAGCTCAGCCGGCACCCAGGGAAACCTACCAAACCTGTGCATTTCTGAAAACTAGAGACCTAGGGGAATCTAAGGAGGGGTAACTTACGGGGCTCGGACCAGGTTCTGTTACCCAGAATCCTTTGCAAACCTCCTAATTTGGCTAAAAAAACACATGTTCCTCACATTTCTTTGGCAGAAAGTTCTGGAATCTGAGAGGAGCCACAAATTTCCTTCCACCCAGCGTTCCCCTAAGCCTACCGATAAAAATGATACCTCACTTGTGTGGGTAGGCCTAGCGCCCGCGACAGGAAACGCCCCAAAGCGCAACGTGGACACATCCACATTTTTGGAAGAAAACAGAGGTGTTTTTTGCGAAGTGCCTACCTGTAGATTTTGGCCTCTAGCTCAGCCGGCACCTAGGGAAACCTACCAAACCTGTGCATTTCTGAAAACTAGAGACCTAGGGGAATCTAAGGAGGGGTGACTTGCGGGGCTCAGACCAGGTTCTGTTACCCAGAATCCTTTGCAAACCTCAAAATTTGGCTAAAAAAACACATGTTCCTCACATTTCTGTGGCAGAAAGTTCTGAAATCTGAGAGGAGCTGCAAATTTCCTTCCACCCAGCGTTCCCCCAAGTCTCCCGATAAAAATGATACCTCACTTGTGTGGGTAGGCGTAGCGCCCGCGACAGGAAACGCCCCAAAGCGCACCGTGGACACATCCAAATTTTTGGAAGAAAACAGAGGTGTTTTTTGCGAAGTGCCTACCTGTAGATTTTGGCCTCTAGCTCAGCCGGCACCTAGGGAAACCTACCAAACCTGTGCATTTCTGAAAACTAGAGACATAGGGGAATCCAAGATGGGGTGTCTTGCGGGGCTCGGACCAGGTTCTGTTACCCAGAATCCTTTGCAAACCTCAAAATATGGTTAAAAAAACACATGTTCCTCACATTTCTGTGGCAGAAAGTTCTGGAATCTGAGAGGAGACACAAATTTCCTTCCACCCAGCGTTCCCCCAAGTCTCCCGATAAACATTATACCTCACTTGTGTGGGTAGGCCTAGCGCCCGCGACAGGAAACGCCCCAAAGCGCAACGTGGACACATCCAAATTTTTGGAAGAAAACAGAGGTATTTTTTGTGAAGTGCTTACCTGTATATTTTGGCCTCTAGCTCAGCCGGCACCTAGGGAAACTTACCGAACCTGTGCATTTCTGAAAACTAGAGACCTAGGGGAATCCAAGGAGGGGTGACTTGCGGGGCTCGGACCAGGTTCTGTTACCCATAATCCTTTGCAAACCTCAAAATTTGGCTAAAAAAACACATGTTCCTCACATTTCTTTGGCAGAAAGTTCTGGAATCTGAGGAGAGCCACAAATTTCCTTCCACCCAGCATTCCCCCAAGTCTCCCGATAAAAATGATACCTCACTTGTGTGGGTAGGCCTAGCGCCCACGACTGGAAACACCCCAAAGCGCAACGTGGACACATCCAAATTTTTGGAAGAAAACAGAGGTGTTTTTTGCGAAGTGCCTACCTGTAGATTTTGGCCTCTAGCTCAGCCGGCACCTAGGGAAACCTACCAAACCTGTGCATTTCTGAAAACTAGAGACCTAGGGGAATCTAAGGAGGGGTGACTTGCGGGGCTCAGACCAGGTTCTGTTACCCAGAATCCTTTGCAAATCTCAAAATGTGGCTAAAAAAACACATGTTCCTCACATTTCTGTGGCAGAAAGTTCTGGAATCTGAGAGGAGCCACAAATTTCCTTCCACCCAGCGTTCCCCCAAGTCTTCCGATAAAAATGATACCTCACTTGTGTGGGTAGGCCTAGTGCCCGCGACAGGAAACGCCCCAAAGCACAACATGGACACATCCAAAATTTTGGAAGAAAACAGAGGTGTTTTTTGCGAAGTGCCTACCTGTAGATTTTGGCCTCTAGCTCAGCCAGCACCTAGGGAAACCTACCAAACCTGTGCATTTCTGAAAACTAGAGACCAAGGGGAATCCAAGGAGGGGTGACTTGCGGGGCTCGGACCAGGTTCTGTTACCCAGAATCCTTTGCAAACCTCAAAATTTGGCTAAAAAAACACATGTTCCTCACATTTCTTTGGCAGAAAGTTCTGGAATATGAGGAGAGCCACAAATTTCCTTCCACCCAGCATTCCCCCAAGTCTCCCGATAAAAATGATACCTCACTTGTGTGGGTAGGCCTAGCGCCCACGACTGGAAACACCCCAAAGCGCAACGTGGACACATCCAAATTTTTGGAAGAAAACAGAGGTGTTTTTTGCGAAGTGCCTACCTGTAGATTTTGGCCTCTAGCTCAGCCGGCACCTAGGGAAACCTACCAAACCTGTGCATTTCTGAAAACTAGAGACCTAGGGGAATCTAAGGAGGGGTGACTTGCGGGGCTCAGACCAGGTTCTGTTACCCAGAATCCTTTGCAAATCTCAAAATGTGGCTAAAAAAACACATGTTCCTCACATTTCTGTGGCAGAAAGTTCTGGAATCTGAGAGGAGCCACAAATTTCCTTCCACCCAGCGTTCCCCCAAGTCTTCCGATAAAAATGATACCTCACTTGTGTGGGTAGGCCTAGTGCCCGCGACAGGAAACGCCCCAAAGCACAACATGGACACATCCAAAATTTTGGAAGAAAACAGAGGTGTTTTTTGCGAAGTGCCTACCTGTAGATTTTGGCCTCTAGCTCAGCCAGCACCTAGGGAAACCTACCAAACCTGTGCATTTCTGAAAACTAGAGACCAAGGGGAATCCAAGGAGGGGTGACTTGCGGGGCTCGGACCAGGTTCTGTTACCCAGAATCCTTTGCAAACCTCAAAATTTGGCTAAAAAAACACATGTTCCTCACATTTCTTTGGCAGAAAGTTCTGGAATCTGAGGAGAGCCACAAATTTCCTTCCACCCAGCATTCCCCCAAGTCTCCCGATAAAAATGATACCTCACTTGTGTGGGTAGGCCTAGCGCCCACGACTGGAAACACCCCAAAGCGCAACGTGGACACATCCAAATTTTTGGAAGAAAACAGAGGTGTTTTTTGCGAAGTGCCTACCTGTAGATTTTGGCCTCTAGCTCAGCCGGCACCTAGGGAAACCTACCAAACCTGTGCATTTCTGAAAACTAGAGACCTAGGGGAATCTAAGGAGGGGTGACTTGCGGGGCTCAGACCAGGTTCTGTTACCCAGAATCCTTTGCAAATCTCAAAATGTGGCTAAAAAAACACATGTTCCTCACATTTCTGTGGCAGAAAGTTCTGGAATCTGAGAGGAGCCACAAATTTCCTTCCACCCAGCGTTCCCCCAAGTCTTCCGATAAAAATGATACCTCACTTGTGTGGGTAGGCCTAGTGCCCGCGACAGGAAACGCCCCAAAGCACAACATGGACACATCCAAAATTTTGGAAGAAAACAGAGGTGTTTTTTGCGAAGTGCCTACCTGTAGATTTTGGCCTCTAGCTCAGCCAGCACCTAGGGAAACCTACCAAACCTGTGCATTTCTGAAAACTAGAGACCAAGGGGAATCCAAGGAGGGGTGACTTGCGGGGCTCGGACCAGGTTCTGTTACCCAGAATCCTTTGCAAACCTCAAAATTTGGCTAAAAAAACACATGTTCATCACATTTCTTTGGCAGAAAGTTCTGGAATCTGAGAGGAGCCACAAATTTCCTTCCACACAGCATTCCCCCAAGTCTCCCGATAAAAATGATACCTCACTTGTATGGGTAGGCCTAGCGCCCACGACTAGAAACACCCCAAAGAGCAACGTGGACACATCCAAATTTTTGGAAGAAAACAGAGGTGTTTTTTCCGAAGTGCTTACCTGTAGATTTTGGCCTCTAGCTCAGCCGGCACCTAGGGAAACCTACCAAACCTGTGCATTTCTGAAAACTAGAGACATAGGGGAATCTAAGGAGGCGTAACTTACGGGGCTCGGACCAGGTTCTGTTACCCAGAATCCTTTGCAAACCTCCTAATTTGGCTAAAAAAACACATGTTCCTCACATTTCTTTGGCAGAAAGTTCTGGAATCTGAGAGGAGCCACAAATTTCCTTCCACCCAGCGTTCCCCTAAGCCTACCGATAAAAATGATACCTCACTTGTGTGGGTAGGCCTAGCGCCTGCGACAGGAAACGCCCCAAAGCGCAACGTGGACACATCCAAATTTTTGGAAGAAAACAGAGGTGTTTTTTGCGAAGTGCCTACCTGTAGATTTTGGCCTCTAGCTCAGCCGGCACCTAGGGAAACCTACCAAACCTGTGCATTTCTGAAAACTAGAGACCTAGGGGAACCCAAGATGGGGTGACTTGCGGGGCTCGGACCAGGTTCTGTTACCCAGAATCCTTTGTAAACCTCAAAATGTGGCTAAAAAAACACATGTTCCTCACATTTCTTTTGCATAAAGTTCTGGAATCTGAGAGGAGCCACAAATTTCCTTCCACCCAGCGTTCCCCCAAGTCTTCCGATAAAAATGATACCTCACTTGTGTGGGTTGGCCTAGCGCCCGCGACCCACACGAGTGAGGTATCATTTTTATCGGGAGACTTGGGGGAACGCTGGGTGGAAGGAACCTGTGCATTTCTGAAAACTAGAGACCAAGGGGAATCTAAGGAGGGGTGACATGCGGGGCTCAGACCAGGTTCTGTTACCCAGAATCCTTTGCAAACCTCAAAATGTTGCTAAAAAAACACATGTTCCTCAAATTTCTGTGGCAGAAAGTTCTGGAATCTGAGAGGAGCCGCCAATTTACTTCCACCCAGCGTTCCCCCAAGTCTCCCGATAAAAATTATACCTCACTTGTGTGGGTAGGCCTAGCGCCCGCGACAGGAAACGCCCCAAAGCACAACATGGACACATCCAAAATTTTGGAAGAAAACAGAGGTGTTTTTTGCGAAGTGCCTACCTGTAGATTTTGGCCTCTAGCTCAGCCAGCACCTAGGGAAACCTACCAAACCTGTGCATTTCTGAAAACTAGAGACGTAGGGGAATCCAAGGAGGGGTGACTTGCGGTGCTCGGACCAGGTTCTGTTACCCATAATCCTTTGCAAACCTCAAAATTTGGCTAAAAAAACACATATTCCTCACATTTCTTTGGCAAAAAGTTCTGGAATCTGAGAGGAGCCACAAATTTCCTTCCACCCAGCATTCCCCCAAGTCTCCCGATAAAAATGATACCTCACTTGTGTGGGTAGGCCTAGCGCCCACGACTGGAAACACCCCAAAGCGCAACGTGGACACATCCAAATTTTGGGAAGAAAACAGAGGTGTTTTTTGCGAAGTGCCTACCTGTAGATTTTGGCCTCTAGCTCAGCCGGCACCTAGGGAAACCTACCAAACCTGTGCATTTCTGAAAACTAGAGACCTAGGGGAATCTAAGGAGGGGTGACTTACGGGGCTCGGACCAGGTTCTGTTACCCGGAATCCTTTGCAAACCTCATAATTTGGCTAAAAAAACACATGTTCCTCACATTTCTTTGGCAGAAAGTTCTGGAATCTGAGAGGAGCCACAAATTTCCTTCCACCCAGCGTTCCCCTAAGCCTACCGATAAAAATGATACCTCACTTGTGTGGGTAGGCCTAGCGCCCGCGACAGGAAACGCCCCAAAGCGCAACGTGGACACATCCAAATTTTTGGAAGAAAACAGAGGTGTTTTCTGCGAAGTGCCTACCTGTAGATTTTGGCCTCTAGCTCAGCCGGCACCTAGGGAAACCTACCAAACCTGTGCATTTCTGAAAACTAGAGACCTAAGGGAATCTAAGGAGGGGTGACTTGCGGGGCTCGGACCAGGTTCTGTTACCCAGAATCCTTTGCAAACCTCAAAATGTGGCTAAAAAAACACATGTTCCTCACATTTCTGTGGCAGAAAGTTCTGAAATCTGAGAGGAGCCGCAAATTTCCTTCCACCCAGCGTTCCCCAAAGTCTCCCGATAAAAATGATACCTCACTTGTGTGGGTAGGCGTAGCGCCCGCGACAGGAAACGCCCCAAAGCGCAACGTGGACACATCCAAATTTTTGGAAGAAAACAGAGGTGTTTTTTGCGAAGTGCCTACCTGTAGATTTTGGCCTCTAGCTCAGCCGGCACCTAGGGAAACCTACCAAACCTGTGCATTTCTGAAAACTAGAGACATAGGGGAATCCAAGATGGGGTGTCTTGCGGGGCTCGGACCAGGTTCTGTTACCCAGAATCCTTTGCAAACCTCAAAATATGGCTAAAAAAACACATGTTCCTCAAATTTCTGTGGCAGAAAGTTCTGGAATCTGAGAGGAGCCACAAATTTCCTTCCACTCAGCGTTCCCCCAAGTCTCCCGATAAAAATGATACCTCACTTGTGTGGGTAGGCCTAGCGCCCGCGACAGGAAACGCCCCAAAGCGCAACGTGGACACATCCAAATTTTTGGAAGAAAACAGAGGTGTTTTTTGCGAAGTGCCTACCTGTAGATTTTGGCCTCTAGCTCAGCCGGCACCTAGGGAAACCTACCAAACCTGTGCATTTCTGAAAACTAGAGACCTAGGGGAATCTAAGGAGGGGTGACTTGCGGGGCTCAGACCAGGTTCTGTTACCCAGAATCCTTTGCAAATCTCAAAATGTGGCTAAAAAAACACATGTTCCTCACATTTCTGTGGCAGAAAGTTCTGGAATCTGAGAGGAGCCACAAATTTCCTTCCACCCAGCGTTCCCCCAAGTCTTCCGATAAAAATGATACCTCACTTGTGTGGGTAGGCCTAGTGCCCGCGACAGGAAACGCCCCAAAGCACAACATGGACACATCCAAAATTTTGGAAGAAAACAGAGGTGTTTTTTGCGAAGTGCCTACCTGTAGATTTTGGCCTCTAGCTCAGCCAGCACCTAGGGAAACCTACCAAACCTGTGCATTTCTGAAAACTAGAGACCAAGGGGAATCCAAGGAGGGGTGACTTGCGGGGCTCGGACCAGGTTCTGTTACCCAGAATCCTTTGCAAACCTCAAAATTTGGCTAAAAAAACACATGTTCATCACATTTCTTTGGCAGAAAGTTCTGGAATCTGAGAGGAGCCACAAATTTCCTTCCACACAGCATTCCCCCAAGTCTCCCGATAAAAATGATAACTCACTTGTGTGGGTAGGCCTAGCGCCCACGACTAGAAACACCCCAAAGAGCAACGTGGACACATCCAAATTTTTGGAAGAAAACAGAGGTGTTTTTTCCGAAGTGCTTACCTGTAGATTTTGGCTCTAGCTCAGCCGGCACCTAGGGAAACCTACCAAACCTGTGCATTTCTGAAAACTAGAGACCTAGGGGAATCTAAGGAGGCGTAACTTACGGGGCTCGGACCAGGTTCTGTTACCCAGAATCCTTTGCAAACCTCCTAATTTGGCTAAAAAAACACATGTTCCTCACATTTCCTTGGCAGAATGTTCTGGAATCTGAGAGGAGCCACAAATTTCCTTCCACCCAGCGTTCCCCTAAGCCTACCGATAAAAATGATACCTCACTTGTGTGGGTAGGCCTAGCGCCCGCGACAGGAAACGCCCCAAAGCGCAACGTGGACACATCCAAATTTTTGGAAGAAAACAGAGGTGTTTTTTGCGAAGTGCCTACCTGTAGATTTTGGCCTCTAGCTCAGCCGGCACCTAGGGAAACCTACCAAACCTGTGCATTTCTGAAAACTAGAGACCTAGGGGAACCCAAGATGGGGTGACTTGCGGGGCTCGGACCAGGTTCTGTTACCCAGAATCCTTTGTAAACCTCAAAATGTGGCTAAAAAAACACATGTTCCTCACATTTCTTTTGCATAAAGTTCTGGAATCTGAGAGGAGCCACAAATTTCCTTCCACCCAGCGTTCCCCCAAGTCTTCCGATAAAAATGATACCTCACTTGTGTGGGTTGGCCTAGCGCCCGCGACCCACACGAGTGAGGTATCATTTTTATCGGGAGACTTGGGGGAACGCTGGGTGGAAGGAACCTGTGCATTTCTGAAAACTAGAGACCAAGGGGAATCTAAGGAGGGGTGACATGCGGGGCTCAGACCAGGTTCTGTTACCCAGAATCCTTTGCAAACCTCAAAATGTTGCTAAAAAAACACATGTTCCTCAAATTTCTGTGGCAGAAAGTTCTGGAATCTGAGAGGAGCCGCCAATTTACTTCCACCCAGCGTTCCCCCAAGTCTCCCGATAAAAATTATACCTCACTTGTGTGGGTAGGCCTAGCGCCCGCGACAGGAAACGCCCCAAAGCGCAACGTGGACACATCCAAATTTTGGGAAGAAAACAGAGGTGTTTTTTGCGAAGTGCCTACCTGTAGATTTTGGCCTCTAGCTCAGCCGGCACCTAGGGAAACCTACCAAACCTGTGCATTTCTGAAAACTAGAGACCTAGGGGAATCTAAGGAGGGGTGACTTACGGGGCTCGGACCAGGTTCTGTTACCCGGAATCCTTTGCAAACCTCATAATTTGGCTAAAAAAACACATGTTCCTCACATTTCTTTGGCAGAAAGTTCTGGAATCTGAGAGGAGCCACAAATTTCCTTCCACCCAGCGTTCCCCTAAGCCTACCGATAAAAATGATACCTCACTTGTGTGGGTAGGCCTAGCGCCCGCGACAGGAAACGCCCCAAAGCGCAACGTGGACACATCCAAATTTTTGGAAGAAAACAGAGGTGTTTTCTGCGAAGTGCCTACCTGTAGATTTTGGCCTCTAGCTCAGCCGGCACCTAGGGAAACCTACCAAACCTGTGCATTTCTGAAAACTAGAGACCTAAGGGAATCTAAGGAGGGGTGACTTGCGGGGCTCGGACCAGGTTCTGTTACCCAGAATCCTTTGCAAACCTCAAAATGTGGCTAAAAAAACACATGTTCCTCACATTTCTGTGGCAGAAAGTTCTGAAATCTGAGAGGAGCCGCAAATTTCCTTCCACCCAGCGTTCCCCAAAGTCTCCCGATAAAAATGATACCTCACTTGTGTGGGTAGGCGTAGCGCCCGCGACAGGAAACGCCCCAAAGCGCAACGTGGACACATCCAAATTTTTGGAAGAAAACAGAGGTGTTTTTTGCGAAGTGCCTACCTGTAGATTTTGGCCTCTAGCTCAGCCGGCACCTAGGGAAACCTACCAAACCTGTGCATTTCTGAAAACTAGAGACATAGGGGAATCCAAGATGGGGTGTCTTGCGGGGCTCGGACCAGGTTCTGTTACCCAGAATCCTTTGCAAACCTCAAAATATGGCTAAAAAAACACATGTTCCTCAAATTTCTGTGGCAGAAAGTTCTGGAATCTGAGAGGAGCCACAAATTTCCTTCCACTCAGCGTTCCCCCAAGTCTCCCGATAAAAATGATACCTCACTTGTGTGGGTAGGCCTAGCGCCCGCGACAGGAAACGCCCCAAAGCGCAACGTGGACACATCCAAATTTTTGGAAGAAAACAGAGGTGTTTTTTGCGAAGTGCCTACCTGTAGATTTTGGCCTCTAGCTCAGCCGGCACCTAGGGAAACCTACCAAACCTGTGCATTTCTGAAAACTAGAGACCTAGGGGAATCTAAGGAGGGGTGACTTGCGGGGCTCAGACCAGGTTCTGTTACCCAGAATCCTTTGCAAATCTCAAAATGTGGCTAAAAAAACACATGTTCCTCACATTTCTGTGGCAGAAAGTTCTGGAATCTGAGAGGAGCCACAAATTTCCTTCCACCCAGCGTTCCCCCAAGTCTTCCGATAAAAATGATACCTCACTTGTGTGGGTAGGCCTAGTGCCCGCGACAGGAAACGCCCCAAAGCACAACATGGACACATCCAAAATTTTGGAAGAAAACAGAGGTGTTTTTTGCGAAGTGCCTACCTGTAGATTTTGGCCTCTAGCTCAGCCAGCACCTAGGGAAACCTACCAAACCTGTGCATTTCTGAAAACTAGAGACCAAGGGGAATCCAAGGAGGGGTGACTTGCGGGGCTCGGACCAGGTTCTGTTACCCAGAATCCTTTGCAAACCTCAAAATTTGGCTAAAAAAACACATGTTCATCACATTTCTTTGGCAGAAAGTTCTGGAATCTGAGAGGAGCCACAAATTTCCTTCCACACAGCATTCCCCCAAGTCTCCCGATAAAAATGATAACTCACTTGTGTGGGTAGGCCTAGCGCCCACGACTAGAAACACCCCAAAGAGCAACGTGGACACATCCAAATTTTTGGAAGAAAACAGAGGTGTTTTTTCCGAAGTGCTTACCTGTAGATTTTGGCTCTAGCTCAGCCGGCACCTAGGGAAACCTACCAAACCTGTGCATTTCTGAAAACTAGAGACCTAGGGGAATCTAAGGAGGCGTAACTTACGGGGCTCGGACCAGGTTCTGTTACCCAGAATCCTTTGCAAACCTCCTAATTTGGCTAAAAAAACACATGTTCCTCACATTTCCTTGGCAGAATGTTCTGGAATCTGAGAGGAGCCACAAATTTCCTTCCACCCAGCGTTCCCCTAAGCCTACCGATAAAAATGATACCTCACTTGTGTGGGTAGGCCTAGCGCCCGCGACAGGAAACGCCCCAAAGCGCAACGTGGACACATCCAAATTTTTGGAAGAAAACAGAGGTGTTTTTTGCGAAGTGCCTACCTGTAGATTTTGGCCTCTAGCTCAGCCGGCACCTAGGGAAACCTACCAAACCTGTGCATTTCTGAAAACTAGAGACCTAGGGGAACCCAAGATGGGGTGACTTGCGGGGCTCGGACCAGGTTCTGTTACCCAGAATCCTTTGTAAACCTCAAAATGTGGCTAAAAAAACACATGTTCCTCACATTTCTTTTGCATAAAGTTCTGGAATCTGAGAGGAGCCACAAATTTCCTTCCACCCAGCGTTCCCCCAAGTCTTCCGATAAAAATGATACCTCACTTGTGTGGGTTGGCCTAGCGCCCGCGACCCACACGAGTGAGGTATCATTTTTATCGGGAGACTTGGGGGAACGCTGGGTGGAAGGAACCTGTGCATTTCTGAAAACTAGAGACCAAGGGGAATCTAAGGAGGGGTGACATGCGGGGCTCAGACCAGGTTCTGTTACCCAGAATCCTTTGCAAACCTCAAAATGTTGCTAAAAAAACACATGTTCCTCAAATTTCTGTGGCAGAAAGTTCTGGAATCTGAGAGGAGCCGCCAATTTACTTCCACCCAGCGTTCCCCCAAGTCTCCCGATAAAAATTATACCTCACTTGTGTGGGTAGGCCTAGCGCCCGCGACAGGAAACGCCCCAAAGCACAACATGGACACATCCAAAATTTTGGAAGAAAACAGAGGTGTTTTTTGCGAAGTGCCTACCTGTAGATTTTGGCCTCTAGCTCAGCCAGCACCTAGGGAAACCTACCAAACCTGTGCATTTCTGAAAACTAGAGACGTAGGGGAATCCAAGGAGGGGTGACTTGCGGGGCTCGGACCAGGTTCTGTTACCCAGAATCCTTTGCAAACCTCAAAATGTGGCTAAAAAAACACATGTTCCTCACATTTCTGTGGCAGAAAGTTCTGAAATCTGAGAGGAGCCGCAAATTTCCTTCCACCCAGCGTTCCCCAAAGTCTCCCGATAAAAATGATACCTCACTTGTGTGGGTAGGCGTAGCGCCCGCGACAGGAAACGCCCCAAAGCGCAACGTGGACACATCCAAATTTTTGGAAGAAAACAGAGGTGTTTTTTGGGAAGTGCCTACCTATAGATTTTGGCCTCTAGCTCAGCCGGCACCTAGGGAAACCTACCAAACCTGTGCATTTCTGAAAACTAGAGACATAGGGGAATCCAAGATGGGGTGTCTTGCGGGGCTCGGACCAGGTTCTGTTACCCAGAATCCTTTGCAAACCTCAAAATATGGCTAAAAAAACACATGTTCCTCACATTTCTGTGGCAGAAAGTTCTGGAATCTGAGAGGAGCCACAAATTTCCTTCCACTCAGCGTTCCCCCAAGTCTCCCGATAAAAATGATACCTCACTTGTTAGGGTAGGCCTAGCGCCCACAACAGGAAACGCCCCAAAGCGCAACGTGGACACATCCAAATTTTTGGAAGAAAACAGAGGTATTTTTTGCAAAGTGCCTACTTGTAGATTTTGGCCTTTAGCTCAGGCGGCACCTAGGGAAACCTACCAAACCTGTGCATTTCTGAAAACTAGAGACCTAGGGGAATCTAAGGAGGGGCGACTTGCGGGGCTCGGACCAGGTTCTGTTACCCAGAATCCTTTGTAAACCTCAAAATGTGGCTAAAAAAACACATGTTCCTCACATTTCTGTGGCAGAAAGTTCTGGAATCTGAGAGGAGCCACAAATTTCCTTCCACCCAGCATTCCCCCAAGTCTCCCGATAAAAATGATACCTCACTTGTGTGGGTAGGCCTAGCGCCCACGACTGGAAACACCCCAAAGCGCAACGTGGACACATCCAAATTTTTGGAAGAAAACAGAGGTGTTTTTTGCTAAGTGCCTACCTGTAGATTTTGTCCTCTAGCTCAGCCGGCACCTAGGGAAACCTACCAAACCTGTGCATTTCTGAAAACTAGAGACCTAGGGGAATCTAAGGAGGGGTGACTTACGGGGCTCGGACCAGGTTCTGTTACCCGGAATCCTTTGCAAACCTCATAATTTGGCTAAAAAAACACATGTTCCTCACATTTCTTTGGCAGAAAGTTCTGGAATCTGAGAGGAGCCACAAATTTCCTTCCACCCAGCGTTCCCCTAAGCCTACCGATAAAAATGATACCTCACTTGTGTGGGTAGGCCTAGCGCCCGCGACAGGAAACGCCCCAAAGTGCAACGTGGACACATCCAAATTTTTGGAAGAAAACAGAGGTGTTTTCTGCGAAGTGCCTACCTGTAGATTTTGGCCTCTAGCTCAGCCGGCACCTAGGGAAACCTACCAAACCTGTGCATTTCTGAAAACTAGAGACCTAGGGGAATCTAAGGAGGGGTGACTTGCGGGGCTCAGACCAGGTTCTGTTACCCAGAATCCTTTGCAAATCTCAAAATGTGGCTAAAAAAACACATGTTCCTCACATTTCTGTGGCAGAAAGTTCTGGAATCTGAGAGGAGCCACAAATTTCCTTCCACCCGGCGTTCCCCCAAGTCTCCCGATAAAAATGATACCTCACTTGTGTGGGTAGGCCTGGCGCCCGCGACAGGAAACGTCCCAAAGCGCAACGTGGACACATCCAAATTTTTGGAAGAAAACAGAGGTGTTTTCTGCGAAGTGCCTACCTGTAGATTTTGGCCTCTAGCTCAGCCGGCACCTAGGGAAACCTACCAAACCTGTGCATTTCTGAAAACTAGAGACCTAGGGGAATCTAAGGAGGGGTGACTTGCGGGGCTCGGACCAGGTTCTGTTACCCAGAATCCTTTGCAAACCTCAAAATGTGGCTAAAAAAACACATGTTCCTCACATTTCTGTGGCAGAAAGTTCTGGAATCTGAGAGGAGCCACAAATTTCCTTCCACCCAGCGTTCCCCCAAGTCTTTCGATAAAAATGATACCTCACTTGTGTGGGTAGGCCTAGTGCCCGCGACAGGAAACGCCCCAAAGCACAACATGGACACATCCAAAATTTTGGAAGAAAACAGAGGTGTTTTTTGCGAAGTGCCTACCTGTAGATTTTGGCCTCTAGCTCAGCCAGCACCTAGGGAAACCTACCAAACCTGTGCATTTCTGAAAACTAGAGACCAAGGGGAATCCAAGGAGGGGTGACTTGCGGGGCTCGGACCAGGTTCTGTTACCCAGAATCCTTTGCAAACCTCAAAATTTGGCTAAAAAAACACATGTTCCTCACATTTCTTTGGCAGAAAGTTCTGGAATCTGAGGAGAGCCACAAATTTCCTTCCACCCAGCATTCCCCCAAGTCTCCCGATAAAAATGATACCTCACTTGTGTGGGTAGGCCTAGCGCCCACGACTGGAAACACCCCAAAGCGCAACGTGGACACATCCAAATTTTTGGAAGAAAACAGAGGTGTTTTTTGCGAAGTGCCTACCTGTAGATTTTGGCCTCTAGCTCAGCCGGCACCTAGGGAAACCTACCAAACCTGTGCATTTCCGAAAACTAGAGACCTAGGGGAATCTAAGGAGGGGTGACTTGCGGGGCTCAGACCAGGTTCTGTTACCCAGAATCCTTTGCAAATCTCAAAATGTGGCTAAAAAAACACATGTTCCTCACATTTCTGTGGCAGAAAGTTCTGGAATCTGAGAGGAGCCACAAATTTCCTTCCACCCAGCGTTCCCCCAAGTCTTCCGATAAAAATGATACCTCACTTGTGTGGGTAGGCCTAGTGCCCGCGACAGGAAACGCCCCAAAGCACAACATGGACACATCCAAAATTTTGGAAGAAAACAGAGGTGTTTTTTGCGAAGTGCCTATCTGTAGATTTTGGCCTCTAGCTCAGCCAGCACCTAGGGAAACCTACCAAACCTGTGCATTTCTGAAAACTAGAGACCAAGGGGAATCCAAGGAGGGGTGACTTGCGGGGCTCGGACCAGGTTCTGTTACCCAGAATCCTTTGCAAACCTCAACATTTGGCTAAAAAAACACATGTTCATCACATTTCTTTGGCAGAAAGTTCTGGAATCTGAGAGGAGCCACAAATTTCCTTCCACACAGCATTCCCCCAAGTCTCCCGATAAAAATGATACCTCACTTGTGTGGGTAGGCCTAGCGCCCACGACTAGAAACACCCCAAAGAGCAACGTGGACACATCCAAATTTTTGGAAGAAAACAGAGGTGTTTTTTCCGAAGTGCTTACCTGTAGATTTTGGCCTCTAGCTCAGCCGGCACCTAGGGAAACCTACCAAACCTGTGCATTTCTGAAAACTAGAGACCTAGGGGAATCTAAGGAGGCGTAACTTACGGGGCTCGGACCAGGTTCTGTTACCCAGAATCCTTTGCAAACCTCCTAATTTGGCTAAAAAAACACATGTTCCTCACATTTCTTTGGCAGAAAGTTCTGGAATCTGAGAGGAGCCACAAATTTCCTTCCACCCAGCGTTCCCCTAAGCCTACCGATAAAAATGATACCTCACTTGTGTGGGTAGGCCTAGCGCCCGCGACAGGAAACGCCCCAAAGCGCAACGTGGACACATCCTAATTTTTGGAAGAAAACAGAGGTGTTTTTTGCGAAGTGCCTACCTGTAGATTTTGGCCTCTAGCTCAGCCGGCACCTAGGGAAACCTACCAAACCTGTGCATTTCTGAAAACTAGAGACCTAGGGGAACCCAAGATGGGGTGACTTGCGGGGCTCGGACCAGGTTCTGTTACCCAGAATCCTTTGTAAACCTCAAAATGTGGCTAAAAAAACACATGTTCCTCACATTTCTTTTGCATAAAGTTCTGGAATCTGAGAGGAGCCACAAATTTCCTTCCACCCAGCGTTCCCCCAAGTCTTCCGATAAAAATGATACCTCACTTGTGTGGGTTGGCCTAGCGCCCGCGACCCACACGAGTGAGGTATCATTTTTATCGGGAGACTTGGGGGAACGCTGGGTGGAAGGAACCTGTGCATTTCTGAAAACTAGAGACCAAGGGGAATCTAAGGAGGGGTGACATGCGGGGCTCAGACCAGGTTCTGTTACCCAGAATCCTTTGCAAACCTCAAAATGTTGCTAAAAAAACACATGTTCCTCAAATTTCTGTGGCAGAAAGTTCTGGAATCTGAGAGGAGCCGCCAATTTACTTCCACCCAGCGTTCCCCCAAGTCTCCCGATAAAAATTATACCTCACTTGTGTGGGTAGGCCTAGCGCCCGCGACAGGAAACGCCCCAAAGCACAACATGGACACATCCAAAATTTTGGAAGAAAACAGAGGTGTTTTTTGCGAAGTGCCTACCTGTAGATTTTGGCCTCTAGCTCAGCCAGCACCTAGGGAAACCTACCAAACCTGTGCATTTCTGAAAACTAGAGACGTAGGGGAATCCAAGGAGGGGTGACTTGCGGGGCTCGGACCAGGTTCTGTTACCCATAATCCTTTGCAAACCTCAAAATTTGGCTAAAAAAACACATATTCCTCACATTTCTTTGGCAAAAAGTTCTGGAATCTGAGAGGAGCCACAAATTTCCTTCCACCCAGCATTCCCCCAAGTCTCCCGATAAAAATGATACCTCACTTGTGTGGGTAGGCCTAGCGCCCACGACTGGAAACACCCCAAAGCGCAACGTGGACACATCCAAATTTTTGGAAGAAAACAGAGGTGTTTTTTGCGAAGTGCCTACCTGTAGATTTTGGCCTCTAGCTCAGCCGGCACCTAGGGAAACCTACCAAACCTGTGCATTTCTGAAAACTAGAGACCTAGGGGAATCTAAGGAGGGGTGACTTACGGGGCTCGGACCAGGTTCTGTTACCCGGAATCCTTTGCAAACCTCATAATTTGGCTAAAAAAACACATGTTCCTCACATTTCTTTGGCAGAAAGTTCTGGAATCTGAGAGGAGCCACAAATTTCCTTCCACCCAGCGTTCCCCTAAGCCTACCGATAAAAATGATACCTCACTTGTGTGGGTAGGCCTAGCGCCCGCGACAGGAAACGCCCCAAAGCGCAACGTGGACACATCCAAATTTTTGGAAGAAAACAGAGGTGTTTTCTGCGAAGTGCCTACCTGTAGATTTTGGCCTCTAGCTCAGCCGGCACCTAGGGAAACCTACCAAACCTGTGCATTTCTGAAAACTAGAGACCTAGGGGAATCTAAGGAGGGGTGACTTGCGGGGCTCGGACCAGGTTCTGTTACCCAGAATCCTTTGCAAACCTCAAAATGTGGCTAAAAAAACACATGTTCCTCACATTTCTGTGGCAGAAAGTTCTGAAATCTGAGAGGAGCCGCAAATTTCCTTCCACCCAGCGTTCCCCAAAGTCTCCCGATAAAAATGATACCTCACTTGTGTGGGTAGGCGTAGCGCCCGCGACAGGAAACGCCCCAAAGCGCAACGTGGACACATCCAAATTTTTGGAAGAAAACAGAGGTGTTTTTTGCGAAGTGCCTACCTGTAGATTTTGGCCTCTAGCTCAGCCGGCACCTAGGGAAACCTACCAAACCTGTGCATTTCTGAAAACTAGAGACATAGGGGAATCCAAGATGAGGTGTCTTGCGGGGCTCGTACCAGGTTCTGTTACCCAGAATCCTTTGCAAACCTCAAAATATGGCTAAAAAAACACATGTTCCTCACATTTCTGTGGCAGAAAGTTCTGGAATCTGAGAGGAGCCACAAATTTCCTTCCACTCAGCGTTCCCCCAAGTCTCCCGATAAAAATGATACCTCACTTGTGTGGGTAGGCCTAGCGCCCGCGACAGGAAACGCCCCAAAGCGCAACGTGGACACATCCAAATTTTTGGAAGAAAACAGAGGTGTTTTTTGCGAAGTGCCTACTTGTAGATTTTGGCCTTTAGCTCAGGCGGCACCTAGGGAAACCTACCAAACCTGTGCATTTCTGAAAACTAGAGACCTAGGGGAATCTAAGGAGGGGCGACTTGCGGGGCTCGGACCAGGTTCTGTTACCCAGAATCCTTTGTAAACCTCAAAATGTGGCTAAAAAAACACATGTTCCTCACATTTCTGTGGCAGAAAGTTCTGGAATCTGAGAGGAGCCACAAATTTCCTTCCACCCAGCATTCCCCCAAGTCTCCCGATAAAAATGATACCTCACTTGTGTGGGTAGGCCTAGCGCCCACGACTGGAAACACCCCAAAGCGCAACGTGGACACATCCAAATTTTTGGAAGAAAACAGAGGTGTTTTTTGCGAAGTGCCTACCTGTAGATTTTGTCCTCTAGCTCAGCCGGCACCTAGGGAAACCTACCAAACCTGTGCATTTCTGAAAACTAGAGACCTAGGGGAATCTAAGGAGGGGTGACTTACGGGGCTCGGACCAGGTTCTGTTACCCGGAATCCTTTGCAAACCTCATAATTTGGCTAAAAAAACACATGTTCCTCACATTTCTTTGGCAGAAAGTTCTGGAATCTGAGAGGAGCCACAAATTTCCTTCCACCCAGCGTTCCCCTAAGCCTACCGATAAAAATGATACCTCACTTGTGTGGGTAGGCCTAGCGCCCGCGACAGGAAACGCCCCAAAGCGCAACGTGGACACATCCAAATTTTTGGAAGAAAACAGAGGTGTTTTCTGCGAAGTGCCTACCTGTAGATTTTGGCCTCTAGCTCAGCCGGCACCTAGGGAAACCTACCAAACCTGTGCATTTCTGAAAACTAGAGACCTAGGGGAATCTAAGGAGGGGTGACTTGCGGGGCTCAGACCAGGTTCTGTTACCCAGAATCCTTTGCAAATCTCAAAATGTGGCTAAAAAAACACATGTTCCTCACATTTCTGTGGCAGAAAGTTCTGAAATCTGAGAGGAGCCGCAAATTTCCTTCCACCCAGCGTTCCCCAAAGTCTCCCGATAAAAATGATACCTCACTTGTGTGGGTAGGCGTAGCGCCCGCGACAGGAAACGCCCCAAAGCGCAACGTGGACACATCCAAATTTTTGGAAGAAAACAGAGGTGTTTTTTGCGAAGTGCCTACCTGTAGATTTTGGCCTCTAGCTCAGCCGGCACCTAGGGAAACCTACCAAACCTGTGCATTTCTGAAAACTAGAGACATAGGGGAATCCAAGATGGGGTGTCTTGCGGGGCTCGGACCAGGTTCTGTTACCCAGAATCCTTTGCAAACCTCAAAATATGGCTAAAAAAACACATGTTCCTCACATTTCTGTGGCAGAAAGTTCTGGAATCTGAGAGGAGCCTCAAATTTCCTTCCACTCAGCGTTCCCCCAAGTCTCCCGATAAAAATGATACCTCACTTGTGTGGGTAGGCCTAGCGCCCGCGACAGGAAACGCCCCAAAGCGCAACGTGGACACATCCAAATTTTTGGAAGAAAACAGAGGTGTTTTTTGCGAAGTGCCTACTTGTAGATTTTGGCCTTTAGCTCAGGCGGCACCTAGGGAAACCTACCAAACCTGTGCATTTCTGAAAACTAGAGACCTAGGGGAATCTAAGGAGGGGCGACTTGCGGGGCTCGGACCAGGTTCTGTTACCCAGAATCCTTTGTAAACCTCAAAATGTGGCTAAAAAAACACATGTTCCTCACATTTCTGTGGCAGAAAGTTCTGGAATCTGAGAGGAGCCACAAATTTCCTTCCACCCAGCGTTCCCCCAAGTCTCCTGATAAAAATGATACCTCACTTGTGTGGGTAGACCTAGCGCACGCGACAGGAAAGACCCCAAAGCGCAACGTGGACACATCCAAATTTTTGGAAGAAAACAGAGGTGTTTTTTGCGAAGTGCCTACTTGTAGATTTTGGCCTTTAGCTCAGGCGGCACCTAGGGAAACCTACCAAACCTGTGCATTTCTGAAAAATAGAGACCTAGGGGAATCTAAGGAGGGGTGACTTACGGGGCTCGGACCAGGTTCTGTTACCCGGAATCCTTTGCAAACCTCATAATTTGGCTAAAGAAACACATGTTCCTCACATTTCTTTGGCAGAAAGTTCTGGAATCTGAGAGGAGCCACAAATTTCCTTCCACCCAGCGTTCCCCTAAGCCTACCGATAAAAATGATACCTCACTTGTGTGGGTAGGCCTAGCGCCCGCGACAGGAAACGCCCCAAAGCGCAACGTGGACACATCCAAATTTTTGGAAGAAAACAGAGTTGTTTTCTGCGAAGTGCCTACCTGTAGATTTTGGCCTCTAGCTCAGCCGGCACCTAGGGAAACCTACCAAACCTGTGCATTTCTGAAAACTAGAGACCTAGGGGAACCCAAGATGGGGTGACTTGCGGGGCTCGGACCAGGTTCTGTTACCCAGAATCCTTTGTAAACCTCAAAATGTGGCTAAAAAAACACATGTTCCTCACATTTCTTTGGCATAAAGTTCTGGAATCTGAGAGGAGCCACAAATTTCCTTCCACCCAGCGTTCCCCCAAGTCTTCCGATAAAAATGATACCTCACTTGTGTGGGTTGGCCTAGCGCCCGCGACCCACACGAGTGAGGTATCATTTTTATCGGGAGACTTGGGGGAACGCTGGGTGGAAGGAACCTGTGCATTTCTGAAAACTAGAGACCAAGGGGAATCTAAGGAGGGGTGACATGCGGGGCTCAGACCAGGTTCTGTTACCCAGAATCCTTTGCAAACCTCAAAATGTTGCTAAAAAAACACATGTTCCTCAAATTTCTGTGGCAGAAAGTTCTGGAATCTGAGAGGAGCCGCAAATTTACTTCCACCCAGCGTTCCCCCAAGTCTCCCGATAAAAATTATACCTCACTTGTGTGGGTAGGCCTAGCGCCCGCGACAGGAAACGCCCCAAAGCACAACATGGACACATCCAAAATTTTGGAAGAAAACAGAGGTGTTTTTTGCGAACTGCCTACCTGTAGATTTTGGCCTCTAGCTCAGCCAGCACCTAGGGAAACCTACCAAACCTGTGCATTTCTGAAAACTAGAGACATAGGGGAATCCAAGATGGGGTGTCTTGCGGGGCTCGGACCAGGTTCTGTTACCCAGAATCCTTTGCAAACCTCAAAATATGGCTAAAAAAACACATGTTCCTCACATTTCTGTGGCAGAAAGTTCTGGAATCTGAGAGGAGCCACAAATTTCCTTCCACTCAGCGTTCCCCCAAGTCTCCCGATAAAAATGATACCTCACTTGTGTGGGTAGGCCTAGCGCCCGCGACAGGAAACGCCCCAAAGCGCAACGTGGACACATCCAAATTTTTGGAAGAAAACAGAGGTGTTTTTTGCGAAGTGCCTACTTGTAGATTTTGGCCTTTAGCTCAGGCGGCACCTAGGGAAACCTACCAAACCTGTGCATTTCTGAAAACTAGAGACATAGGGGAATCCAAGATGGGGTGTCTTGCGGGGCTCGGACCAGGTTCTGTTACCCAGAATCCTTTGTAAACCTCAAAATGTGGCTAAAAAAACACATGTTCCTCACATTTCTGTGGCAGAAAGTTCTGGAATCTGAGAGGAGCCACAAATTTCCTTCCACCCAGCATTCCCCCAAGTCTCCCGATAAAAATGATACCTCACTTGTGTGGGTAGGCCTAACGCCCACGACTGGAAACACCCCAAAGCGCAACGTGGACACATCCAAATTTTTGGAAGAAAACAGAGGTGTTTTTTGCGAAGTGCCTACCTGTAGATTTTGTCCTCTAGCTCAGCCGGCACCTAGGGAAACCTACCAAACCTGTGCATTTCTGAAAACTAGAGACCTAGGGGAATCTAAGGAGGGGTGACTTACGGGGCTCGGACCAGGTTCTGTTACCCGGAATCCTTTGCAAACCTCATAATTTGGCTAAAAAAACACATGTTCCTCACATTTCTTTGGCAGAAAGTTCTGGAATCTGAGAGGAGCCACAAATTTCCTTCCACCCAGCGTTCCCCTAAGCCTACCGATAAAAATGATACCTCACTTGTGTGGGTAGGCCTAGCGCCCGCGACAGGAAACGCCCCAAAGCGCAACGTGGACACATCCAAATTTTTGGAAGAAAACAGGTGTTTTCTGCGAAGTGCCTACCTGTAGATTTTGGCCTCTAGCTCAGCCGGCACCTAGGGAAACCTACCAAACCTGTGCATTTCTGAAAACTAGAGACCTAGGGGAATCTAAGGAGGTGTGACTTGCGGGGCTCAGACCAGGTTCTGTTACCCAGAATCCTTTGCAAATCTCAAAATGTGGCTAAAAAAACACATGTTCCTCACATTTCTGTGGCAGAAAGTTCTGGAATCTGAGAGGAGCCACAAATTTCCTTCCACCCGGCGTTCCCCCAAGTCTCCCGATAAAAATGATACCTCACTTGTGTGGGTAGGCCTAGCGCCCGCGACAGGAAACGCCCCAAAGCGCAACGTGGACACATCCAAATTTTTGGAAGAAAACAGAGGTGTTTTCTGCGAAGTGCCTACCTGTAGATTTTGGCCTCTAGCTCAGCCGGCACCTAGGGAAACCTACCAAACCTGTGCATTTCTGAAAACTAGAGACCTAGGGGAATCTAAGGAGGGGTGACTTGCGGGGCTCAGACCAGGTTCTGTTACCCAGAATCCTTTGCAAACCTCAAAATGTGGCTAAAAAAACACATGTTCCTCACATTTCTGTGGCAGAAAGTTCTGAAATCTGAGAGGAGCCGCAAATTTCCTTCCACCCAGCGTTCCCCAAAGTCTCCCGATAAAAATCATACCTCACTTGTGTGGGTAGGCGTAGCGCCCGCGACAGGAAACGCCCCAAAGCGCAACGTGGACACATCCAAATTTTTGGAAGAAAACAGAGGTGTTTTTTGCGAAGTGCCTACCTGTAGATTTTGGCCTCTAGCTCAGCCGGCACCTAGGGAAACCTACCAAACCTGTGCATTTCTGAAAACTAGAGACATAGGGGAATCCAAGATGGGGTGTCTTGCGGGGCTCGGACCAGGTTCTGTTACCCAGAATCCTTTGCAAACCTCAAAATATGGCTAAAAAAACACATGTTCCTCACATTTCTGTGGCAGAAAGTTCTGGAATCTGAGAGGAGCCACAAATTTCCTTCCACTCAGCGTTCCCCCAAGTCTTCCGATAAAAATGATACCTCACTTGTGTGGGTAGGCCTAGCGCCCGCGACAGGAAACGCCCCAAAGCGCAACGTGGACACATCCAAATTTTTGGAAGAAAACAGAGGTGTTTTCTGCGAAGTGCCTACCTGTAGATTTTGGCCTCTAGCTCAGCCGGCACCTAGGGAAACCTACCAAACCTGTGCATTTCTGAAAACTAGAGACCTAGGGGAACCCAAGATGGGGTGACTTGCGGGGCTCGGACCAGGTTCTGTTACCCAGAATCCTTTGTAAACCTCAAAATGTGGCTAAAAAAACACATGTTCCTCACATTTCTTTGGCATAAAGTTCTGGAATCTGAGAGGAGCCACAAATTTCCTTCCACCCAGCGTTCCCCCAAGTCTTCCGATAAAAATGATACCTCACTTGTGTGGGTTGGCCTAGCGCCCGCGACCCACACGAGTGAGGTATCATTTTTATCGGGAGACTTGGGGGAACGCTGGGTGGAAGGAACCTGTGCATTTCTGAAAACTAGAGACCAAGGGGAATCTAAGGAGGGGTGACATGCGGGGCTCAGACCAGGTTCTGTTACCCAGAATCCTTTGCAAACCTCAAAATGTTGCTAAAAAAACACATGTTCCTCAAATTTCTGTGGCAGAAAGTTCTGGAATCTGAGAGGAGCCGCAAATTTACTTCCACCCAGCGTTCCCCCAAGTCTCCCGATAAAAATTATACCTCACTTGTGTGGGTAGGCCTAGCGCCCGCGACAGGAAACGCCCCAAAGCACAACATGGACACATCCAAAATTTTGGAAGAAAACAGAGGTGTTTTTTGCGAACTGCCTACCTGTAGATTTTGGCCTCTAGCTCAGCCAGCACCTAGGGAAACCTACCAAACCTGTGCATTTCTGAAAACTAGAGACATAGGGGAATCCAAGATGGGGTGTCTTGCGGGGCTCGGACCAGGTTCTGTTACCCAGAATCCTTTGCAAACCTCAAAATATGGCTAAAAAAACACATGTTCCTCACATTTCTGTGGCAGAAAGTTCTGGAATCTGAGAGGAGCCACAAATTTCCTTCCACTCAGCGTTCCCCCAAGTCTCCCGATAAAAATGATACCTCACTTGTGTGGGTAGGCCTAGCGCCCGCGACAGGAAACGCCCCAAAGCGCAACGTGGACACATCCAAATTTTTGGAAGAAAACAGAGGTGTTTTTTGCGAAGTGCCTACTTGTAGATTTTGGCCTTTAGCTCAGGCGGCACCTAGGGAAACCTACCAAACCTGTGCATTTCTGAAAACTAGAGACCTAGGGGAATCTAAGGAGGGGCGACTTGCGGGGCTCGGACCAGGTTCTGTTACCCAGAATCCTTTGTAAACCTCAAAATGTGGCTAAAAAAACACATGTTCCTCACATTTCTGTGGCAGAAAGTTCTGGAATCTGAGAGGAGCCACAAATTTCCTTCCACCCAGCGTTCCCCCAAGTCTCCTGATAAAAATGATACCTCACTTGTGTGGGTAGACCTAGCGCACGCGACAGGAAAGACCCCAAAGCGCAACGTGGACACATCCAAATTTTTGGAAGAAAACAGAGGTGTTTTTTGCGAAGTGCCTACTTGTAGATTTTGGCCTTTAGCTCAGGCGGCACCTAGGGAAACCTACCAAACCTGTGCATTTCTGAAAAATAGAGACCTAGGGGAATCTAAGGAGGGGTGACTTACGGGGCTCGGACCAGGTTCTGTTACCCGGAATCCTTTGCAAACCTCATAATTTGGCTAAAGAAACACATGTTCCTCACATTTCTTTGGCAGAAAGTTCTGGAATCTGAGAGGAGCCACAAATTTCCTTCCACCCAGCGTTCCCCTAAGCCTACCGATAAAAATGATACCTCACTTGTGTGGGTAGGCCTAGCGCCCGCGACAGGAAACGCCCCAAAGCGCAACGTGGACACATCCAAATTTTTGGAAGAAAACAGAGGTGTTTTCTGCGAAGTGCCTACCTGTAGATTTTGGCCTCCAGCTCAGCCGGCACCTAGGGAAACCTACCAAACCTGTGCATTTCTGAAAACTAGAGACCTAGGGGAACCCAAGATGGGGTGACTTGTGGGGCTCGGACCAGGTTCTGTTACCCAGAATCCTTTGTAAACCTCAAAATGTGGCTAAAAAAACACATGTTCCTCACATTTCTTTGGCATAAAGTTCTGGAATCTGAGAGGAGCCACAAATTTCCTTCCACCCAGCGTTCCCCCAAGTCTTCCGATAAAAATGATACCTCACTTGTGTGGGTTGGCCTAGCGCCCGCGACCCACACGAGTGAGGTATCATTTTTATCGGGAGACTTGGGGGAACGCTGGGTGGAAGGAACCTGTGCATTTCTGAAAACTAGAGACCAAGGGGAATCTAAGGAGGGGTGACATGCGGGGCTCAGACCAGGTTCTGTTACCCAGAATCCTTTGCAAACCTCAAAATGTTGCTAAAAAAACACATGTTCCTCAAATTTCTGTGGCAGAAAGTTCTGGGATCTGAGAGAAGCCGCAAATTTACTTCCACCCAGCGTTCCCCCAAGTCTCCCGATAAAAATTATACCTCACTTGTGTGGGTAGGCCTAGCGCCCGCGACAGGAAACGCCCCAAAGCACAACATGGACACATCCAAAATTTTGGAAGAAAACAGAGGTGTTTTTTGCGAACTGCCTACCTGTAGATTTTGGCCTCTAGCTCAGCCAGCACCTAGGGAAACCTACCAAACCTGTGCATTTCTGAAAACTAGAGACATAGGGGAATCCAAGATGGGGTGTCTTGCGGGGCTCGGACCAGGTTCTGTTACCCAGAATCCTTTGCAAACCTCAAAATATGGCTAAAAAAACACATGTTCCTCACATTTCTGTGGCAGAAAGTTCTGGAATCTGAGAGGAGCCACAAATTTCCTTCCACTCAGCGTTCCCCCAAGTCTCCCGATAAAAATGATACCTCACTTGTGTGGGTAGGCCTAGCGCCCGCGACAGGAAACGCCCCAAAGCGCAACGTGGACACATCCAAATTTTTGGAAGAAAACAGAGGTGTTTTTTGCGAAGTGCCTACTTGTAGATTTTGGCCTTTAGCTCAGGCGGCACCTAGGGAAACCTACCAAACCTGTGCATTTCTGAAAACTAGAGACCTAGGGGAATCTAAGGAGGGGCGACTTGCGGGGCTCGGACCAGGTTCTGTTACCCAGAATCCTTTGTAAACCTCAAAATGTGGCTAAAAAAACACATGTTCCTCACATTTCTGTGGCAGAAAGTTCTGGAATCTGAGAGGAGCCACAAATTTCCTTCCACCCAGCATTCCCCCAAGTCTCCCGATAAAAATGATACCTCACTTGTGTGGGTAGGCCTAGCGCCCACGACTGGAAACACCCGAAAGCGCAACGTGGACACATCCAAATTTTTGGAAGAAAACAGAGGTGTTTTTTGCGAAGTGCCTACCTGTAGATTTTGTCCTCTAGCTCAGCCGGCACCTAGGGAAACCTACCAAACCTGTGCATTTCTGAAAACTAGAGACCTAGGGGAATCTAAGGAGGGGTGACTTACGGGGCTCGGACCAGGTTCTGTTACCCGGAATCCTTTGCAAACCTCATAATTTGGCTAAAAAAACACATGTTCCTCACATTTCTTTGGCAGAAAGTTCTGGAATCTGAGAGGAGCCACAAATTTCCTTCCACTCAGCGTTCCCCTAAGCCTACCGATAAAAATGATACCTCACTTGTGTGGGTAGGCCTAGCGCCCGCGACAGGAAACGCCCCAAAGCGCAACGTGGACACATCCAAATTTTTGGAAGAAAACAGAGGTGTTTTCTGCGAAGTGCCTACCTGTAGATTTTGGCCTCTAGCTCAGCCGGCACCTAGGGAAACCTACCAAACCTGTGCATTTCTGAAAACTAGAGACCTAGGGGAATCTAAGGAGGGGTGACTTGCGGGGCTCAGACCAGGTTCTGTTACCCAGAATCCTTTGCAAATCTCAAAATGTGGCTAAAAAAACACATGTTCCTCACATTTCTGTGGCAGAAAGTTCTGGAATCTGAGAGGAGCCACAAATTTCCTTCCACCCGGCGTTCCCCCAAGTCTCCCGATAAAAATGATACCTCACTTGTGTGGGTAGGTCTAGCGCCCGCGACAGGAAACGCCCCAAAGCGCAACGTGGACACATCCACATTTTTGGAAGAAAACAGAGGTGTTTTCTGCGAAGTGCCTACCTGTAGATTTTGGCCTCTAGCTCAGCCGGCACCTAGGGAAACCTACCAAACCTGTGCATTTCTGAAAACTAGAGACCTAGGGGAATCTAAGGAGGGGTGACTTGCGGGGCTCGGACCAGGTTCTGTTACCCAGAATCCTTTGCAAACCTCAAAATGTGGCTAAAAAAACACATGTTCCTCACATTTCTGTGGCAGAAAGTTCTGAAATCTGAGAGGAGCCGCAAATTTCCTTCCACCCAGCGTTCCCCAAAGTCTCCCGATAAAAATGATACCTCACTTGTGTGGGTAGGCGTAGCGCCCGCGAGAGGAAACGCCCCAAAGCGCAACGTGGACACATCCAAATTTTTGGAAGAAAACAGAGGTGTTTTTTGCGAAGTGCCTACCTGTAGATTTTGGCCTGTAGCTCAGCCGGCACCTAGGGAAACCTACCAAACCTGTGCATTTCTGAAAACTAGAGACATAGGGGAATCCAAGATGGGGTGTCTTGCGGGGCTCGGACCAGGTTCTGTTACCCAGAATCCTTTGCAAACCTCAAAATATGGCTAAAAAAACACATGTTCCTCACATTTCTGTGGCAGAAAGTTCTGGAATCTGAGAGGAGCCACAAATTTCCTTCCACTCAGCGTTCCCCCAAGTCTTCCGATAAAAATGATACCTCACTTGTGTGGGTAGGCCTAGCGCCCGCGACAGGAAACGCCCCAAAGCGCAACGTGGACACATCCAAATTTTTGGAAGAAAACAGAGGTGTTTTCTGCGAAGTGCCTACCTGTAGATTTTGGCCTCTAGCTCAGCCGGCACCTAGGGAAACCTACCAAACCTGTGCATTTCTGAAAACTAGAGACCTAGGGGAACCCAAGATGGGGTGACTTGCGGGGCTCGGACCAGGTTCTGTTACCCAGAATCCTTTGTAAACCTCAAAATGTGGCTAAAAAAACACATGTTCCTCACATTTCTTTGGCATAAAGTTCTGGAATCTGAGAGGAGCCACAAATTTCCTTCCACCCAGCGTTCCCCCAAGTCTTCCGATAAAAATGATACCTCACTTGTGTGGGTTGGCCTAGCGCCCGCGACCCACACGAGTGAGGTATCATTTTTATCGGGAGACTTGGGGGAACGCTGGGTGGAAGGAACCTGTGCATTTCTGAAAACTAGAGACCAAGGGGAATCTAAGGAGGGGTGACATGCGGGGCTCAGACCAGGTTCTGTTACCCAGAATCCTTTGCAAACCTCAAAATGTTGCTAAAAAAACACATGTTCCTCAAATTTCTGTGGCAGAAAGTTCTGGAATCTGAGAGGAGCCGCAAATTTACTTCCACCCAGCGTTCCCCCAAGTCTCCCGATAAAAATTATACCTCACTTGTGTGGGTAGGCCTAGCGCCCGCGACAGGAAACGCCCCAAAGCACAACATGGACACATCCAAAATTTTGGAAGAAAACAGAGGTGTTTTTTGCGAACTGCCTACCTGTAGATTTTGGCCTCTAGCTCAGCCAGCACCTAGGGAAACCTACCAAACCTGTGCATTTCTGAAAACTAGAGACATAGGGGAATCCAAGATGGGGTGTCTTGCGGGGCTCGGACCAGGTTCTGTTACCCAGAATCCTTTGCAAACCTCAAAATATGGCTAAAAAAACACATGTTCCTCACATTTCTGTGGCAGAAAGTTCTGGAATCTGAGAGGAGCCACAAATTTCCTTCCACTCAGCGTTCCCCCAAGTCTCCCGATAAAAATGATACCTCACTTGTGTGGGTAGGCCTAGCGCCCGCGACAGGAAACGCCCCAAAGCGCAACGTGGACACATCCAAATTTTTGGAAGAAAACAGAGGTGTTTTTTGCGAAGTGCCTACTTGTAGATTTTGGCCTTTAGCTCAGGCGGCACCTAGGGAAACCTACCAAACCTGTGCATTTCTGAAAACTAGAGACCTAGGGGAATCTAAGGAGGGGCGACTTGCGGGGCTCGGACCAGGTTCTGTTACCCAGAATCCTTTGTAAACCTCAAAGTGTGGCTAAAAAAACACATGTTCCTCACATTTCTGTGGCAGAAAGTTCTGGAATCTGAGAGGAGCCACAAATTTCCTTCCACCCAGCATTCCCCCAAGTCTCCCGATAAAAATGATACCTCACTTGTGTGGGTAGGCCTAGCGCCCACGACTGGAAACACCCCAAAGCGCAACGTGGACACATCCAAATTTTTGGAAGAAAACAGAGGTGTTTTTTGCGAAGTGCCTACCTGTAGATTTTGTCCTCTAGCTCAGCCGGCACCTAGGGAAACCTACCAAACCTGTGCATTTCTGAAAACTAGAGACCTAGGGGAATCTAAGGAGGGGTGACTTACGGGGCTCGGACCAGGTTCTGTTACCCGGAATCCTTTGCAAACCTCATAATTTGGCTAAAAAAACACATGTTCCTCACATTTCTTTGGCAGAAAGTTCTGGAATCTGAGAGGAGCCACAAATTTCCTTCCACCCAGCGTTCCCCTAAGCCTACCGATAAAAATGATACCTCACTTGTGTGGGTAGGTCTAGCGCCCGCGACAGGAAACGCCCCAAAGCGCAATGTGGACACATCCAAATTTTTGGAAGAAAACAGAGGTGTTTTCTGCGAAGTGCCTACCTGTAGATTTTGGCCTCTAGCTCAGCCGGCACCTAGGGAAACCTACCAAACCTGTGCATTTCTGAAAACTAGAGACCTAGGGGAATCTAAGGAGGGGTGACTTGCGGGGCTCAGACCAGGTTCTGTTACCCAGAATCCTTTGCAAATCTCAAAATGTGGCTAAAAAAACACATGTTCCTCACATTTCTGTGGCAGAAAGTTCTGGAATCTGAGAGGAGCCACAAATTTCCTTCCACCCGGCGTTCCCCCAAGTCTCCTGATAAAAATGATACCTCACTTGTGTGGGTAGGCCTAGCGCCCGCGACAGGAAACGCCCCAAAGCGCAACGTGGACACATCCACATTTTTGGAAGAAAACAGAGGTGTTTTCTGCGAAGTGCCTACCTGTAGATTTTGGCCTCTAGCTCAGCCGGCACCTAGGGAAACCTACCAAACCTGTGCATTTCTGAAAACTAGAGACCTAGGGGAATCTAATGAGGGGTGACTTGCGGGGCTCGGACCAGGTTCTGTTACCCAGAATCCTTTGCAAACCTCAAAATGTGGCTATAAAAACACATGTTCCTCACATTTCTGTGGCAGAAAGTTCTGAAATCTGAGAGGAGCCGCAAATTTCCTTCCACCCAGCGTTCCCCAAAGTCTCCCGATAAAAATGATACCTCACTTGTGTGGGTAGGCGTAGCGCCCGCGACAGGAAACGCCCCAAAGCGCAACGTGGACACATCCACATTTTTGGAAGAAAACAGAGGTGTTTTCTGCGAAGTGCCTACCTGTAGATTTTGGCCTCTAGCTCAGCCGGCACCTAGGGAAACCTACCAAACCTGTGCATTTCTGAAAACTAGAGACATAGGGGAATCCAAGATGGGGTGTCTTGCGGGGCTCGGACCAGGTTCTGTTACCCAGAATCCTTTGCAAACCTCAAAATATGGCTAAAAAAACACATGTTCCTCACATTTCTGTGGCAGAAAGTTCTGGAATCTGAGAGGAGCCACAAATTTCCTTCCACTCAGCGTTCCCCCAAGTCTTCCGATAAAAATGATACCTCACTTGTGTGGGTAGGCCTAGCGCCCGCGACAGGAAACGCCCCAAAGCGCAACGTGGACACATCCAAATTTTTGGAAGAAAACAGAGGTGTTTTTTGGGAAGTGCCTACTTGTAGATTTTGGCCTTTAGCTCAGGCGGCACCTAGGGAAACCTACCAAACCTGTGCATTTCTGAAAACTAGAGACCTAGGGGAATCTAAGGAGGGGCGACTTGCGGGGCTCGGACCAGGTTCTGTTACCCAGAATCCTTTGTAAACCTCAAAATGTGGCTAAAAAAACACATGTTCCTCACATTTCTGTGGCAGAAAGTTCTGGAATCTGAGAGGAGCCACAAATTTCCTTCCACCGAGCGTTCCCCCAAGTCTCCTGATAAAAATGATACCTCACTTGTGTGGGTAGACCTAGCGCACGCGACAGGAAAGACCCCAAAGCGCAACGTGGACACATCCAAATTTTTCGAAGAAAACAGAGGTGTTTTTTGCGAAGTGCCTACTTGTAGATTTTGGCCTTTAGCTCAGGCGGCACCTAGGGAAACCTACCAAACCTGTGCATTTCTGAAAACTAGAGACCTAGGGGAATCTAAGGAGGGGCGACTTGCGGGGCTCGGACCAGGTTCTGTTACCCAGAATCCTTTGTAAACCTCAAAATGTGGCTAAAAAAACAAATGTTCCTCACATTTCTTTTGCATATAGTTCTGGAATCTGAGAGGAGCCACAAATTTCCTTCCACCCAGCGTTCCCCCAAGTCTTCCGATAAAAATGATACCTCACTTGTGTGGGTTGGCCTAGCGCCCGCGACCCACACGAGTGAGGTATCATTTTTATCGGGAGACTTGGGGGAACGCTGGGTGGAAGGAACCTGTGCATTTCTGAAAACTAGAGACCAAGGGGAATCTAAGGAGGGGTGACATGCGGGGCTCAGACCAGGTTCTGTTACCCAGAATCCTTTGCAAACCTCAAAATGTTGCTAAAAAAACACATGTTCCTCAAATTTCTGTGGCAGAAAGTTCTGGAATCTGAGAGGAGCCGCAAATTTACTTCCACCCAGCGTTCCCCCAAGTCTCCCGATAAAAATTATACCTCACTTGTGTGGGTAGGCCTAGCGCCCGTGACAGGAAACGCCCTAAAGCACAACATGGACCCATCCAAAATTTTGGAAGAAAACAGAGGTGTTTTTTGCGAAGTGCCTACCTGTAGATTTTGGCCTCTAGCTCAGCCAGCACCTAGGGAAACCTACCAAACCTGTGCATTTCTGAAAACTAGAGACGTAGGGGAATCCAAGGAGGGGTGACTTGCGGGGCTCGGACCAGGTTCTGTTACCCATAATCCTTTGCAAACCTCAAAATTTGGCTAAAAAAACACATATTCCTCACATTTCTTTGGCAGAAAGTTCTGGAATCTGAGAGGAGCCACAAATTTCCTTCCACCCAGCATTCCCCCAAGTCTCCCGATAAAAATGATACCTCACTTGTGTGGGTAGGCCTAGCGCCCACGACTGGAAACACCCCAAAGCGCAACGTGGACACATCCAAATTTTTGGAAGAAAACAGAGGTGTTTTTTGCGAAGTGCCTACCTGTAGATTTTGGCCTCTAGCTCAGCCGGCACCTAGGGAAACCTACCAAACCTGTGCATTTCTGAAAACTAGAGACCTAGGGGAATCTAAGGAGGGGTGACTTGCGGGGCTCAGACCAGGTTCTGTTACCCAGAATCCTTTGCAAATCTCAAAATGTGGCTAAAAAAACACATGTTCCTCACATTTCTGTGGCAGAAAGTTCTGGAATCTGAGAGGAGCCACAAATGTCCTTCCACCCGGCGTTCCCCCAAGTCTCCCGATAAAAATTATACCTCACTTGTGTGGGTAGGCCTAGCGCCCACGACTGGAAACACCCCAAAGCGCAACGTGGACACATCCAAATTTTTGGAAGAAAACAGAGGTGTTTTTTGCGAAGTGCCTACCTGTAGATTTTGGCCTCTAGCTCAGCCGGCACCTAGGGAAACCTACCAAACCTGTGCATTTCTGAAAACTAGAGACCTAGGGGAATCTAAGGAGGGGTGACTTGCGGGGCTCAGACCAGGTTCTGTTACCCAGAATCCTTTGCAAATCTCAAAATGTGGCTAAAAAAACACATGTTCCTCACATTTCTGTGGCAGAAAGTTCTGGAATCTGAGAGGAGCCACAAATGTCCTTCCACCCGGCGTTCCCCCAAGTCTCCCGATAAAAATGATACCTCACTTGTGTGGGTAGGCCTAGCGCCCGCGACAGGAAACGCCCCAAAGCGCAACGTGGACACATCCAAATTTTTGGAAGAAAACAGAGGTGTTTTCTGCGAAGTGCCTACCTGTAGATTTTGGCCTCTAGCTCAGCCGGCACCTAGGGAAACCTACCAAACCTGTGCATTTCTGAAAACTAGAGACCTAGGGGAATCTAAGGAGGGGTGACTTGCGGGGCTCAGACCAGGTTCTGTTACCCAGAATCCTTTGCAAATCTCAAAATGTGGCTAAAAAAACACATGTTCCTCACATTTCTGTGGCAGAAAGTTCTGAAATCTGAGAGGAGCCGCAAATTTCCTTCCACCCAGCGTTCCCCAAAGTCTCCCGATAAAAATGATACCTCACTTGTGTGGGTAGGCGTAGCGCCCGCGACAGGAAACGCCCCAAAGCGCAACGTGGACACATCCAAATTTTTGGAAGAAAACAGAGGTGTTTTTTGCGAAGTGCCTACCTGTAGATTTTGGCCTCTAGCTCAGCCGGCACCTAGGGAAACCTACCAAACCTGTGCATTTCTGAAAACTAGAGACATAGGGGAATCCAAGATGGGGTGTCTTGCGGGGCTCGGACCAGGTTCTGTTACCCAGAATCCTTTGCAAACCTCAAAATATGGCTAAAAAAACACATGTTCCTCACATTTCTGTGCAGAAAGTTCTGGAATCTGAGAGGAGCCACAAATTTCCTTCCACCCAGCGTTCCCCCAAGTCTCCCGATAAAAATGATACCTCACTTGTGTGGGTAGGCCTAGCGCCCGCGACAGGAAACGCCCCAAAGCGCAACGTGGACACATCCAAATTTTTTGAAGAAAACAGAGGTGTTTTTTGCGAAGTGCCTACCTGTAGATTTTGGCCTCTAGCTCAGCTGGCACCTAGGGAAACCTACCAAACCTGTGCATTTCTGAAAACTAGAGACGTAGGGGAACCCAAGATGGGGTGACTTGCGGGGCTCGGACCAGGTTCTGTTACCCAGAATCCTTTGCAAACCTCAAAATTTGGCTAAAAAAACACATATTCCTCATATTTCTGTGGCAGAAAGTTCTGGAATCTGAGAGGAGCCACAAATTTCCTTCCACCCAGCGTTCCCCCAAGTCTCCTGATAAAAATGCTACCTCACTTGTGTGGGTAGACCTAGCGCACGCGTCAGGAAAGACCCCAAAGCGCAATGTGGACACATCCAAATTTTTGGAAGAAAACAGAGGTGTTTTTTGCGAAGTGCCTACCTGTAGATTTTGGCCTTTAGCTCAGGCGGCACCTGGGGAAACCTACCAAACCTGTGCATTTCTGAAAACTAGAGACCTAGAGGAAACTAAGGAACGGTGACTTGCAGGGATCGGTCCAGGTTCTGTTACCCAGAATCCTTTGCAAACCTCAAAATGTTGCTAAAAAAACACATGTTTCTCACATTTCTGTGGCAGAAAGTTCTGGAATCTGAGAGGAGCCACAAATTTCCTTCCACCCAGCGTTCCCCCAAGTCTCCCGATAAAATTGATACCTCACTTGTGTGGGTAGGCCTAGCGCCCGCGACAGGAAACGCCCCAAAGCGCAACGTGGACACATCCAAATTTTTGGAAGAAAACAGAGGTGTTTTTTGCGAAGTGCCTACATGTAGATTTTGGCCTTTAGCTCAGGCGGCACCTGGGGTAACCTATCAAACCTGTGCATTTCTGAAAACTAGAGACCTAGAGGAAGCTAAGGAGGGGTGACTTGCGGGGCTCGGTCCAGGTTCTGTTACCCAGAATCCTTTGCAAACCTCAAAATGTGGCTAAAAAAACACATGTTCTCACATTTCTGTGGCAGAAAGTTCTGGAATCTGAGAGGAACCACAAATTTCCTTCCAACCAGCGTTCCCCCAAGTCTCCCGATAAAAATGACACCTCACTTGTGTGGGTAGGCCTAGCGCCCACGACAGGAAACGCCCCAAAGCGCAACGTGGACACATCCACATTTTTGGAAGAAAACAGAGGTGTTTTTTGCAAAGTGTCTACCTGTAGATTTTGGCCTCTAGCTCAGCCGGCACCTAGGGAAACCTACCAAGCCTGTGCATTTCTAAAAACTAGAGACCTAGGGGAATCCAAGATGGGGTGACTTGCGGGGCTCGGACCAGGTTCTGTTACCCAGAATCCTTTGCAAACCTCAAAATGTTGCTAAAAAAACACATGTTCCTCACATTTCTTTGGCAGAAAGTTCTGGAATCTGAGAGGAGCCACAAATTTCCTTCCACACAGCGTTCCCCCAAGTCTCCCGATAAAAATGATACCTCACTTGTGTGGGTAGGCCTAGCGCCCGCGACAGGAAACACCCCAAAGCGCAACATGGACACATCCAAATTTTTGGAAGAAAACAGAGGTGTTTTTTGCGAAGTGCCTACCTGTAGATTTTGGCCTCTAGCTCAGCCGGCACCTATGGAAACCTACCAAACCTGTGCATTTCTGAAAACTAGAGACCTAGGGGAACCCAAGATGGGGTGACTTGCGGGGCTCGGACCAGGTTCTGTTACCCAGAATCCTTTGCAAACCTCAAAATTTGGCTAAAAAAAACACATGTTCCTCACATTTCTGTGGCAGAAAGTTCTGGAATCTGAGAGGAGCCACAAATTTCATTCCACCCAGCGTTCCCCCAAGTCTCTTGATAAAAATGATACCTCACTTGTGTGGGTAGACCTAGCGCACGCGACAGGAAAGACCCCAAAGCGCAATGTGGACACATCCAAATTTTTGGAAGAAAACAGAGGTGTTTTTTGCGAAGTGCCTACCTGTAGATTTTGGCCTTTAGCTCAGGCGGCACCTGGGGAAACCTACCAAACCTGTGCATTTCTGAAAACTAGAGGAATCTAAGGAGGGGTGACTTGCGGGGCTCGGACCAGGTTCTGTTACCCAGAATCCTTTGCAAACCTCAAAATTTGGCTAAAAAAACACATGTTCCTCAAATTTCTGTGGCAGAAAGTTCTGGAATCTGAGAGGAGCCACAAATTTCCATCCACCCAGCGTTCCCCCAAGTCTCCCGATAATAATGATACCTCACTTGTGTATGTAGGCCTAGCGCCCGCGACAGGAAACGCCCCAAAGCGCAACGTGGACACATCCAAATTTTTGGAAGAAAACAGAGGTGTTTTTTGCGAAGTGCCTACCTGTAGAATTTGGTATCTAGCTCAGCCGGCACCTAGGGAAACCTACCGAACCTGTGCATTTCTGAAAACTAGAGACCAAGGGGAATCGAAGGAGGGGTGACTTGCGGGGCTCGGACCAGGTTCTGTTACCCAGAATGCTTTGCAAACCTCAAAATTTGGCTAAAAAAACACATGTTCCTCACATTTCTGTGGCAGAAAGTTCTGGAATCTGAGAGGAGCCACAAATTTCCTTCCACACAGCGTTCCCCCAAGTCTCCCGATAAAAATGATACCTCACTTGTGTGGGTAGGCCTAGCGCCCGTGACAGGAAACACCCCAAAGCGCAACGTGGACACATCCAAATTTTTGGAAGAAAACAGAGGAGTTTTTTGCGAAGTGCCTACCTGTAGATTTTGGCCTCTAGCTCAGCCGGCACCTGGGGAAACCTACCAAACCTGTGCCTTTCTAAAAAGTAGAGACCTAGGGGAATCTAAGGAGGGGTGACTTGCGGGGCTCGGACCAGGTTCTGTTACCCAGAATCCTTTGCAAACCTCAAAATGTTGCTAAAAAAACACATGTTCCTCACATTTCCTTGGCAGAAAGTTCTGGAATCTGAGAGGAGCCACAAATGTTCTTCCACCCAGCGTTCCCCCAAGTCTTCCGATAAAAATGATAGCTCACTTGTGTGGGTAGGCCTAGCGCCCGTGACAGGAAACGCCCCAAAGCACAACGTGGACACATCCAAATTTTTGGAAGAAAACAGAGGTGTTTTTTGCGAAGTGCCTACCTGTAGATTTTGGCCTCTAGCTCAGCCGGCACCTAGGGAAACCTACCAAACCTGTGCATTTCTGAAAACTAGAGACCTAGGGAAACCCAAGATGGGGTGACTTGCGGGGCTCGGACCAGGTTCTGTTACCCAGAATCCTTTGCAAACCTCAAAATTTGGCTAAAAAAACACATGTTCCTCACATTTCTGTGGCAGAAAGTTCTGGAATCTGAGAGGAGCCACAAATTTCCTTCCACCCAGCGTTCCCCCAAGTCTCCTGATAAAAATGATACCTCACTTATGTGGGTAGACCTAGCGCACGCGTCAGGAAAGACCCCAAAGCGCAACGTGGACACATCCAAATTTTTGGAAGAAAACAGAGGTGTTTTTTGCGAAGTGCCTAACTGTAGATTTTGGCCTTTAGCTCAGGCGGCACCTGGGGAAACCTACCAAACCTGTGCATTTCTGAAAACTAGAGACCTAGAGGAATCTAAGGAACGGTGACTTGCGGGGATCGGTCCAGGTTCTGTTACCCAGAATCCTTTGCAAACCTCAAAATGTGGCTAAATAAACACATGTTCTCACATTTCTGTGGCAGAAAGTTCTGGAATCTGAGAGGAACCACAAATTTCCTTCCACCCAGCGTTCCCCCAAGTCTCCCGATAAAAATGACACCTCAATTGTGTGGGTAGGCCTAGCGCCCGCGACAGGAAACGCCCCAAAGCGCAACGTGGACACATCCACATTTTTGGAAGAAAACAGAGGTGTTTTTTGCAAAGTGCCTACCTGTAGATTTTGGCCTCTAGCTCAGCCGGCACCTAGGGAAACCTACCAAGCCTGTGCATTTCTAAAAACTAGAGACCTAGGGGAATCCAAGATGGGGTGACTTGCGGGGCTCGGACCAGGTTCTGTTACCCAGAATCCTTTGCAAACCTCAAAATGTTTCTAAAAAAACACATGTTCCTCACATTTCTTTGGCAGAAAGTTCTGGAATCTGAGAGGAGCCACAAATTTCCTTCCACACAGCGTTCCCCCAAGTCTCCCGATAAAAATGATACCTCACTTGTGTGGGTAGGCCTAGCGCCCGCGACAGGAAACACCCCAAAGCGCAACATGGACACATCCAAATTTTTGGAAGAAAACAGAGGTGTTTTTTGCGAAGTGCCTACCTATAGATTTTGGCCTCTAGCTCAGCCGGCACCTAGGGAAACCTACCAAACCTGTGCATTTCTGAAAACTAGAGACCGAGGGGAATCTAAGGAGGGGTGACTTGCGGGGCTCGGACCAGGTTCTGTTTCCCAGAATCCTTTGCAAACCTCAAAATGTGGCTAAAAAAACACATGTTCCTCACATTTCTTTGGCAGAAAGTTCTGGAATCTGAGAGGAGTCACAAATTTCCTTCCACCCAGCGTTCCCCCAAGTCTTCTGATAAAAATGATACCTCACTTGTGTGGGTAGTCCTAGCGCCCGCGACAGGAAACGCCCCAAAGCGCAACATGGACACATCCAAATTTTTGGAAGAAAACAGAGGTGTTTTTTGCGAAGTGCCTACCTGTAGATTTTGGCCTCTAGCTCAGCCGGCACCTAGGGAAACCTACCAAACCTGTGCATTTCTGAAAACTAGAGACCTAGGGGAACCCAAGATGGGGTGACTTGCGGGGCTCGGACCAGGTTCTGTTACCCAGAATCCTTGTGCAAACCTCAAAATTTGGCTAAAAAAACACATGTTCCTCACATTTCTGTGGCAGTAAGTTCTAGTATCTGAGAGGAGCCACAAATTTCCTTCCACCCAGCGTTCCCCCAAGTCTCCTGATAAAAATGATACCTCACTTGTGTGGGTAGACCTAGCGCACGCGACAGGAAAGACCCCAAAGCGCAATGTGGACACATCCAAATTTTTGGAAGAAAACAGAGGTGTTTTTTGCGAAGTGCCTACCTGTAGATTTTGGCCTTTAGCTCAGGCGGCACCTGGGGAAACCTACCAAACCTGTGCATTTCTGAAAACTAGAGACCTAGAGGAATCTAAGGAGGGGTGACTTGCGGGGCTCGGACCAGGTTCTGTTACCCAGAATCCTTTGCAAACCTCAAAATTTGGCTAAAAAACACATGTTCCTCAAATTTCTGTGGCAGAAAGTTCTGGAATCTAAGAGGAGCCACAAATTTCCATCCACCCAGCGTTCCCCCAAGTCTCCCGATAAAAATGATAACTCACTTGTGTGGGTAGGCCTAGCGCCCGCGACAGGAAACGCCCCGAATCGCAATGTGGACACATCCACATTTTTGGAAGAAAACAGAGGTGTTTTTTGCGAAGTGCCTACCTGTAGAATTTGGAATCTAGCTCAGCCGGCACCTAGGGAAACCTACCAAACCTGTGCATTTCTGAAAACTAGAGACCAAGGGGAATCGAAGGAGGGGAGACTTGCGGGGCTCGGTCCAGGTTCTGTTACCCAGAATCCTTTGCAAACCTCAAAATTTGGCTAAAAAAACACATGTTCCTCACATTTCTGTGGCAGAAAGTTCTGGAATCTGAGAGGAACCACAAATTTCCTTCCACCCAGCGTTCCCCCAAGTCTCCCGATAAAAATGACACCTCACTTGTGTGGGTAGGCCTAGCGCCCGCGACAGGAAACGCCCCAAAGCGCAACGTGGACACATCCACATTTTTGGAAGAAAACAGAGGTGTTTTTTGCAAAGTGCCTACCTGTAGATTTTGGCCTCTAGCTCAGCCGGCACCTAGGGAAACCTAACAAGCCTGTGCATTTCTAAAAACTAGAGACCTAGGGGAATCCAAGATGGGGTGACTTGCGGGGCTCGGACCAGGTTCTGTTACCCAGAATCCTTTGCAAACCTCAAAATGTTGCTAAAAAAACACATGTTCCTCACAGTTCTTTGGCAGAAAGTTCTGGAATCTGAGAGGAGCCACAAATTTCCTTCCACACAGCGTTCCCCCAAGTCTCCCGATAAAAATGATACCTCACTTGTGTGGGTAGGCCTAGCGCCCGCGACAGGAAACACCCCAAAGCGCAACGTGGACACATCCAAATTTTTGGAAGAAAACAGAGGTGTTTTTTGCGAAGTGCCTACCTGTAGATTTTGGCCTCTAGCTCAGCCGGCACCTAGGGAAACCTACCAAACCTGTGCATTTCTGAAAACTAGAGACCTAGGGGAACCCAAGATGGGGTGACTTGCGTGGCTCGGACCAGGTTCTGTTACCCAGAATCCTTTGCAAACCTCAAAATTTGGCTAAAAAAACACATGTTCCTCACATTTCTGTGGCAGAAAGTTCTGGAATCTGAGAGGAGCCACAAATTTCCTTCCACCCAGCGTTCCCCCAAGTCTCCCGATAAAAATGATACCTCACTTGTGTGGGTAGACATAGCGCACGCGACAGGAAAGACCCCAAAGCGCAACGTGGACACATCCAAATTTTTGGAAGAAAACAGAGGTGTTTTTTGCGAAGTGCCTACCTGTAGATTTTGGCCTTTAGCTCTGCCGGCACCTAGGGAAACCTACCAAACCTGTGCATTTCTGAAAACTAGAGACCTAGGGGAATCTAAGGAGGGGTGACTTGCGGGGCTCGGTCCAGGTTCTGTTACCCAGAATCCTTTGCAAACCTCAAAATGTGGCTAAAAAAACACATGTTCCTAACATTTCTGTGGCAGAATGTTCTGGAATCTGAGAGGAGCCACAAATTTCCTTCCACCCAGCGTTCCCCCAAGTCTCCCGATAAAAATGATACCTCACTTGTGTGGGTAGGCCTAGCGCCCGCGACAGGAAACACCCCAAAGCGCAACGTGGACACATCCAAATTTTTGGAAGAAAACAGAGGTGTTTTTTGCGAAGTGCCTACCTGTAGATTTTGGCCTCTAGCTCAGCCGGCACCTAGGTAAACCTACCAAACCTGTGCATTTCTGAAAACTAGAGACCTAGGGGAACCCAAGATGGGGTGACTTGCGTGGCTCGGACCAGGTTCTGTTACCCAGAATCCTTTGCAAACCTCAAAATTTGGCTAAAAAAACACATGTTCCTCACATTTCTGTGGCAGAAAGTTCTGGAATCTGAGAGGAGCCACAAATTTCCTTCCACCCAGCGTTCCCCCAAGTCTCCCGATAAAAATGATACCTCACTTGTGTGGGTAGACCTAGCGCACGCGACAGGAAAGACCCCAAAGCGCAACGTGGACACATCCAAATTTTTGGAAGAAAACAGAGGTGTTTTTTGCGAAGTGCCTACCTGTAGATTTTGGCCTTTAGCTCTGCCGGCACCTTGGGAAACCTACCAAACCTGTGCATTTCTGAAAACTAGAGACCTAGGGGAATCTCAGGAGGGGTGACTTGCGGGGCTCGGTCCAGGTTCTGTTACCCAGAATCCTTTGCAAACCTCAAAATGTGGCTAAAAAAACACATGTTCCTAACATTTCTGTGGCAGAAAGTTCTGGAATCTGAGAGGAGCCACAAATTTCCTTCCACCCAGCGTTCCCCCAAGTCTCCCGATAAAAATGATACCTCACTTGTGTGGGTAGGCCTAGCGCCCGCGACAAGAAACGCCCCAAAGCGCAATATGGACACATCCAAATTTTTGGAAGAAAACAGAGGTATTTTTTGTGAAGTGCCTACCTGTAGATTTTGGCCTCTAGCTCAGCCGGCACCTACAGAAACCTACCAAACCTGTGCATTTCCGAAAACTAGAGACCTAGGGGAATCCACTATGGGGTGACTTGCGGGGCTCGGACCAGGTTCTGTTACCCAGAATCCTTTGCAAACCTCAAAATTTGGCTAAAAAAACACATGTTCCTCACATTTCTGTGGCAGAAAGTTCTGGAATCTGAGAGGAGCCACAAATTTCCTTTCACCCAGCGTTCCCCCAAGTCTCCCGATAAAAATGATACCTCACTTGTGTGGGTAGGCCTAGCGCCCGCGACGGGAAACGCCCCAAAGCGCAACGTGGACACATCCACATTTTTGGAAGAAAACAGAGGTGTTTTTTGCGAAGTGCCTACCTGTAGATTTTGGCCTCTAGCTCAGCCGGCACCTAGGGAAACCTACCAAACCAGTGCATTTCTGAAAACTAGAGACCTAGGGGAATCCAAGATGGGGTGACTTGCGGGGCTCGGACAGGTTCTGTTACCCAGAATCCTTTGCAAACCTCAAAATTTGGCTAAAAAAAACATGTTCCTCAAATTTCTGTGGCAGAAAGTTCTGGAATCTGAGAGGAGCCCCAAATTTCCTTCCACCCAGCGTTCCCCCAAGTCTCCCGATAAAAATGATACCTCACTTGTGTGGGTAGGCCTAGCGCCCGCGACAGGAAACACCCCAAAGCGCAACATGGACACATCCACATTTTTGGAAGAAAACAGAGGTGTTTTTTGCGAAGTGCCTACCTGTAGATTTTGGCCTCTAGCTCAGCCGGCACCTAGGGAAACCTACCAAACCTGTGCATTTCTGAAAACTAGAGACCGAGGGGAATCTAAGGAGGGATGACTTGCGGGGCTCGGACTAGGTTCTGTTTCCCAGAATCCTTTGCAAACCTCAAAATGTGGCTAAAAAAACACATATTCCTCACATTTCTTTGGCAGAAAGTTCTGGAATCTGAGAGGAGTCACAACTTTCCTTCCACCCAGCGTTCCCCCAAGTCTTCCGATAAAAATGATACCTCACTTGTGTGGGTAGGCCTAGCGCCCGCGACAGGAAACACCCTAAAGCGCAACATGGACACATCCAAATTTTTGGAAGAAAACAGAGGTGTTTTTTGCGAAGTGCCTACCTGTAGATTTTGGCCTCTAGCTCAGCCGGCACCTAGGAAAACCTACCAAACCTGTGCATTTCTGAAAACTAGAGACCTAGGGGAACCCAAGATGGGGTGACTTGCGGGGCTCGGACCAGGTTCTGTTACCCAGAATCCTTTGCAAACCTCAAAATTTGGCTAAAAAAACACATGTTCCTCACATTTCTGTGGCAGAAAGTTCTGGAATCTGAGAGGAGCCACAAATTTCCTTCCACACAGCGTTCCCCCAAGTCTCCTGATAAAAATGATACCTCACTTGTGTGGGTAGACCTAGCGCACGCGACAGGAAAGACCCCAAAGCACAATGAGGACACATCCAAATTTTTGGAAGAAAACAGAGGTGTTTTTTGCGAAGTGCCTACCTGTAGATTTTGGCCTTTAGCTCAGGCGGCACCTGGGGAAACCTACCAAACCTATGCATTTCTGAAAACTAGAGACCTAGAGGAATCTAAGGAGGGGTGACTTGCGGGGCTCGGACCAGGTTCTGTTACCCAGAATCCTTTGCAAACCTCAAAATTTGGCTAAAAAAACACATGTTCCTCAAATTTCTGTGGCAGAAAGTTCTGGAATCAGAGAGGAGCCACAAATTTCCATCCACCCAGCGTTCCCCCAAGTCTCCCGATAAAAATGATACCTCACTTGTGTGGGTAGGCCTAGCGCCCGCGACAGGAAACACCCCAAAGCGCAACATGGACACATCCAAATTTTTGGAAGAAAACAGAGGTGTTTTTTGCGAAGTGCCTACCTGTAGATTTTGGCCTCTAGCTCAGCCGGCACCTAGGGAAACCTACCAAACCTGTGCATTTCTGAAAACTAGAGACCGAGGGGAATCTAAGGAGGGGTGACTTGCGGGGCTCGGACCAGGTTCTGTTTCCCAGAATCCTTTGCAAACCTCAAAATGTGGCTAAAAAAACACATGTTCCTCACATTTCTTTGGCAGAAAGTTCTGGAATCTGAGAGGAGTCACAAATTTCCTTCCACCCAGCGTTCCCCCAAATCTTCGGATAAAAATGATACCTCACTTGTGTGGGTAGGCCTAGCGCCCGCGACAGGAAACGCCCCAAAGCGCAACATGGACACATCCAAATTTTTGGAAGAAAACAGGTGTTTTTTGCGAAGTGCCTACCTGTAGATTTTGGCCTCTAGCTCAGCCGGCACCTAGGGAAACCTACCAAACCTGTGCATTTCTGAAAACTAGAGACCTAGGGGAACCCAAGATGGGGTGACTTGCGGGGCTCGGACCAGGTTCTGTTACCCAGAATCCTTTGCAAACCTCAAAATTTGGCTAAAAAAACACATGTTCCTCACATTTCTGTGGCAGGAAGTTCTAGTATCTGAGAGGAGCCACAAATTTCCTTCCACCCAGCGTTCCCCCAAGTCTCCTGATAAAAATGATACCTCACTTGTGTGGGTAGACCTAGCGCACGCAACAGGAAAGACCCCAAAGCGCAATGTGGACACATCCAAATTTTTGGAAGAAAACAGAGGTGTTTTTTGCGAAGTGCCTACCTGTAGATTTTGGCCTTTAGCTCAGGCGGCACCTGGGGAAACCTACCAAACCTGTGCATTTTTGAAAACTAGAGACCTAGAGGAATCTAAGGAGGGGTGACTTGCGGGGCTCGGACCAGGTTCTGTTACCCAGAATCCTTTGCAAACCTCTAAATTTGGCTAAAAAAACACATGTTCCTCAAATTTCTGTGGCAGGAAGTTCTGGAATCTGAGAGGAGCCACAAATTTCCATCCACCCAGCGTTCCCCCAAGTCTCCCGATAAAAATGATACCTCACTTGTGTGGGTAGGCCTAGCGCCCGCGACAGGAAACGCCCCAAAGCGCAATGTGGACACATCCACATTTTTGGAAGAAAACAGAGGTGTTTTTTGCGAAGTGCCTACCTGTAGAATTTGGTATCTAGCTCAGCCGGCACCTAGGGAAACCTACCAAACCTGTGCATTTCTGAAAACTAGAGACCAAGGGGAATCGAAGGAGGGGTGACTTGCGGGGCTCGGACCAGGTTCTGTTACCCAGAATCCTTTGCAAACCTCAAAATTTGGCTACAAAAACACATGTTCCTCACATTTCTTTGGCAGAAAGTTCTGGAATCTGAGAGGAGCCACAAATGTCCTTCCACACAGCGTTCCCCCAAGTCTCCCGATAAAAATGATACCTCACTTGTGTGGGTAGGCCTAGCGCCCGCGACAGGAAACACCCCAAAGCGCAATGTGGACACATCCAAATTTTTGGAAGAAAACAGAGGTGTTTTTTGCGCAGTGCCTACTTGTAGATTTTGGCCTCTAGCTCAGCCGGCACCTTGGGAAACCTACCAAAACTGTGCCTTTCTAAAAACTAGAGACCTAGGGGAATCTAAGGAGGGGTGACTTGCGGGGCTCGGACCAGGTTCTGTTACCCAGAATCCTTTGCAAACCTCAAAATGTTGCTAAAAAAACACATGTTCCTCACATTTCCTTGGCAGAAAGTTCAGGAATCTGAGAGGAGCCACAAATGTCCTTGCACTCAGCGTTCCCCCAAGTCTTCTGATAAAAATGATACCTCACTTGTGTGGGTAGGCCTAGCGCCCGCGACAGGAAACGCCCCAAAGCGCAACATGGACACATCCAAATTTTTGGAAGAAAACAGAGGTGTTTTTTGCGAAGTGCCTACCTGTAGATTTTGGATCTAGCTCAGCCGGCACCTAGGGAAACCTACCAAACCTGTGCATTTCTGAAAACTAGAGACCTAGGGGAACCCAAGATGGGGTGACTTGCGGGGCTCGGACCAGGTTCTGTTACCCAGAATCCTTTGGAAACCTCAAAATTTGGCTAAAAAAACACATGTTCCTCACATTTCTGTGGCAGAAAGTTCAGGAATCTGAGAGGAGCCACAAATTTCCTTCCACCCAGCGTTCCCCCAAGTCTCCTGATAAAAATGATACCTCACTTGTGTGGGTAGACCTAGCGCACGCGACAGGAAAGACCCCAAAGCTCAATGTGGACACATCCAAATTTTTGGAAGAAAACAGAGGTGTTTTTTGCGAAGTGCCTACCTGTAGATTTTGGCCTATAGCTCAGGCGGTACCTGTGGAAACCTACCAAACCTGTGCATTTCTGAAAACTAGAGACCTAGAGGAATCTAAGGAGGGGTGACTTGCGGGGCTCGGACCAGGTTCTGTTACCCAGAATCCTTTGCAAACCTCAAAATTTGGCTAAAAAAACACATGTTCCTCAAATTTCTGTGGCAGAAAGTTCTGGAATCTGAGAGGAGCCACAAATTTCCATCCACCCAGCGTTCCCCCAAGTCTCACGATAAAAATGATACCTCACTTGTGGGTAGGCCTAGCGCCGGCGACAGGAAACGCCCCATAGCGCAACGTGGACACATCCAAATTTTTGGAAGAAAACAGAGGTGTTTTTTGCGAAGTGCCTACCTGTAGAATTTGGTATCTAGCTCAGCCGGCACCTAGGGAAACCTACCAAACCTGTGCATTTCTGAAAACTAGAGACCTAGGGGAATCGAAGGAGGGGTGACTTGCAGGGCTTGGACCAGGTTCTGTTACCCAGAATCCTTTGCAAACCTCAAAATGTGGCTAAAAAAACACATGTTCCTCACATTTCTTTGGCAGAAAGGTCTGGAATCTGAGAGGAGCCACAAATTTCCTTCCACACAGCGTTCCCCCAAGTCTCCCGATAAAAATGATACCTCACTTGTGTGGGTAGGCCTAGCGCCCGCAACAGGAAACACCCCAAAGCGCAACGTGGACACATCCACATTTTTGGAAGAAAACAGAGGAGTTTTTTGCGAAGTGCCTACCTGTAGATTTTGGCCTCTAGCTCAGCCGGCACCTGGGGAAACCTACCAAACCTGTGCCTTTCTAAAAACTAGAGACCTAGGGAATCTAAGGAGGGGTGACTTGCGGGGCTCGGACCAGGTTCTGTTACCCAGAATCCTTTGCAAACCTCAAAATGTTGGTAAAAAAACACATGTTCCTCACATTTCCTTGGCAGAAAGTTCTGGAATCTGAGAGGAGCCACAAATGTCCTTCCACTCAGCGTTCCCCCAAGTCTTCTGATAAAAATGATACCTCACTTGTGTGGGTAGGCCTAGCGCCCGCGACAGGAAATGCCCCAAAGCGCAACATGGACACATCCAAATTTTTGGAAGAAAACAGAGGTATTTTTTGTGAAGTGCCTACCTGTAGATTTTGGCCTCTAGCTCAGCCGGCACCTAGGGAAACCTACCAAACCTGTGCATTTCTGAAAACTAGAGACCTAGGGGAATCCAAGATGGGGTGACTTGCGGGGCTCGGACCAGGTTCTGTTACCCAGAATCCTTTGCAAATATCAAAATTTGGCTAAAAAAACACATGTTGCTCAAATTTCTGTGGCAGAAAGTTCTGGAATCTGAGAGGAGCCACAAATTTCCTTCCACCCAGCGTTCCCCCAAGTCTCCCGATAAAAATGATACCTCACTTGTGTGGGTAGGCCTAGCGCCCACGACAAGAAACGCCCCAAAGCGCAACGTGGACACATCCAAATTTTTGGAAGAAAACAGAGGTATTTTTTGCGAAGTGCCTACCTGTAGATTTTGGCCTCTAGCTCAGCCGGCACCAAGGGAAACCTACCAAACCTGTGCATTTCTAAAAACTAGAGACCTAGGGGAATCCAAGGAGGGGTGACTTGCGGGGCTCGGACCAGGTTCTGTTACCCAGAATCCTTTGCAAACCTCAAAATGTGGCTAAAAAAACACATGTTCCTCATATTTCTGTGGCAGAAAGTTCTGGAATCTGAGAGGAGCCACAAATATCCTTCCACCCAGCGTTCCCCCAAGTCTCCCGATAAAAATGATGCCTCACTTGTGTGGGTAGGTCTAGCGCCCGCGACAGGAAATGCCCCAAAGCGCAACGTGGACACATCCAATTTTTTGGAAGAAAACAGAGGTGTTTCTTGCGAAGTGCCTACCTGTAGATTTTGGCCTCTAGCTCAGCTGGCACCTAGGGAAACCTACCAAACCTGTGCATTTCTGAAAACTAGAGACCTAGGGGAATCCAAGATGGGGTGACTTGAGGGGCTCGGACCAGGTTCTGTTACCCAGAATCCTTTGCAAACCTTAAAATTTGGCTAAAAAAACACATGTTCCTCAAATTTCTGTGGCAGAAAGTTCTGGAATCTGAGAGGAGCCACAAAATTCCTTCCACCCAGCGTTCCCCCAAGTCTCCCGATAAAAATGATACCTCACTTGTGTGGGTAGGCCTAGCGCCCGCGACAGGAAACGCCCCAGAGCACAACGTGGACACATCCAAATTTTTGGAAGAAAACAGAGGTGTTTCTTGCGAAGTGCCTACCTGTAGATTTTGGCCTCTAGCTCAGCCGGCACCTAGGGAATCCTACCAAACCTGTGCATTTCTGAAAACTAGAGACCTAGGGGAATCCAAGATGGGGTGACTTGCGGGGCTCGGACCAGGTTCTGTTACCCAGAATCCTTTGCAAACCTCAAAATTTGGCTAAAAAAACACATGTTCCTCAAAGTTCTGTGGCAGAAAGTTCTGGAATCTGAGAGGAGCCACAAATTTCCTTCCATCCAGCGTTCCCCCAAGTCTCCCGATAAAAATGATACCTCACTTGTGTGGGTAGGCCTAGCGCCCGCGACAGGAAACACCCCAAAGCGCAACGTGGACACATCCACATTTTTGGAAGAAAACAGAGGTGTTTTTTGCGAAGTGCCTACCTGTAGATTTTGGCCTCTAGCTCAGCTGGCACCTAGGGAAACCTACCAAACCTGTGCATTTCTGAAAACTAGAGACCTAGGGGAATCCAAGGAGGGGTGACTTGCGGGGCTCGGACCAGGTTCTGTTACCCAGAATCCTTTGCAAACCTCAAAATTTGGCTAAAAAAACACATGTTCCTCACATTTCTGTGGCAGAAAGTTCTGGAATCTGAGAGGAGCCACAAATTTCCTTCCACCCAGCGTTCCCCCAAGTCTCCCGATAAAAATAATACCTCACTTGTGTGGGTAGGCCTAGCGCCCGCGACAGGAAACGCCCCAAAGCGCAACGTGGACACATCCACATTTTTGGAAGAAAACAGAGGTATTTTTTGAGAAGTGCCTACCTGTAGATTCTGGCCTCTAGCTCAGCCGGCACCTAGGGAAACCTACCAAACCAGTGCATTTCTGAAAACTATATACCTAGGGGAATCCAAGGAGGGGTGACTTGCGGGGCTCGGACCAGGTTCTGTTACCCAGAATCCTTTGCAAACCTCAAAATTTGGCTAAAAAAACACATTTTCCTCAAATTTCTGTGTCAGAAAGTTCTGGAATCTGAGAGGAGCCACAAATTTCCTTCCACCCAGCGTTCCCCCAAGTCTCCCGATAAAAATGATACCTGACTTGTGTGGGTAGGCCTAGCGCCCGCGACTGGAAACGCCCCAAAGCGCAACGTGGACACATCCAAATTTTGGGAAGAAAACAGAGGTGTTTTTTGCGAAGTGCCTACCTGTAGATTTTGGCCTCTAGCTCAGCCGGCACCTAGGGAAACCTACCAAACCTGTGCATTTCTGAAAACTAGAGACCTAGGGGAATCCAAGGAGGGGTGACTTGCGGGGCTCGGACCAGGTTCTGTTACCCAGAATCCTTTGCAAACCTCAAAATTTGGTTAAAAAAACACATGTTCCTCACATTTCTGTGGCAGAAAGTTCTGGAATCTGAGAGGAGCCACAAATTTCCTTCCACCCAGCGTTCCCCCAAGTCTCCCGATAAAAATGATACCTCACTTGTGTGGGTAGGCCTAGCGCCCGCGACAGGAAACGCCCCAAAGCACAACGTGGACACATCCAAATTTTTGGAAGAAAACAGAGGTGTTTTTTGCGAAGTGCCTACCTGTAGAATTTGGTATCTAGCTCAGCCGGCACCTAGGGAAACCTACCAAACCTGTGCATTTCTGAAAACTAGAGACCAAGGGGAATCGATGGAGGGGTGACTTGCAGGGCTTGGACCAGGTTCTGTTACCCAGAATCCTTTGCAAACCTCAAAATGTGGCTAAAAAAACACATGTTCCTCACATTTCTTTGGCAGAAAGGTCTGGAATCTGAGAGGAGCCACAAATTTCCTTCCACACAGCGTTCCCCCAAGTCTCCCGATAAAAATGATACCTCACTTGTGTGGGTAGGCCTAGCGCCCGCAACAGGAAACACCCCAAAGCGCAACGTGGACACATCCAAATTTTTGGAAGAAAACAGAGGAGTTTTTTGCGAAGTGCCTACCTGTAGATTTTGGCCTCTAGCTCAGCCGGCACCTGGGGAAACCTACCAAACCTGTGCCTTTCTAAAAACTAGAGACCTAGGGGAATCTAAGGAGGGGTGACTTGCGGGGCTCGGACCAGGTTCTGTTACCCAGAATCCTTTGCAAACCTCAAAATGTTGCTAAAAAAACACATGTTCCTCACATTTCCTTGGCAGAAAGTTCTGGAATCTGAGAGGAGCCACAAATGTCCTTCCACTCAGCGTTCCCCCAAGTCTTCTGATTAAAATGATACCTCACTTGTGTGGGTAGGCCTAGCGCCCGCGACAGGAAATGCCCCAAAGCGCAACATGGACACATCCAAATTTTTGGAAGAAAACAGAGGTATTTTTTGTGAAGTGCCTACCTGTAGATTTTGGCCTCTAGCTCAGCCGGCACCTAGGGAAACCTACCAAACCTGTGCATTTCTGAAAACTAGAGACCTAGGGGAATCCAAGATGGGGTGACTTGCGGGGCTCGGACCAGGTTCTGTTACCCAGAATCCTTTGCAAATATCAAAATTTGGCTAAAAAAACACATGTTGCTCAAATTTCTGTGGCAGAAAGTTCTGGAATCTGAGAGGAGCCACAAATTTCCTTCCACCCAGCGTTCCCCCAAGTCTCCCGATAAAAATGATACCTCACTTGTGTGGGTAGGCCTAGCGCCCGCGACAAGAAACGCCCCAAAGCGCAACGTGGACACATCCACATTTTTGGAAGAAAACAGAGGAATTTTTTGCGAAGTGCCTACCTGTAGATTTTGGCCTCTAGCTCAGCCGGCACCAAGGGAAACCTACCAAACCTGTGCATTTCTAAAAACTAGAGACCTAGGGGAATCCAAGGAGGGGTGACTTGCGGGGCTCGGACCAGGTTCTGTTACCCAGAATCCTTTGCAAACCTCAAAATGTGGCTAAAAAAACACATGTTCCTCATATTTCTGTGGCAGAAAGTTCTGGAATCTGAGAGGAGCCACAAATATCCTTCCACCCAGCGTTCCCCCAAGTCTCCCGATAAAAATGATACCTCACTTGTGTGGGTAGGCCTAGCGCCCGCGACAAGAAACGCCCCAAAGCGCAACGTGGACACATCCAAATTTTTGGAAGAAAACAGAGGAATTTTTTGCGAAGTGCCTACCTGTAGATTTTGGCCTCTAGCTCAGCCGGCACCTGGGGAAACCTACCAAACCTGTGCCTTTCTAAAAACTAGAGACCTAGGGGAATCTAAGGAGGGGTGACTTGCGGGGCTCGGACCAGGTTCTGTTACCCAGAATCCTTTGCAAACCTCAAAATGTTGCTAAAAAAACACATGTTCCTCACATTTCCTTGGCAGAAAGTTCTGGAATCTGAGAGGAGCCACAAATGTCCTTCCACTCAGCGTTCCCCCAAGTCTTCTGATTAAAATGATACCTCACTTGTGTGGGTAGGCCTAGCGCCCGCGACAAGAAACGCCCCAAAGCGCAACGTGGACACATCCAAATTTTTGGAAGAAAACAGAGGAATTTTTTGCGAAGTGCCTACCTGTAGATTTTGGCCTCTAGCTCAGCCGGCACCAAGGGAAACCTACCAAACCTGTGCATTTCTAAAAACTAGAGACCTAGGGGAATCCAAGGAGGGGTGACTTGCGGGGCTCGGACCAGGTTCTGTTACCCAGAATCCTTTGCAAACCTCAAAATGTGGCTAAAAAAACACATGTTCCTCATATTTCTGTGGCAGAAAGTTCTGGAATCTGAGAGGAGCCACAAATATCCTTCCACCCAGCGTTCCCCCAAGTCTCCCGATAAAAATGATACCTCACTTGTGTGGGTAGGTCTAGCGCCCGCGACAGGAAATGCCCCAAAGCGCAACGTGGACACATCCAATTTTTTGGAAGAAAACAGAGGTGTTTCTTGCGAAGTGCCTACCTGTAGATTTTGGCCTCTAGCTCAGCTGGCACCTAGGGAAACCTACCAAACCTGTGCATTTCTGAAAACTAGAGACCTAGGGGAATCCAAGATGGGGTGACTTGAGGGGCTCGGACCAGGTTCTGTTACCCAGAATCCTTTGCAAACCTTAAAATTTGGCTAAAAAAACACATGTTCCTCAAATTTCTGTGGCAGAAAGTTCTGGAATCTGAGAGGAGCCACAAAATTCCTTCCACCCAGCGTTCCCCCAAGTCTCCCGATAAAAATGATACCTCACTTGTGTGGGTAGGCCTAGCGCCCGCGACAGGAAACGCCCCAGAGCACAACGTGGACACATCCAAATTTTTGGAAGAAAACAGAGGTGTTTCTTGCGAAGTGCCTACCTGTAGATTTTGGCCTCTAGCTCAGCCGGCACCTAGGGAATCCTACCAAACCTGTGCATTTCTGAAAACTAGAGACCTAGGGGAATCCAAGATGGGGTGACTTGCGGGGCTCGGACCAGGTTCTGTTACCCAGAATCCTTTGCAAACCTCAAAATTTGGCTAAAAAAACACATGTTCCTCAAAGTTCTGTGGCAGAAAGTTCTGGAATCTGAGAGGAGCCACAAATTTCCTTCCATCCAGCGTTCCCCCAAGTCTCCCGATAAAAATGATACCTCACTTGTGTGGGTAGGCCTAGCGCCCGCGACAGGAAACACCCCAAAGCGCAACGTGGACACATCCACATTTTTGGAAGAAAACAGAGGTGTTTTTTGCGAAGTGCCTACCTGTAGATTTTGGCCTCTAGCTCAGCTGGCACCTAGGGAAACCTACCAAACCTGTGCATTTCTGAAAACTAGAGACCTAGGGGAATCCAAGGAGTGGTGACTTGCGGGGCTCGGACCAGGTTCTGTTACCCAGAATCCTTTGCAAACCTCAAAATTTGGCTAAAAAAACACATGTTCCTCACATTTCTGTGGCAGAAAGTTCTGGAATCTGAGAGGAGCCACAAATTTCCTTCCACCCAGCGTTCCCCCAAGTCTCCCGATAAAAATAATACCTCACTTGTGTGGGTAGGCCTAGCGCCCGCGACAGGAAACGCCCCAAAGCGCAACGTGGACACATCCACATTTTTGGAAGAAAACAGAGGTATTTTTTGTGAAGTGCCTACCTGTAGATTCTGGCCTCTAGCTCAGCCGGCACCTAGGGAAACCTACCAAACCAGTGCATTTCTGAAAACTATATACCTAGGGGAATCCAAGGAGGGGTGACTTGCGGGGCTCGGACCAGGTTCTGTTACCCAGAATCCTTTGCAAACCTCAAAATTTGGCTAAAAAAACACATTTTCCTCAAATTTCTGTGTCAGAAAGTTCTGGAATCTGAGAGGAGCCACAAATTTCCTTCCACCCAGCGTTCCCCCAAGTCTCCCGATAAAAATGATACCTGACTTGTGTGGGTAGGCCTAGCGCCCGCGACAGGAAACGCCCCAAAGCGCAACGTGGACACATCCAAATTTTGGGAAGAAAACAGAGGTGTTTTTTGCGAAGTGCCTACCTGTAGATTTTGGCCTCTAGCTCAGTCGGCACCTAGGGAAACCTACCAAACCTGTGCATTTCTGAAAACTAGAGACCTAGGGGAATCCAAGGAGGGGTGACTTGCGGGGCTCGGACCAGGTTCTGTTACCCAGAATCCTTTGCAAACCTCAAAATTTGGTTAAAAAAACACATGTTCCTCACATTTCTGTGGCAGAAAGTTCTGGAATCTGAGAGGAGCCACAAATTTCCTTCCACCCAGCGTTCCCCCAAGTCTCCCGATAAAAATGATACCTCACTTGTGTGGGTAGGCCTAGCGCCCGCGACAGGAAACGCCCCAAAGCACAACGTGGACACATCCAAATTTTTGGAAGAAAACAGAGGTGTTTTTTGCGAAGTGCCTACCTGTAGATTTTGGCCTCTAGCTCTGCCGGCACCTAGGGAAACCTACCAAACCTGTGCATTTCTGAAAACTAGAGACTTAGGGGAATCCAAGGAGGGGTGACTTGCGGGGCTCGGACCAGGTTCTGTTACCCAGAATCCTTTGAAAACCTCAAAATGTGGCTAAAAAAACACATTTTCCTCAAATTTCTGTGGGAGAAAGTTCTGCAATCTGAGAGGAGCCACAAATTTCCTTCCACCCAGCGTTCCCCCTAGTCTCCCGATAAAAATGATACCTGACTTGTGTGGGTAGGCCTAGCGCCCGCGTCAGGAAACGCCCCAAAGCGCAACGTGGACACATCCAAATTTTTGGAAGAAAACAGAGGTGTTTTTTGCGAAGTGCCTACCTGTAGATTTTGGCCTCTAGCTCAGCCGGCACCTAGGGAAACCTACCAAACCTGGGCATTTCTGAAAACTAGAGACCTAGGGGAATCCAAGATGGGGTGACTTGCGGGGCTCGAACCAGGTTCTGTTACCCAGAATCCTTTGCAAACCTCAACATTTGGCTAAAAAAACACATGTTCCTCATATTTCTGTGGCAGAAAGTTCTGGAATCTGAGAGGAGCCACAAATTTCCTTCCACCCAGCATCCCCCCAAGTCTCCCGATAAAAATTATACCTCACTTGTGTGGGTAGGCCTAGCGCCCGCGACAGGAAACGCCCCAAAGCGCAACATGGACACATACAAATTTTTGGAATAAACAGAGGTGTTTTTTGCGAAGTGCCTACCTGTAGATTTTGCCCTCTAGCTCTGCCGGCACCTAGGGAAACCTACCAAACCTGTGCATTTCTGAAAACTAGAGACCTAGGGGAATCCATGGAGGGGTGACTCGCGGGGCTCGGACCAGGTTCTGTTACCCAGAATCCTTTGCAAACCTCAAAATGTGGCTAAAAAAACAAATGTTCCTCACATTTCTGTGTCAGAAAGTTATGGAATCTGAGAGGAGCCACAAATTTCCTTCCACCCAGCGTTCCCCCAAGTCTCCCGATAAAAATGATACCTCACTTGTGTGGGTAGGCCTAGCGTCCGCGACAGGAAACGCCCCAAAGCTCAACGTGGACACATCCACATTTTTGGAAGAAAACAGAGGTGTTTTTTGCGAAGTGCCTACCTGTAGATTTTGGCCTCTAGCTCAGCCGGCACCTATGGAAACCTACCAAACCTGTGCATTTCTGAAAACTAGAGACCTAGGGGAATCCAAGATGGGGTGACTTGCGGGGCTCGGACCAGGTTCTGTTACGCAGAATCCTTTGCAAACCTCAAAATTTGGCAAAAAAAACACATGTTCCTCAAATTTCTGTGGCAGAAAGTTCTGGAATCTGAGAGGAGCCACAAATTTCCTTCAAACCAGCGTTCCCCCAAGTCTCCCGATAAAAATGATACCACACTTGTGTGGGTAGGCCTAGAGCCCGCGACAGGAAATGCCCCAAAGCGCTATGTGGACACATCCAATTTTTTGGAAGAAAACAGAGGTATTTTTTGTGAAGTGCCTACCTGTAGATTTTGGCCTCTAGCTCAGCTGGCACCTAAGGAAACCTACCAAACCTGTGCATTTCTGAAAACTAGAGACCTAGGGGAATCCAAGATGGGGTGACTTGCGGGGCTCGGACCAGGTTCTGTTACCCAGAATCCTTTGCAAACCTCAAAATATGGCTAAAAAAACACATGTTCCTCAAATTTCTGTGGCAGAAAGTTATGGAATCTGGGAGGAGCCACAAATTTCTTTCCACCCAGCGTTCCCCCAAGTCTCCCGATAAAAATGATACCTCACTTGTGTGGGTAGGCCTAGCGCCCGCGACAGGAAATGCCCCAAAGCGCAACGTGGACACATCCAAATTTTTGGCAGAAAACAGAGGTGTTTTTTGTGAAGTGCCTACCTGTAGATTTTGGCCTCTAGCTCAGCCGTCACCTAGGGAAACCTACCAAACCTGTACATTTCTGAAAACTAGAGACCTAGGGGAATCCAAGATGGGGTGACTTGCGGGGCTCGGACCAGGTTCTGTGTCCCAGAATCCTTTGCAAACCTCAAAATGTGGCTTAAAAAACACATGTTCCTCACCTTTCTGTGGCAGAAAGTTCTGGAATCTGAGAGGAGCCACAAATTTCCTTCCACCCAGCGTTCCCCCAAGTCTCCCGATAAAAATGATACCTCACTTGTGTGGGTAGGTCTAGCGCCCGCGACAGGAAATGCCCCAAAGCGCAACGTGGACTCATCCAATTTTTTGGAAGAAAACAGAGGTATTTTTTGAGAAGTGCCTACCTGTAGATTCTGGCTTCTAGCTCAGCCGGCACCTATGGAAACCTACCAAACCTGTGCATTTCTGAAAACTAGAGACCTAGGGGAATCCATGGAGGGGTGACTCGCGGGGCTCGGACCAGGTTCTGTTACCCAGAATCCTTTGCAAACCTCAAAATGTGGCTAAAAAAACAAATGTTCCTCACATTTCTGTGTCAGAAAGTTCTGGAATCTGAGAGGAGCCACAAATTTCCTTCCACCCAGCGTTCCCCCAAGTCTCCCGATAAAAATGATACCTCACTTGTGTGGGTAGGCCTAGCGCCCGCGACAGGAAACGCCCCAAAGCACAACGTGGACACATCCACATTTTTGGAAGAAAACAGAGGTGTTTTTTGCGAAGTGCCTACCTGTAGATTTTGGCCTCTAGCTCAGCCGGCACCTATGGAAACCTACCAAACCTGTGCATTTCTGAAAACTAGAGACCTAGGGGAATCCAAGATGGGGTGACTTGCGGGGCTCGGACCAGGTTCTTTTACGCAGAATCCTTTGCAAACCTCAAAATTTGGCAAAAAAAACACATGTTCCTCAAATTTCTGTGGCAGAAAGTTCTGGAATCTGAGAGGAGCCACAAATTTCCTTCAAACCAGCGTTCCCCCAAGTCTCCCGATAAAAATGATACCACACTTGTGTGGGTAGGCCTAGAGCCCGCGACAGGAAATGCCCCAAAGCGCTATGTGGACACATCCAATTTTTTGAAAGAAAACAGAGGTATTTTTTGTGAAGTGCCTACCTGTAGATTTTGGCCTCTAGCTCAGCTGGCACCTAAGGAAACCTACCAAACCTGTGCATTTCTGAAAACTAGAGACCTAGGGGAATCCAAGATGGGGTGACTTGCGGGGCTCGGACCAGGTTCTGTTACCCTGAATCCTTTGCAAACCTCAAAATATGGCTAAAAAAACACATGTTCCTCAAATTTCTGTGGCAGAAAGTTCTGGAATCTGAGAGGAGCCACAAATTTCTTTCCACCCAGCGTTCCCCCAAGTCTCCCGATAAAAATGATACCTCACTTGTGTGGGTAGGCCTAGCGCCCGCGACAGGAAATGCCCCAAAGCGCAACGTGGACACATCCAAATTTTTGGCAGAAAACAGAGGTGTTTTTTGTGAAGTGCCTACCTGTAGATTTTGGCCTCTAGCTCAGCCGGCACCTAGGGAAACCTACCAAACCTGTGCATTTCTGAAAACTAGAGACCTAGGGGAATCCAAGATGGGGTGACTTGCGGGGCTCGGACCCGGTTCTGTTGCCCAGAATCCTTTGCAAACCTCAAAACGTGGCTTAAAAAACACATGTTCCTCACATTTCTGTGGCAGAAAGTTCTGGAATCTGAGAGGAGCCACAAATTTCTTTCCACCCAGCGTTCCCCCAAGTCTCCCGATAAAAATGATACCTCACTTGTGTGGGTAGGTCTTGCGCCCGCGACAGGAAATGCCCCAAAGCGCAACGTGGACACATCCAATTTTTTGGAAGAAAACAGAGGTATTTTTTGAGAAGTGCCTACCTGTAGATTCTGGCTTCTAGCTCAGCCAGCACCTAGGGAAACCTACCAAACCTGTGCATTTCTGAAAACTAGAGACGTAGGGGAATCCAAAGAGGGGTGACTTGCGGGGCTCGGACCAGGTTCTGATACCCAGAATCCTTTGCAAACCTCAAAATTTGGCTAAAAAAACACATTTTCCTTAAATTTCTGTGGCAGAAAGTTCTGGAATCTGAGAGGAGCCACAAATTTCCTTCCACCCAGCGTTCCCCCAAGTCTCCCGATAAAAATGATACCTGACTTGTGTGGGTAGGCCTAGCGCCCGCGACAGGAAACGCCCCAAAGCGCAACGTGGACACATCCAAATTTTTTGAAGAAAACAGAGGTATTTTTTGCGAAGTGCCTACCTGTAGATTTTGGCCTCTAGCTCAGCCGGCACCTAGGGAAACCTACCAAACCTGTGCATTTCTGAAAACTAGAGACCTAGAGGAATCCAAGATGGGGTGACTTGCGGGGCTCGGACCAGGTTCTGTTACCCAGAATTCTTTGCAAACCTCAAAATTTGGCTAAAAAAACACATGTTCCTCAAATTTCTGTGGCAGAAAGTTCTGGAATCTGAGAGGAGCCACAAATTTCCTTCCACCCAGCGTTCCCCCAAGTCTCCCGATAAAAATGATACCTCACTTGTGTGGGTAGGCCTAGCGCCCGCGACAAGAAACGCCCCAAAGCGCAACGTGGACACATCCAAATTTTTGGAAGAAAACAGAGGTATTTTTTGTGAAGTGCCTACCTGTAGATTCTGGCCTCTAGCTCAGCCGGCACCTAGGGAAACCTACCAAAACTGTGCATTTCTGAAAACTAGAGACCTAGGGGAATCCAAGGAGGGGTGACTTGCGGGGCTCGGACCAGGTTCTGTTACCCAGAATCCTTTGCAAACCTCAAAATTTGGCTAAAAAAACACATTTTCCTCATATTTCTGTGGCAGAAAGTTCTGGAATCTGAGAGGAGCCACAAATTTCCTTCCACCCAGCGTTTCCCCAAGTCTCTCGATAAAAATGATACCTCACTTGTGTGGGTAGGCCTAGCGCCCGCGACAGGAAACGCCCCAAAGCGCAACGTGGACACATCCAAATTTTTGGAAGAAAACAGAGGTATTTTTTGTGAAGTGCCTACCTGTAGATTTTGGCCTCTAGCTCAGCCGGCACCTAGGGAAACCTACCAAACCTGTGCATTTCTGAAAACTAGAGACCTAGGGGAATCCAAGATGGGATGACTTGCGGGGCTCGGACCAGGTTCTGTTACCCAGAATCCTTTGCAAATATCAAAATTTGGCTAAAAAAACACATGTTGCTCAAATTTCTGTGGCAGAAAGTTCTGGAATCTGAGAGGAGCCACAAATTTCCTTCCACCCAGCGTTCCCCCAAGTCTCCCGATAAAAATGATACCTCACTTGTGTGGGTAGGCCTAGCGCCCGCGACAAGAAACGCCCCAAAGCGCAACGTGGACACATCCAAATTTTTGGAAGAAAACAGAGGTATTTTTTGCGAAGTGCCTACCTGTAGATTTTGGCCTCTAACTCAGCCGGCACCAAGGGAAACCTACCAAACCTGTGCATTTCTGAAAACTAGAGACCTAGGGGAATCCAAGATGGGGTGACTTGAGGGGCTCGGACCAGGTTCTGTTACCCAGAATCCTTTGCAAACCTTAAAATTTGGCTAAAAAAACACATGTTCCTCAAATTTCTGTGGCAGAAAGTTCTGGAATCTGAGAGGAGCCACAAAATTCCTTCCACCCAGCGTTCCCCCAAGTCTCCCGATAAAAATGATACCTCACTTGTGTGGGTAGGCCTAGCGCCCGCGACAGGAAACGCCCCAAAGCACAACGTGGACACATCCAAATTTTTGGAAGAAAACAGAGGTGTTTCTTGCGAAGTGCCTACCTGTAGATTTTGGCCTCTAGCTCAGCCGGCACCTAGGGAATCCTACCAAACCTGTGCATTTCTGAAAACTAGAGACCTAGGGGAATCCAAGATGGGGTGACTTGCGGGCCTCGGACCAGGTTCTGTTACCCAGAATCCTTTGCAAACCTCAAAATTTGGCTAATAAAACACATGTTCCTCAAAGTTCTGTGGCAGAAAGTTCTGGAATCTGAGAGGAGCCACAAATTTCCTTCCATCCAGCGTTCCCCCAAGTCTCCCGATAAAAATGATACCTCACTTGTGTGGGTAGGCCTAGCGCCCGCGACAGGAAACACCCCAAAGCGCAACGTGGACACATCCACATTTTTGGAAGAAAACAGAGGTGTTTTTTGCGAAGTGCCTACCTGTAGATTTTGGCCTCTAGCTCAGCTGGCACCTAGGGAAACCTACCAAACCTGTGCATTTCTGAAAACTAGAGACCTAGGGGAATCCAAGGAGGGGTGACTTGCGGGGCTCGGACCAGGTTCTGTTACCCAGAATCCTTTGCAAACCTCAAAATTAGGCTAAAAAAACACATGTTCCTCACATTTCTGTGGCAGAAAGTTCTGGAATCTGAGAGGAGCCACAAATTTCCTTCCACCCAGCGTTCCCCCAAGTCTCCCGATAAAAATAATACCTCACTTGTGTGGGTAGACCTAGCGCCCGCGACAGGAAACGCCCCAAAACGCAACGTGGACACATCCACATTTTTGGAAGAAAACAGAGGTATTTTTTGTGAAGTGCCTACCTGTAGATTCTGGCCTCTAGCTCAGCCGGCACCTAGGGAAACCTACCAAACCAGTGCATTTCTGAAAACTATATACCTAGGGGAATCCAAGGAGGGGTGACTTGCGGGGCTCGGACCAGGTTCTGTTACCCAGAATCCTTTGCAAACCTCAAAATTTGGCTAAAAAAACACATTTTCCTCAAATTTCTATGTCAGAAAGTTCTGGAATCTGAGAGGAGCCACAAATTTCCTTCCACCCAGCGTTCCCCCAAGTCTCCCGATAAAAATGATACCTGACTTGTGTGGGTAGGCCTAGCGCTCGCGACAGGAAACGCCCCAAAGCGCAACGTGGACACATCCAAATTTTGGGAAGAAAACAGAGGTGTTTTTTGCGAAGTGCCTACCTGTAGATTTTGGCCTCTAGCTCAGCCGGCACCTAGGGAAACCTACCAAACCTGTGCATTTCTGAAGACTAGAGACGTAGGGGAATCCAAGGAGGGGTGACTTGCGGGGCTCGGACCAGGTTCTGTTACCCAGAATCCTTTGCAAACCTCAAAATTTGGTTAAAAAAACACATGTTCCTCACATTTCTGTTGCAGAAAGTTCTGGAATCTGAGAGGAGCCACAAATTTCCTTCCACCCAGCGTTCCCCCAAGTCTCCCGATAAAAATGATACCTCACTTGTGTGGGTAGGCCTAGCGCCCGCGACAGGAAACGCCCCAAAGCACAACGTGGACACATCCACATTTTTGGAAGAAAACAGAGGTGTTTTTTGCGAAGTGCCTACCTGTAGATTTTGGCCTCTAGCTCAGCCGGCACCTAGGGAAACCTACCAAACCTGTGCATTTCTGAAAACTAGAGACCTAGGGGAATCCAAGATGGGGTGACTTGCGGGGCTCGGACCAGGTTCTGTTACCCAGAATCCTTTGCAAACCTCAAAATTTGGCTCAAAAAACACATGTTCCTCATATTTCTGTGGCAGAAAGTTCTGGAATCTGAGAGGAGCCACAAATTTCCTTCCACCCAGCATCCCCCCAAGTCTCCCGATAAAAATGATACCTCACTTGTGTGGGTAGGCCTAGCGCCCGTGACAGGAAACGCCCCAAAGCGCAACGTGGACACATCCAAATTTTTGGAAGAAAACAGAGGTATTTTTTGTGAAGTGCCTGCCTGTAGATTTTGGCCTCTAGCTCAGCCGGCACCTAGGGAAACCTACCAAACCTGTGCATTTCTGAAAACTAGAGACCTAGGGGAATCCAAGATGGGGTGACTTGCGGGGCTCGGACCAGGTTCTGTTACCCAGAATCCTTTGCAAACCTCCAAATTTGGCTAAAAAAACGCATTTTCCTCAAATTTCTGTGGCAGAACGTTCTGGAATCTGAGAGGAGCCACAAATTTCCTTCCACCCAGCGTTCCCCCAAGTCTCCCGATAAAAATGATACCTCACTTGTGTGGGTAGGCCTAGCGCCCGCGACAGGAAACGCCCCAAAGCGCAACATGGACACATCTAAATTTTTGGAAGAAAACAGAGGTATTTTTTGTGAAGTGCCTACCTGTAGATTTTGGCCTCTAGCTCAGCCGGCACCTAGGGAAACCTACCAAACCTGTGCATTTCTGAAAACTGGAAACCTAGGGGAATCCAAGGAGGGGTGACTTGCGGGGCTCGGACCAGGTTCTGTTACCCAGAATCCTTTGCAAACCTCAAAATGTGGCTAAAAAAACACATGTTCCTCACATTTCTGTGGCAGAAAGTTCTGGAATCTGAGAGGAGCCACAAATTTCCTTCCACCCAGCATTCCCTCAAGTCTCCCGATCGAAATGATACCTCACATGTGTGGGTAGGCCTAGCGCCCGCGACAGGAAACGCCCCAAAGCACAACGTGGACACTTTCAAATTTTTGGAAGAAAACAGAGGTGTTTTTTGCGAAGTGCCTACCTGTAGATTTTGGCCTCTACCTCAGCCGGCACCTAGGGAAACCTACCAAACCTGTGCATTTCTGAAGACTAGAGACCTAGGGGAATCCAAGGAGGGGTGACTTGCGGGGCTCGGACCAGGTTCTGTTACCCAGAATCCTTTGCAAACCTCAAAATTTGGTTAAAAAAACACATGTTCCTCACATTTCTGTGGCAGAAAGTTCTGGAATCTGAGAGGAGCCACAAATTTCCTTCCACCCAGCGTTCCCCCAAGTCTCCCGATAAAAATGATACCTCACTTGTGTGGGTGGGCCTAGCGCCCGCGACAGGAAACACCCCAAAGCACAACGTGGACACATCCAAATTTTTGGAAGAAAACAGAGGTGTTTTTTGCGAAGTGCCTACCTGTAGATTTTGGCCTCTAGCTCAGCCGGCACCTAGGGAAACCTACCAAACCTGTGCATTTCTGAAAACTAGAGACCTAGGGGAATCCAAGATGGGGTGACTTGCGGGGCTCGGACCAGGTTCTGTTACCCAGAATCCTTTGCAAACCTCAAAATTTGGCTCAAAAAACACATGTTCCTCATATTTCTGTGGCAGAAAGTTCTGGAATCTGAGAGGAGCCACAAATTTCCTTCCACCCAGCATCCCCCCAAGTCTCCCGATAAAAATGATACCTCACTTGTGTGGGTAGGCCTAGCGCCCGTGACAGGAAACGCCCCAAAGCGCAACGTGGACACATCCAAATTTTTGGAAGAAAACAGAGGTATTTTTTGTGAAGTGCCTGCCTGTAGATTTTGGCCTCTAGCTCAGCCGGCACCTAGGGAAACCTACCAAACCTGTGCATTTCTGAAAACTAGAGACCTAGGGGAATCCAAGATGGGGTGACTTGCGGGGCTCGGACCAGGTTCTGTTACCCAGAATCCTTTGCAAACCTCAAAATTTGGCTAAAAAAACGCATTTTCCTCAAATTTCTGTGGCAGAAAGTTCTGGAATCTGAGAGGAGCCACAAATTTCCTTCCACCCAGCGTTCCCCCAAGTCTCCCGATAAAAATGATACCTCACTTGTGTGGGTAGGCCTAGCGCCCGCGACAGGAAACGCCCCAAAGCGCAACATGGACACATCCAAATTTTTTGAAGAAAACAGAGGTATTTTTTGTGAAGTGCCTACCTGTAGATTTTGGCCTCTAGCTCAGCCGGCACCTAGGGAAACCTACCAAACCTGTGCATTTCTGAAAACTGGAAACCTAGGGGAATCCAAGGAGGGGTGACTTGCGGGGCTCGGACCAGGTTTTGTTACCCAGAATCCTTTGCAAACCTCAAAATGTGGCTAAAAAAACACATGTTCCTCACATTTCTGTGGCAGAAAGTTCTGGAATCTGAGAGGAGCCACAAATTTCCTTTCACCCAGCATTCCCTCAAGTCTTCCGATCGAAATGATACCTCACATGTGTGGGTAGGCCTAGCGCCCGCGACAGGAAACGCCCCAAAGCACAACGTGGACACATTCAAATTTTTGGAAGAAAACAGAGGTGTTTTTTGCGAAGTGCCTACCTGTAGATTTTGGCCTCTAGCTCAGCCGGCACCTAGGGAAACCTACCAAACCTGTGCATTTCTGAAAACTAGAGACCTAGGGGAATCCAAGATGGGGTGACTTGCGGGGCTCGGACCAGGTTCTGTTACCCAGAATCCTTTGCAAACCTCAAAATTTAGCTAAAAAAACACATGTTCCTCATATTTCTGTGGCAGAAAGTTCTGGAATCTGAGAGGAGCCACAAATTTCCTTCCACCCAGCATCCCCCCAAGTCTCCCGATAAAAATGATACCTCACTTGTGTGGGTAGGCCTAGCGCCCGCGACAGGAAACGCCCCAAAGCACAACGTGGACACATCCAAATTTTTGGAAGAAAACAGAGGTGTTTCTTGCGAAGTGCCTACCTGTAGATTTTGGCCTCTAGCTCAGCCGGCACCTAGGGAATCCTACCAAACCTGTGCATTTCTGAAAACTAGAGACCTAGGGGAATCCAAGATGGGGTGACTTGCGGGCCTCGGACCAGGTTCTGTTACCCAGAATCCTTTGCAAACCTCAAAATTTGGCTAAAAAAACACATGTTCCTCAAAGTTCTGTGGCAGAAAGTTCTGGAATCTGAGAGGAGCCACAAATTTCCTTCCATCCAGCGTTCCCCCAAGTCTCCCGATAAAAATGATACCTCACTTGTGTGGGTAGGCCTAGCGCCCGCGACAGGAAACACCCCAAAGCGCAACGTGGACACATCCACATTTTTGGAAGAAAACAGAGGTGTTTTTTGCGAAGTGCCTACCTGTAGATTTTGGCCTCTAGCTCAGCTGGCACCTAGGGAAACCTTCCAAACCTGTGCATTTCTGAAAACTAGAGACCTAGGGGAATCCAAGGAGGGGTGACTTGCGGGGCTCGGACCAGGTTCTGTTACCCAGAATCCTTTGCAAACCTCAAAATTAGGCTAAAAAAACACATGTTCCTCACATTTCTGTGGCAGAAAGTTCTGGAATCTGAGAGGAGCCACAAATTTCCTTCCACCCAGCGTTCCCCCAAGTCTCCCGATAAAAATAATACCTCACTTGTGTGGGTAGGCCTAGCGCCCGCGACAGGAAACGCCCCAAAACGCAACGTGGACACATCCACATTTTTGGAAGAAAACAGAGGTATTTTTTGTGAAGTGCCTATCTGTAGATTCTGGCCTCTAGCTCAGCCGGCACCTAGGGAAACCTACCAAACCAGTGCATTTCTGAAAACTATATACCTAGGGGAATCCAAGGAGGGGTGACTTGCGGGGCTCGGACCAGGTTCTGTTACCCAGAATCCTTTGCAAACCTCAAAATTTGGCTAAAAAAACACATTTTCCTCAAATTTCTATGTCAGAAAGTTCTGGAATCTGAGAGGAGCCACAAATTTCCTTCCACCCAGCGTTCCCCCAAGTCTCCCGATAAAAATGATACCTGACTTGTGTGGGTAGGCCTAGCGCTCGCGACAGGAAACGCCCCAAAGCGCAACGTGGACACATCCAAATTTTGGGAAGAAAACAGAGGTGTTTTTTGCGAAGTGCCTACCTGTAGATTTTGGCCTCTAGCTCAGCCGGCACCTAGGGAAACCTACCAAACCTGTGCATTTCTGAAGACTAGAGACGTAGGGGAATCCAAGGAGGGGTGACTTGCGGGGCTCGGACCAGGTTCTGTTACCCAGAATCCTTTGCAAACCTCAAAATTTGGTTAAAAAAACACATGTTCCTCACATTTCTGTGGCAGAAAGTTCTGGAATCTGAGAGGAGCCACAAATTTCCTTCCACCCAGCGTTCCCCCAAGTCTCCCGATAAAAATGATACCTCACTTGTGTGGGTAGGCCTAGCGCCCGCGACAGGAAACGCCCCAAAGCACAACGTGGACACATCCAAATTTTTGGAAGAAAACAGCGGTGTTTTTTGCGAAGTGCCTACCTGTAGATTTTGGCCTCTAGCTCAGCCGGCACCTAGGGAAACCTACCAAACCTGTGCATTTCTGAAAACTAGAGACCTAGGGGAATCCAAGATGGGGTGACTTGCGGGGCTCGGACCAGGTTCTGTTACCCAGAATCCTTTGCAAACCTCAAAATTTGGCTCAAAAAACACATGTTCCTCATATTTCTGTGGCAGAAAGTTCTGGAATCTGAGAGGAGCCACAAATTTCCTTCCACCCAGCATCCCCCCAAGTCTCCCGATAAAAATGATACCTCACTTGTGTGGGTAGGCCTAGCGCCCGTGACAGGAAACGCCCCAAAGCACAACGTGGACACATCCAAATTTTTGGAAGAAAACAGAGGTATTTTTTGTGAAGTGCCTGCCTGTAGATTTTGGCCTCTAGCTCAGCCGGCACCTAGGGAAACCTACCAAACCTGTGCATTTCTGAAAACTAGAGACCTAGGGGAATCCAAGATGGGGTGACTTGCGGGGCTCGGACCAGGTTCTGTTACCCAGAATCCTTTGCAAACCTCCAAATTTGGCTAAAAAAACGCATTTTCCTCAAATTTCTGTGGCAGAACGTTCTGGAATCTGAGAGGAGCCACAAATTTCCTTCCACCCAGCGTTCCCCCAAGTCTCCCGATAAAAATGATACCTCACTTGTGTGGGTAGGCCTAGCGCCCGCGACAGGAAACGCCCCAAAGCGCAACATGGACACATCTAAATTTTTGGAAGAAAACAGAGGTATTTTTTGTGAAGTGCCTACCTGTAGATTTTGGCCTCTAGCTCAGCCGGCACCTAGGGAAACCTACCAAACCTGTGCATTTCTGAAAACTGGAAACCTAGGGGAATCCAAGGAGGGGTGACTTGCGGGGCTCGGACCAGGTTCTGTTACCCAGAATCCTTTGCAAACCTCAAAATGTGGCTAAAAAAACACATGTTCCTCACATTTCTGTGGCAGAAAGTTCTGGAATCTGAGAGGAGCCACAAATTTCCTTCCACCCAGCATTCCCTCAAGTCTCCCGATCGAAATGATACCTCACATGTGTGGGTAGGCCTAGCGCCCGCGACAGGAAACGCCCCAAAGCACAACGTGGACACATTCAAATTTTTGGAAGAAAACAGAGGTGTTTTTTGCGAAGTGCCTACCTGTAGATTTTGGCCTCTAGCTCAGCCGGCACCTAGGGAAACCTACCAAACCTGTGCATTTCTGAAGACTAGAGACCTAGGGGAATCCAAGGAGGGGTGACTTGCGGGGCTCGGACCAGGTTCTGTTACCCAGAATCCTTTGCAAACCTCAAAATTTGGTTAAAAAAACACATGTTCCTCACATTTCTGTGGCAGAAAGTTCTGGAATCTGAGAGGAGCCACAAATTTCCTTCCACCCAGCGTTCCCCCAAGTCTCCCGATAAAAATGATACCTCACTTGTGTGGGTAGGCCTAGCGCCCGCGACAGGAAACACCCCAAAGCACAACGTGGACACATCCAAATTTTTGGAAGAAAACAGAGGTGTTTTTTGCGAAGTGCCTACCTGTAGATTTTGGCCTCTAGCTCAGCCGGCACCTAGGGAAACCTACCAAACCTGTGCATTTCTGAAAACTAGAGACCTAGGGGAATCCAAGACGGGGTGACTTGCGGGGCTCGGACCAGGTTCTGTTACCCAGAATCCTTTGCAAACCTCAAAATTTGGCTCAAAAAACACATGTTCCTCATATTTCTGTGGCAGAAAGTTCTGGAATCTGAGAGGAGCCACAAATTTCCTTCCACCCAGCATCCCCCCAAGTCTCCCGATAAAAATGATACCTCACTTGTGTGGGTAGGCCTAGCGCCCGTGACAGGAAACGCCCCAAAGCGCAACGTGGACACATCCAAATTTTTGGAAGAAAACAGAGGTATTTTTTGTGAAGTGCCTGCCTGTAGATTTTGGCCTCTAGCTCAGCCGGCACCTAGGGAAACCTACCAAACCTGTGCATTTCTGAAAACTAGAGACCTAGGGGAATCCAAGATGGGGTGACTTGCGGGGCTCGGACCAGGTTCTGTTACCCAGAATCCTTTGCAAACCTCAAAATTTGGCTAAAAAAACGCATTTTCCTCAAATTTCTGTGGCAGAAAGTTCTGGAATCTGAGAGGAGCCACAAATTTCCTTCCACCCAGCGTTCCCCCAAGTCTCCCGATAAAAATGATACCTCACTTGTGTGGGTAGGCCTAGCGCCCGCGACAGGAAACGCCCCAAAGCGCAACATGGACACATCCAAATTTTTGGAAGAAAACAGAGGTATTTTTTGTGAAGTGCCTACCTGTAGATTTTGGCCTCTAGCTCAGCCGGCACCTAGGGAAACCTACCAAACCTGTGCATTTCTGAAAACTGGAAACCTAGGGGAATCCAAGGAGGGGTGACTTGCGGGGCTCGGACCAGGTTTTGTTACCCAGAATCCTTTGCAAACCTCAAAATGTGGCTAAAAAAACACATGTTCCTCACATTTCTGTGGCAGAAAGTTCTGGAATCTGAGAGGAGCCACAAATTTCCTTCCACCCAGCATTCCCTCAAGTCTTCCGATCGAAATGATACCTCACATGTGTGGGTAGGCCTAGCGCCCGCGACAGGAAACGCCCCAAAGCACAACGTGGACACATTCAAATTTTTGGAAGAAAACAGAGGTGTTTTTTGCGAAGTGCCTACCTGTAGATTTTGGCCTCTAGCTCAGCCGGCACCTAGGGAAACCTACCAAACCTGTGCATTTCTGAAAAATAGAGACCTAGGGGAATCCAAGATGGGGTGACTTGCGGGGCTCGGACCAGGTTCTGTTACCCAGAATCCTTTGCAAACCTCAAAATTTAGCTAAAAAAACACATGTTCCTCATATTTCTGTGGCAGAAAGTTCTGGAATCTGAGAGGAGCCACAAATTTCCTTCCACCCAGCATCCCCCCAAGTCTCCCGATAAAAATGATACCTCACTTGTGTGGGTAGGCCTAGCGCCCGCGACAGGAAACGCCCCAAAGCGCAACGTGGACACATCCAAATTTTTGGAAGAAAACAGAGGTATTTTTTGTGAAGTGCCTACCTGTAGATTTTGGCCTCTAGCTCAGCCGGCACCTAGGGAAACCTACCAAACCTGTGCATTTCTGAAAACTAGAGACCTAGGGGAATCCAAGATGGGGTGACTTGCGGGGCTCGGACCAGGTTCTGTTACCCAGAATCCTTTGCAAACCTCAAAATTTGGCTAAAAAAAAAACACTTTCCTCAAATTTCTGTGGCAGAAAGTTCTGGAATCTGAGAGGAGCCACAAATTTCCTTCCACCCAGCGTTCCCCCAAGTCTCCCGATAAAAATTATACTCACTTGTGTGGGTAGGCCTGGCGCCCGCGACAGGAAACGCCCCAAAGCACAACGTGGACACATCCATATTTTTGGAAGAAAACAGAGGTATTTTTTGTGAAGTGCCTACCTGTATATTTTGGCCTCTAACTCAGCCGGCACCTAGGGAAACCTACCAAACCTGTGCATTTCTGAAAACTGGAGACCTAGGGGAATCCAAGGAGGGGTGACTTGCGGGGCTCCGACCAGGTTCTGTTACCCAGAATCCTTTGCAAACCTCAAAATGAAGCTAAAAAAACACATGTTCCTCACATTTCTGTGGCAGAAAGTTCTGGAATCTGAGAGGAGCCACAAATTTCCTTCCACCCAGCATTCCCTCAAGTCTCCCGATCGAAATGATACCTCACTTGTGTGGGTAGGCCTAGCGCCCGCGACAGGAAACGCCCCAAAGCACAACGTGGACACATCCACATTTTTGGAAGAAAACAGAGGTGTTTTTTGCGAAGTGCCTACCTGTAGATTTTGGCCTCTAGCTCAGCCGGCACCTAGGGAAACCTACCAAACCTGTGCATTTCTGAAAACTAGAGAACTAGGGGAATCCAAGATGGGGTGACTTGCGTGGCTCGGACCAGGTTCTGTTACCCAGAATCCTTTGCAAACCTCAAAATTTGGCTAAAAAAACACATGTTCCTCACATTTCTGTGGCAGAAAGTTCTGGAATCTGAGAGGAGCCACAAATTTCCTTCCACCCGGTGTTCCCCCAAGTCTCCCGATAAAAATGATACCTCACTTGTGTGGGTAGGCATAGCGCCCGCGACAGGAAACGCCCCAAAGCGCAACGTGGACACATCAAAATTTTTGGAAGAAAACAGAGGTGTTTTTTGCGAAGTGCCTACCTGTAGATTTTGGCCTCTAGCTCAGCTGGCACCTAGGGAAACCTACCAAACCTGTGCATTTCTGAAAACTAGAGACCTAGGGGAATCCAAGAAGGGGTGACTTGCGGGGCTCGGACCAGGTTCTGTTACCCAGAATCCTTTGCAAACCTCAAAATTTGGCTAAAAAAACACATGTTCCTCACATTTCTGTGGCAGAAAGTTCTGGAATCTGAGAGGAGCCACAAATTTCCTTCCACCCAGCGTTCCCCCAAGTCTCCCGATAAAAATGATACCTGACTTGTGTGGGTAGGCCTAGCGCCCGCGTCAGGAAACGCCCCAAAGCGCAACGTGGACACATCCAAATTTTTGGAAGAAAACAGAGGTGTTTTTTGCGAAGTGCCTACCTGTAGATTTTGGCCTCTAGCTCAGCCGGCACCTTTGGAAACCTACCAAACCTGTGCATTTCTGAAAACTAGAGACCTAGGGGAATCCAAGATGGGGTGACTTGCGGGGCTCGGACCAGGTTCTGTTACCCAGAATCCTTTGCAAACCTCAAAATTTGGCTAAAAAAACACATGTTCCTCATATTTCTGTGGCAGAAAGTTCTGGAATCTGAGAGGAGCCACAAATTTCCTTCCACCCAGCATCCCCCCAAGTCTCCCGATAAAAATGATACCTCACTTGTGTGGGTAGGCCTAGCGCCCGCGACAGGAAACACCCCAAAGCGCAAAGTGGACACATACAAATTTTTGGAATAAACAGAGGTGTTTTTTGCGAAGTGCCTACCTGTAGATTTTGGCCTCTAGCTCTGCCGGCACCTAGGGAAACCTACCAAACCTGTGCATTTCTGAAAACTACAGACCTAGGGGAATCCAAGATGGGGTGACTTGCGGGGCTCGGACCAGGTTCTGTTACGCAGAATCCTTTGCAAACCTCAAACTTTGGCAAAAAAAATACATGTTCCTCATATTTCTGTGGCAGAAAGTTCTGGAATCTGAGAGGAGCCACAAATTTCCTTCCACCCAGCATCCCCCCAAGTCTCCCGATAAAAATGATACCTCACTTGTGTGGGTAGGCCTAGCGCCCGCGACAGGAAACACCCCAAAGCGCAAAGTGGACACATACAAATTTTTGGAATAAACAGAGGTGTTTTTTGCGAAGTGCCTACCTGTAGATTTTGGCCTCTAGCTCTGCCGGCACCTAGGGAAACCTACCAAACCTGTGCATTTCTGAAAACTAGAGACCTAGGGGAATCCAAGATGGGGTGACTTGTGGGGCTCGGACCAGGTTCTGTTACCCAGAATCCTTTGCAAACCTCAAAATGTGGCTAAAAAAACAAATGTTCCTCACATTTCTGTGGCAGAAAGTTCTGGAATCTGAGAGGAGCCACAAATTTCCTTCCACCCAGCGTTCCCCCAAGTCTCCCGATAAAAATGATACCTCACTTGTGTGGGTAGGCCTAGCGCCCGCGACAGGAAACGCCCCAAAGCACAACGTGGACACATCCACATTTTTGGAAGAAAACAGAGGTGTTTTTTGCGAAGTGCCTACCTGTAGATTTTGGCCTCTAGCTCAGCCGGTACCTAGGGAAACCTACCAAACCTGTGCATTTCTGAAAACTACAGACCTAGGGGAATCCAAGATGGGGTGACTTGCGGGGCTCGGACCAGGTTCTGTTACGCAGAATCCTTTGCAAACCTCAAACTTTGACAAAAAAAACACATGTTCCTCAAATTTCTGTGGCAGAAAGTTCTGGAATCTGAGAGGAGCCACAAATTTCCTTCAAACCAGCGTTCCCCCAAGTCTCCCGATAAAAATGATACCACACTTGTGTGGGTAGGCCTAGAGCCCGCGACAGGAAACGCCCCAAAGCGCAACGTGGACACATCCAATTTTTTGGAAGAAAACAGAGGTGTTTTTTGCGAAGTGCCTACCTGTAGATTTTGGCCTCTAGCTCAGCCGGCACCTAGGGAAACCTACCAAACCTGTGCATTTCTGAAAACTAGAGACCTAGGGGAATCCAAGATGGGGTGACTTGCGGGGCTCGGACCAGGTTCTGATACCCAGAATCCTTTGCAAACCTCAAAATTTGGCTAAAAAAACACATTTTCCTCAAATTTCTGTGGCAGAAAGTTCTGGAATCTGAGAGGAGCCACAAATTTCCTTCCACCCAGCGTTCCCCCAAGTCTCCCGATAAAAATGATACCTGACTTGTGTGGGTAGGCCTAGCGCCCGCGACAGGAAACGCCCCAAAGCGCAACGTGGACACATCCAAATTTTTGGAAGAAAACAGAGGTATTTTTTGCGAAGTGCCTACCTGTAGATTTTGGCCTGTAGCTCAGCTGACACCTAAGGAAACCTACCAAACCTGTGCATTTCTGAAAACTAGAGACCTAGAGGAATCCAAGATGGGGTAACTTGCGGGGCTCGGACCAGGTTCTGTTACCCAGAATCCTTTGCAAACCTCAAAATGGAGCTAAAAAAACACATGTTCCTCACATTTCTGTGGCAGAAAGTTCTGGAATCTGAGAGGAGCCACAAATTTCCTTCCACCCAGCATTCCCTCAAGTCTCCCGATCGAAATGATACCTCACTTGTGTGGGTAGGCCTAGCGCCCGCGACAGGAAACGCCCCAAAGCACAACGTGGACACATCCACATTTTTGGAAGAAAACAGAGGTGTTTTTTGCGAAGTGCCTACCTGTAGATTTTGGCCTCTAGCTCAGCCGGCACCTAGGGAAACCTACCAAACCTGTGCATTTCTGAAAACTAGAGAACTAGGGGAATCCAAGATGGGGTGACTTGCGGGGCTCGGACCAGGTTCTGTTACCCAGAATCCTTTGCAAACCTCAAAATTTGGCTAAAAAAACACATGTTCCTCACATTTCTGTGGCAGAAAGTTCTGGAATCTGAGAGGAGCCACAAATTTCCTTCCACCCAGTGTTCCCCCAAGTCTCCCGATAAAAATGATACCTCACTTGTGTGGGTAGGCATAGCGCCCGCAACAGGAAACGCCCCAAAGCGCAACGTGGACACATCAAAATTTTTGGAAGAAAACAGAGGTGTTTTTTGCGAAGTGCCTACCTGTAGATTTTGGCCTCTAGCTCAGCTGGCACCTAGGGAAACCTACCAAACCTGTGCATTTCTGAAAACTAGAGACCTAGGGGAATCCAAGGAGGGATGACTTGCGGGGCTCGGACCAGGTTCTGTTACCCAGAATCCTTTGCAAACCTCAAAATTTGGCTAAAAAAACACATGTTCCTCACATTTCTGTGGCAGAAAGTTCTGGAATCTGAGAGGAGCCACAAATTTCCTTCCACCCAGCGTTCCCCCAAGTCTCCCGATAAAAATGATACCTGACTTGTGTGGGTAGGCCTAGCGCCCGCGTCAGGAAACGCCCCAAAGCGCAACGTGGACACATCCAAATTTTTGGAAGAAAACAGAGGTGTTTTTTGCGAAGTGCCTACCTGTAGATTTTGGCCTCTAGCTCAGCCGGCATCTAGTGAAACCTACCAAACCTGTGCATTTCTGAAAACTAGAGACCTAGGGGAATCCAAGATGGGGTGACTTGCGGGGCTCGGACCAGGTTCTGTTACCCAGAATCCTTTGCAAACCTCAAAATTTGGCTAAAAAAACACATGTTCCTCATATTTCTGTGGCAGAAAGTTCTGGAATCTGAGAGGAGCCACAAATTTCCTTCCACCCATCATCCCCCCAAGTCTCCCGATAAAAATGATACCTCACTTGTGTGGGTAGGCCTAGCGCCCGCGACAGGAAACACCCCAAAGCGCAAAGTGGACACATTCAAATTTTTGGAATAAACAGAGGTGTTTTTTGCGAAGTGCCTACCTGTAGATTTTGGCCTCTAGCTCTGCCGGCACCTAGGGAAACCTACCAAACCTGTGCATTTCTGAAAACTACAGACCTAGGGGAATCCAAGATGGGGTGACTTGCGGGGCTCGGACCAGGTTCTGTTACGCAGAATCCTTTGCAAACCTCAAACTTTGGCAAAAAAAATACATGTTCCTCATATTTCTGTGGCAGAAAGTTCTGGAATCTGAGAGGAGCCACAAATTTCCTTCCACCCAGCATCCCCCCAAGTCTCCCGATAAAAATGATACCTCACTTGTGTGGGTAGGCCTAGCGCCCGCGACAGGAAACACCCCAAAGCGCAACGTGGACACATACAAATTTTTGGAATAAACAGAGGTGTTTTTTGCGAAGTGCCTACCTGTAGATTTTGGCCTCTAGCTCTGCCGACACCTAGGGAAACCTACCAAACCTGTGCATTTCTGAAAACTAGAGACCTAGGGGAATCCAAGATGGGGTGACTTGTGGGGCTCGGACCAGGTTCTGTTACCCAGAATCCTTTGCAAACCTCAAAATGTGGCTAAAAAAACAAATGTTCCTCACATTTCTGTGGCAGAAAGTTCTGGAATCTGAGAGGAGCCACAAATTTCCTTCCACCCAGCGTTCCCCCAAGTCTCCCGATAAAAATGATACCTCACTTGTGTGGGTAGGCCTAGCGCCCGCGACAGGAAACGCCCCAAAGCACAACGTGGACACATCCACATTTTTGGAAGAAAACAGAGGTGTTTTTTGCGAAGTGCCTACCTGTAGATTTTGGCCTCTAGCTCAGCCGGTACCTAGGGAAACCTACCAAACCTGTGCATTTCTGAAAACTACAGACCTAGGGGAATCCAAGATGGGGTGACTTGCGGGGCTCGGACCAGGTTCTGTTACGCAGAATCCTTTGCAAACCTCAAACTTTGACAAAAAAAACACATGTTCCTCAAATTTCTGTGGCAGAAAGTTCTGGAATCTGAGAGGAGCCACAAATTTCCTTCAAACCAGCGTTCCCCCAAGTCTCCCGATAAAAATGATACCACACTTGTGTGGGTAGGCCTAGAGCCCGCGACAGGAAACGCCCCAAAGCGCAACGTGGACACATCCAATTTTTTGGAAGAAAACAGAGGTATTTTTTGTGAAGTGCCTACCTGTAGATTTTGGCCTGTAGCTCAGCTGGCACCTAAGGAAACCTACCAAACCTGTGCATTTCTGAAAACTAGAGACCTAGGGGAATCCAAGATGGGGTGACTTGCGGGGCTCGGACCAGGTTCTGATACCCAGAATCCTTTGCAAACCTCAAAATTTGGCTAAAAAAACACATTTTCCTCAAATTTCTGTGGCAGAAAGTTCTGGAATCTGAGAGGAGCCACAAATTTCCTTCCACCCAGCGTTCCCCCAAGTCTCCCGATAAAAATGATACCTGACTTGTGTGGGTAGGCCTAGCGCCCGCGACAGGAAACGCCCCAAAGCGCAACGTGGACACATCCAAATTTTTGGAAGAAAACAGAGGTATTTTTTGCGAAGTGCCTACCTGTAGATTTTGGCCTGTAGCTCAGCTGACACCTAAGGAAACCTACCAAACCTGTGCATTTCTGAAAACTAGAGACCTAGAGGAATCCAAGATGGGGTAACTTGCGGGGCTCGGACCAGGTTCTGTTACCCAGAATACTTTGCAAACCTCAAAATTTGGCTGAAAAAACACATGTTCCTCAAATTTCTGTGGCAGAAAGTTCTGGAATCTGAGAGGAGCCACAAATTTCCTTCCGCCCAGCGTTCCCCCAAGTCTCCCGATAAAAATGATACCTCACTTGTGTGGGTAGGCCTAGCGCCCGCGACAAGAAACGCCCCAAAGCGCAACGTGGACACATCCAAATTTTTGGAAGAAAACAGAGGTATTTTTTGTGAAGTGCCTACCTGTAGATTCTGGCCTCTAGCTCAGCCGGCACCTAGGGAAACCTACCAAAACTGTGCATTTCTGAAAACTAGAGACCTAGGGGAATCCAAGGAGGGGTGACTTGCGGGGCTCGGACCAGGTTCTGTTACCCAGAATCCTTTGCAAACCTCAAAATTTGGCTAAAAAAACTCATTTTCCTCATATTTCTGTGGCAGAAAGTTCTGGAATCTAAGAGGAGCCACAAATTTCCTTCCACCCAGCATCCCCCCAAGTCTCCCGATAAAAATGATACCTCACTTGTGTGGGTAGGCCTAGCGCCCGCGACAGGAAACGCCCCAAAGCGCAACGTGGACACATCCAAATTTTTGGAAGAAAACAGAGGTATTTTTTGTGAAGTGCCTACCTGTAGATTTTGGCATCTACCTCAGCCGGCACCTAGGGAAACCTACCAAACCTGTGCATTTCTGAAAACTAGAGACCTAGGGGAATCCAAGATGGGGTGACTTGCGGGGCTCGGACCAGGTTCTGTTACCCAGAATCCTTTGCAAACCTCAAAATTTGGCTAAAAAAACACATGTTCCTCAAATTTCTGTGGCTTTAAGTTCTGGAATCTGAGAGGAGCCACAAATTTCCTTCCACCCAGCGTTCCCCCAAGTCTCCCGATAAAAATCATACCTCACTTGTGTGGGTAGGCCTAGCGCCCGCGACAAGAAACGCCCCAAAGCGCAACGTGGACACATCCAAATTTTTGGAAGAAAACAGAGGTATTTTTTGCGAAGTGCCTACCTGTAGATTTTGGCCTCTAGCTCAGCCGGCACCAAGGGAAACCTACCAAACCTGTGCATTTCTAAAAACTAGAGACCTAGGGGAATCCAAGGAGGGGTGACTTGCGGGGCTCGGACCAGGTTCTGTTACCCAGAATCCTTTGCAAACCTCAAAATTTGGCTAAAAAAACACATGTTCCTCACATTTCTGTGGCAGAAAGTTCTGGAATCTGAAAGGAGCCACAAATTTCCTTCCACCCAGCGTTCCCCGAAGTCTCCCGATAAAAATGATACCTCACTTGTGTGGGTAGGCCTAGCGCCCGTGACAGGAAACACCCCAAAGCGCAACGTGGACACATCCAAATTTTTGGAAGAAAACAGAGGTGTTTTTTGCGAAGTGCCTACCTGTAGATTTTGGCCTCTAGCTAAGCCGGCACCTAGGTAAACCTACCAAACCTGTGCATTTCTGAAAACTAGAGACCTAGGGGAATCCAAGATGGGGTGACTTGCGGGGCTCGGACCAGGTTCTGTTACGCAGAATCCTTTGCAAACCTCAAAATTTGGCTAAAAAAACACATGTTCCTCACATTTCTGTGGCAGAAAGTTCTGGAATCTGAGAGGAGCCACAAATTTCCTTCCACCCAGCATTCCCCCAAGTCTCCCGATAAAAATGATACCTCACTTGTGTGGGTAGGCCTTGCGCCCGCGACAGGAAACGCCCCAAAGCGCAACGTGGACACATCCAAATTTTTGGAAGAAAACAGAGGTATTTTTTGTGAAGTGCCTACCTGTAGATTCTGGCCTCTAGCTCAGGCGGCACCTAGGGAAACCTACCAAAATTGTGCATTTCTGAAAACTAGAGATCTAGGGGAATCCAAAGTGGGGTGACTTGCGGGGCACGGACCAGGTTCTGTTACCCAGAATCCTTTGCAAACCTGAAAATTTGGCTAAAAAAACACATTTTCCTCATATTTCTGTGGCAGAAAGTTCTGGAATCTGAGAGGAGCCACAAATTTCCTTCCACCCATCATCCCCCCAAGTCTCCCGATAAAAATGATACCTCACTTGTGTGGGTAGGCCTAGCGCCCGTGACAGGAAACGCCCCAAAGCGCAACGTCGACACATACAAATTTTTGGAATAAACAGGTGTTTTTGGCGAAGTGCCTACCTGTACATTTTGGCCTCTAGCTCTGCCGGCACCTAGGGAAACCTACCAAACCTGTGCATTTCTGAAAACTAGAGACCTAGGGGAATCCAAGGAGGGGTGACTTGCGGGGCTCGGACCAGGTTCTGTTACGCAGAATCCTTTGCAAACCTCAAAATTTGACCAAAAAAACACATGTTCCTCAAATTTCTGTGGCAGAAAGTTCTGGAATCTGAGAGGAGCCACAAATTTCCTTCCACCCAGCGTTCCCCCAAGTCTCCCGATAAAAATGATACCTCACTTGTGTGGGTAGGCCTAGCGCCCGCGACAGGAAACGCCCCAAAGCGCAACGTGGACACATCCAAATTTTTGGAAGAAAACAGAGGTATTTTTTGTGAAGTGCCTACCTGTAGATTTTGGCCTCTAGCTCAGCCGTCACCTAGGGAAACCTACCAAACCTGTGCATTTCGGAAAACTAGAGACCTAGGGGAATCCAAGGAGGGGTGACTTGCGGGGCTCGAACAGGTTCTGTTACCCAGAATCCTTTGCAAACCTCAAAATTTGGCTACAAAAACACATTTTCCTCAAATTTCTGTGGCAGAAAGTTCTGGAATCTGAGAGGAGCCACAAATTTCCTTCCACCCAGCGTTCCCCCAAGTCTCCCGATCGAAATGATACCTCACTTGTGTGGGTAGGCCTAGCGCCCGCGACAGGAAACGCCCCAAAGCACAACGTGGACACATCCAAATTTTTGGAAGAAAACAGAGGTATTTTTTGTGAAGTGCCTACCTGTAGATTTTGGCCTCTAGCTCAGCCGGCACCTAGGGAAACCTACCAAACCTGTGCATTTCTGAAAACTGGAGACCTAGGGGAATCCAAGATGGGGTGACTTGCGGGGCTCGGACAGGTTCTGTTACCCAGAATCCTTTGCAAACCTCAAAATTTGGCTAAAAAAAACATGTTCCTCAAATTTCTGTGGCAGAAAGTTCTGGAATCTGAGAGGAGCCCCAAATTTCCTTCCACCCAGCGTTCCCCCAAGTCTCCCGATAAAAATGATACCTCACTTGTGTGGGTAGGCCTAGCGCCCGCGACAGGAAACACCCCAAAGCGCAACATGGACACATCCACATTTTTGGAAGAAAACAGAGGTGTTTTTTGCGAAGTGCCTACCTGTAGATTTTGGCCTCTAGCTCAGCCGGCACCTAGGTAAACCTACCAAACCTGTGCATTTCTGAAAACTACAGACCTAGGGGAATCCAAGATGGGGTGACTTGCGGGGCTCGGACCAGGTTCTGTTACGCAGAATCCTTTGCAAACCTCAAACTTTGGCAAAAAAAACACATGTTCCTCAAATTTCTGTGGCAGAAAGTTCTGGAATCTGAGAGGAGCCACAAATTTCCTTCAAACCAGCGTTCCCCCAAGTCTCCCGATAAAAATGATACCACACTTGTGTAGGTAGGCCTAGAGCCCGCGACAGGAAACGCCCCAAAGCGCAACGTGGACACATCCAATTTTTTGGAAGAAAACAGAGGTATTTTTTGTGAAGTGCCTACCTGTAGATTTTGGCCTCTAGCTCAGCTGGCACCTAAGGAAACCTACCAAACCTGTGCATTTCTGAAAACTAGAGACCTAGGGGAATCCAAGATGGGGTGACTTGCGGGGCTCGGACCAGGTTCTGTTACCCAGAATCCTTTGCAAACCTCAAAATATGGCTAAAAAAACACATGTTCCTCAAATTTCTGTGGCAGAAAGTTCTGGAATCTGAGAGGAGCCACAAATTTCTTTCCACCCAGCGTTCCCCCAAGTCTCCCGATAAAAATGATACCTCACTTGTGTGGGTAGGCCTAGCGCCCGCGACAGGAAACACCCCAAAGCGCAACGTGGACACATCCAAATTTTTGGAAGAAAACAGAGGTATTTTTTGTGAAGTGCCTACCTGTAGATTTTGGCCTCTAGCTCAGCCGGCACCTAGGGAAACCTACCAAACCTGTGCATTTCTGAAAACTAGAGACCTAGGGGAATCCAAGATGGGGTGACTTGTGGGGCTCGGACCAGGTTCTGTTGCCCAGAATCCTTTCCAAACCTCAAAATGTGGCTTAAAAAACACATGTTCCTCACATTTCTATGGCAGAAAGTTCTGGAATCTGAGAGCAGCCACAAATTTCCTTCAAACCAGCGTTCCCCCAAGTCTCCCGATAAAAATTATACCTCACTTGTGTGGGTAGGTCTAGCGCCCGCGACAGGAAATGCCCCAAAGCGCAACGTGGACACATCCAATTTTTTGGAAGAAAACAGAGGTATTTTTTGAGAAGTGCCTATCTGTAGATTCTGGCTTCTAGCTCAGCCGGCACCTAAGGAAACCTAACAAACCTGTGCATTTCTGAAAACTAGAGACCTAGGGGAATCCAAGGAGGGGTGACTTGCGGGCCTCGGACCAGGTTCTGATACCCAGAATCCTTTGCAAACCTCAAAATTTGGCTAAAAAAAACACATTTTCCTCAAATTTCTGTGGCAGAAAGTTCTGGAATCTGAGAGGAGCCACAAATTTCCTTCCACCCAGCGTTCCCCCAAGTCTCCCGATAAAAATGATACCTGACTTGTGTGGGTAGGCCTAGCGCCCGCGACAGGAAACGCCCCAAAGCGCAACGTGGACACATCCAAATTTTTGGAAGAAAACAGAGGTGTTTTTTGCGAAGTGCCTACCTGTAGATTTTGGCCTCTAGCTCAGCCGGCACCTAGGGAAACCTACCAAACCTGTGCATTTCTGAAAACTAGAGACCTAGAGGAATCCAAGATGGGGTGACTTGCGGGGCTCGGACCAGGTTCTGTTACCCAGAATTCTTTGCAAACCTCAAAATTTGGCTAAAAAAACACATGTTCCTCAAATTTCTGTGGCAGAAAGTTCTGGAATCTGAGAGGAGCCACAAATTTCCTTCCACCCAGCGTTCCCCCAAGTCTCCCGATAAAAATGATACCTCACTTGTGTGGGTAGGCCTAGCACCCGCGACAGGAAACGCCCCAAAGCGCAACGTGGACACATCCAAATTTTGGGAAGAAAACAGAGGTATTTTTTGTGAAGTGCCTACCTGTAGATTTTGGCCTCTAGCTCAGCCGGCACCTAGGGAAACCTACCAAACCTGTGCATTTCTGAAAACTAGAGACCTAGGAGAATCCAAGATGGGGTGACTTGCGGGGCTCGGACCAGGTTCTGTTACCCAGAATCCTTTGCAAACCTCAAAATTTGGTTAAAAAAACACATGTTCCTCAAATTTCTGTGGCTTTAAGTTCTGGAATCTGAGAGGAGCCACAAATTTCCTTCCACCCAGCGTTCCCCCAAGTCTCCCGATAAAAATGATACCTCACTTGTGTGGGTAGGCCTAGCGCCCGCGACAAGAAACGCTCCAAAGCGCAACGTGGACACATCCAAATTTTTGGAAGAAAACAGAGGTATTTTTTGCGAAGTGCTTACCTGTAGATTTTGGCCTCTAGCTCAGCCGGCACCAAGGGAAACCTACCAAACCTGTGCATTTCTAAAAACTAGAGACCTAGGGGAATCCAAGGAGGGGTGACTTGCGGGGCTCGGACCAGGTTCTGTTACCCAGAATCCTTTGCAAACCTCAAAATTTGGCTAAAAAAACACATGTTCCTCACATTTCTGTGGCAGAAAGTTCTGGAATCTGAGAGGAGCCACAAATTTCCTTCCACCCAGCATTCCCCCAAGTCTCCCGATAAAAATGATACCTGACTTGTGTGGGTAGGCCTAGCGCCCGCTACAGGAAACGCCCCAAAGCGCAACGTGGACACATCCAAATTTTTGGAAGAAAACTGAGGTATTTTTACTGAAGTGCCTACCTGTAGATTCTGGCCTCTAGCTCAGCCGACACCTAGGGAAACCTACCAAACCTGTGCATTTCTGAAAACTAGAGACCTAGGGGAATCCAAGGAGGGGTGACTTGCGGGGCTCGGACCAGGTTCTGTTACCCAGAATCCTTTGCAAACCTCAAAATGTGGTTAAAAAAACACATGTTCCTCACATTTCTGTGGCAGAAAGTTCTGGAATCTGAGAGGAGCCACCAATATCCTTCCACCCAGCGTTCCCCCAAGTCTCCCGATAAAAATGATACCTCACTTGTGTGGGTAGGCCTAGCGCCCGCGACAGTAAACGCCCCAAAGCACAACGTGGACACATCCAAATTTTTGGAAGAAAACAGAGGTGTTTTTTGCGAAGTGCCTACCTGTAGATTTTGGCCTCTAGCTCAGCCGGCACCTAGGGAAACCTACCAAACCTGTGCATTTCTGAAAACTAGAGACCTAGGGGAATCCAAGGAGGGGTGACTTGCGGGGCTCGGACCAGGTTCTGTTACCCAGAATCCTTTGCAAACCTCAAAATTTGGCTAAAAAAACACATGTTCCTCACATTTCTGTGGCAGAAAGTTCTGGAATCTGAGAGGAGCCACAAATTTCCTTCCACCCAGCATTCCCCCAAGTCTCCCGATAAAAATGATACCTGACTTGTGTGGGTAGGCCTAGCGCCCGGTACAGGAAACGCCCCAAAGCGCAACGTGGACACATCCAAATTTTTGGAAGAAAACAGAGGTATTTTTTGTGAAGTGCCTACCTGTAGATTCTGGCCTCTAGCTCAGCCGACACCTAGGGAAACCTACCAAACCTGTGCATTTCTGAAAACTAGAGACCTAGGGGAATCCAAGGAGGGGTGACTTGCGGGGCTCGGACCAGGTTCTGTTACCCAGAATCCTTTGCAAACCTCAAAATGTGGTTAAAAAAACACATGTTCCTCACATTTCTGTGGTAGAAAGTTCTGGAATCTGAGAGGAGCCACAAATATCCTTCCACCCAGCGTTCCCCCAAGTCTCCCGATAAAAATGATACCTCACTTGTGTGGGTAGGCCTAGCGCCCGCGACAGTAAACGCCCCAAAGCACAACGTGGACACATCCAAATTTTTGGAAGAAAACAGAGGTGTTTTTTGCGAAGTGCCTACCTGTAGATTTTGGCCTCTAGCTCAGCCGGCACCTAGGGAAACCTACCAAACCTGTGCATTTCTGAAAACTAGAGACCTAGGGGAATCCAAGATGGGGTGACTTGCGGGGCTCGGACCAGGTTCTGTTACCCAGAATCCTTTGCAAACCTCAAAATTTGGCTAAAAAAACACATGTTCCTCATATTTCTGTGGCAGAAAGTTCTGGAATATGAGAGGAGCCACAAATTTCCTTCCACCCAGCATCCCCCCAAGTCTCCCGATAAAAATGATACCTCACTTGTGTGGGTAGGCCTAGCGCCCGCGACAGGAAACGACCCAAAGCGCAACGTGGACACATTCACATTTTTGGAATAAACAGAGGTGTTTTTTGCGAAGTGCCTACCTGTAGATTTTGGCCTCTAGCTCTGCCGGCACCTAGGGAAACCTACCAAACCTGTGCATTTCTGAAAACTAGAGACCTAGGTGAATCCAAGGAGGGGTGACGTGCGGGGCTCGGACCAGGTTCTGTTACCCAGAATCCTTTGCAAACCTCAAAATGTGGCTAAAAAAACAAATGTTCCTCACATTTCTGTGGCAGAAAGTTCTGGAATCTGAGAAGAGCCACAAATTTCCTTCCACTCAGCGTTCCCCCAAGTCTCCCGATAAAAATGATACCTCACTTGTGTGGGTAGGCCTAGCGCCCGCGACAGGAAACGCCCCAAAGCACAACGTAGACACATCCAAATTTTTGGAAGAAAACAGAGGTGTTTTTTGCGAAGTGCCTACCTGTAGATTTTGGCCTCTAGCTCAGCCGGCACCTAGGGAAACCTACCAAACCTGTGCATTTCTGACAACTAGAGAACCTAGGGGAATCCAAGATGGGGTTACTTGCGGGGCTCGGACCAGGTTCTGTTACCCAGAATCCTTTGCAAACCTCAAAATTTGGCTAAAAAAACACATTTTCCTCAAATTTCTGTGGCAGAAAGTTCTGAAATCTGAGAGGAGCCACAAATTTCCTTCCACCCAGCGTTCCCCCAAGTCTCCCGATTGAAATGATACCTCACTTGTGTGGATAGGCCTAGCGCCCGCGACAGGAAACGCCCCAAAGCACAACGTGGACACATCCAAATTTTTGGAAGAAAACAGAGGTATTTTTTGTGAAGTGCCTACCTGTAGATTTTGGCCTCTAGCTCAGCCGGCACCTAGGGAAACCTACCAAACCTGTGCATTTCTGAAAACTGGAGACCTAGGGGAATCCAAGGAGGGGTGACTTGCGGGGCTCGGACCAGGTTCTGTTACCCAGAATCCTTTGCAAACCTCAAAATGTAGCTAAAAAAACACATGTTCCTCACATTTCTGTGGCAGAAAGTTCTGGAATCTGAGAGGAGCCACAAATTTCCTTCCACCCAGCATTCCCTCAAGTCTCCCGATCGAAATGATACCTCACTTGTGTGGGTAGGCCTAGCGCCCGCGACAGGAAACGCCCCAAAGCACAACGTGGACACATCCACATTTTTGGAAGAAAACAGAGGTGTTTTTTGCGAAGTGCCTACCTGTAGATTTTGGCCTCTAGCTCAGCCGGCACCTAGGGAAACCTACCAAACCTGTGCATTTCTGAAAACTAGAGACCTAGGGGAATCCAAGATGGGGTGACTTGCGGGGCTCGGACCAGGTTCTGTTACCCAGAATCCTTTGCAAACCTCAAAATTTGGCTAAAAAACACATGTTCCTCACATTTCTGTGGCAGAAAGTTCTGGAATCTGAGAGGAGCCACAAATTTCCTTCCACCCAGTGTTCCCCCAAGTCTCCCGATAAAAATGATACCTCACTTGTGTGGGTAGGCATAGCGCCAGCGTCAGGAAACGCCCCAAAGCGCAACGTGGACACATCCAAATTTTTGGAAGAAAACAGAGGTGTTTTTTGCGAAGTGCCTACCTGTAGATTTTGGCCTCTAGCTCAGCCGGCACCTAGGGAAACCTACCAAAACCTGTGCATTTCTGAAAACTACAGAACTAGGGGAATCCAAGATGGGGTGACTTGCGGGGCTCGGACCAGGTTCTGTTACGCAGGATCCTTTGCAAACCTCAAAATTTGGCAAAAAAAACACATGTTCCTCAAATTTCTGTGGCAGAAAGTTCTGGAATCTGAGAGGAGCCACAAATTTCTTTCAAACCAGCGTTCCCCCAAGTCTCCCGATAAAAATGATACCTCACTTGTGTGGGTAGGTCTAGCGCCCGCGACAGGAAATGCCCCAAAGCGCAACGTGGACACATCCAATTTTTTGGAAGAAAACAGAGGTATTTTTTGAGAAGTGCCTACCTGTAGATTCTGGCTTCTAGCTCAGCTGGCACCTAGGGAAACCTACCAAACCTGTGCATTTCTGAAAACTAGAGACCTAGGGGAATCCAAGGAGGGGTGACTTGCGGGGCTCGGACCAGGTTATGATACCCAGAATCCTTTGCAAACCTCAAAATTTGGCTAAAAAAACACATTTTCCTCAAATTTCTGTGGCAGAAAGTTCTGGAATCTGAGAGGAGCCACAAATTTCCTTCCACCCAGTGTTCCCCCAAGTCTCCCGATAAAAATGATACCTGACTTGTGTGGGTAGGCCTAGCGCCCGCGACAGGAAACGCCCCAAAGCACAACGTGGACACATCCAAATTTTTGGAAGAAAACAGAGGTATTTTTTGCGAAGTGCCTACCTGTAGATTTTGGCCTCTAGCTCAGCCGGCACCTAGGGAAACCTACCAAACCTGTGCATTTCTGAAAACTAGAGACCTAGAGGAATCCAAGATGGGGTGATTTGCGGGGCTCGGACCAGGTTCTGTTACCCAGAATTCTTTGCAAACCTCAAAATTTGGATAAAAAAACACATGTTCCTCAAATTTCTGTGGCAGAAAGTTCTGGAATCTGAGAGGAGCCACAAATTTCCTTCCACCCAGCGTTCCCCCAAGTCTCCCGATAAAATTGATACCTCACTTGTGTGGGTAGGCCTAGCGCCCGCGACAAGAAACGCCCCAAAGCGCAAAGTGGACACATCCACTTTTTTGGAAGAAAACAGAGGTATTTTTTGTGAAGTGCCTACCTGTAGATTCTGGCCTCTAGCTCAGCCGGCACCTAGGGAAACCTACCAAACCTGTGCATTTCTGAAAACTAGAGACCTAGGGGAATCCAAGATGGGGTGACTTGCGGGTCTCGGACCAAGTTCTGTTACCCAGAATCCTTTGCAAACCTCCAAATTTGGCTAAAAAAACACATGTTCCTCACATTTCTGTGGCAGAAAGTTCTGGAATCTGAGAGGAGCCACAAATTTCCTTCCACCCAGCATTCCCCCAAGTCTCCCGATAAAAATGATACCTGACTTGTGTGGGTAGGCCTAGCGCCCGCTACAGGAAACGCCCCAAAGCGCAACGTGGACACATCCAAATTTTTGGAAGAAAACAGAGGTATTTTTTGTGAAGTGCCTACCTGTAGATTCTGGCCTCTAGCTCAGCCGACACCTAGGGAAACCTACCAAACCTGTGCATTTCTGAAAACTAGAGAACTAGGGGAATCCAAGGAGGGGTGACTTGCGGGGCTCGGACCAAGTTCTGTTACCCAGAATCCTTTGCAAACCTCAAAATGTGGTTAAAAAAACACATGTTCCTCACATTTCTGTGGCAGAAAGTTCTGGAATCTGAGAGGAGCCACAAATATCCTTCCACCCAGCGTTCCCCCAAGTCTCCCGATAAAAATGATACCTGACTTGTGTGGGTAGGCCTAGCGCCCGCGACAGGAAACGCCCCAAAGCACAACGTGGACACATCCAAATTTTTGGAAGAAAACAGAGGTATTTTTTGCGAAGTGCCTACCTGTAGATTTTGGCCTCTAGCTCAGCCGGCACCTAGGGAAACCTACCAAACCTGTGCATTTCTGAAAACTAGAGACCTAGAGGAATCCAAGATGGGGTGATTTGCGGGGCTCGGACCAGGTTCTGTTACCCAGAATTCTTTGCAAACCTCAAAATTTGGATAAAAAAACACATGTTCCTCAAATTTCTGTGGCAGAAAGTTCTGGAATCTGAGAGGAGCCACAAATTTCCTTCCACCCAGCGTTCCCCCAAGTCTCCCGATAAAATTGATACCTCACTTGTGTGGGTAGGCCTAGCGCCCGCGACAAGAAACGCCCCAAAGCGCAAAGTGGACACATCCACTTTTTTGGAAGAAAACAGAGGTATTTTTTGTGAAGTGCCTACCTGTAGATTCTGGCCTCTAGCTCAGCCGGCACCTAGGGAAACCTACCAAACCTGTGCATTTCTGAAAACTAGAGACCTAGGGGAATCCAAGATGGGGTGACTTGCGGGTCTCGGACCAGGTTCTGTTACCCAGAATCCTTTGCAAACCTCCAAATTTGGCTAAAAAAACACATGTTCCTCACATTTCTGTGGCAGAAAGTTCTGGAATCTGAGAGGAGCCACAAATTTCCTTCCACCCAGCATTCCCCCAAGTCTCCCGATAAAAATGATACCTGACTTGTGTGGGTAGGCCTAGCGCCCGCTACAGGAAACGCCCCAAAGCGCAACGTGGACACATCCAAATTTTTGGAAGAAAACAGAGGTATTTTTTGTGAAGTGCCTACCTGTAGATTCTGGCCTCTAGCTCAGCCGACACCTAGGGAAACTTACCAAACCTGTGCATTTCTGAAAACTAGAGACCTAGGGGAATCCAAGGAGGGGTGACTTGCGGGGCTCGGACCAGGTTCTGTTACCCAGAATCCTTTGCAAACCTCAAAATGTGGTTAAAAAAACACATGTTCCTCACATTTCTGTGGCAGAAAGTTCTGGAATCTGAGAGGAGCCACAAATATCCTTCCACCCAGCGTTCCCCCAAGTCTCCCGATAAAAATGATACCTCACTTTTGTGGGTAGGCCTAGCGCCCGCGACAGTAAACGCCCCAAAGCACAACGTGGACACATCCAAATTTTTGGAAGAAAACAGAGGTGTTTTTTGCGAAGTGCCTACCTGTAGATTTTGGCCTCTAGCTCAGCCGGCACCTAGGGAAACCTACCAAACCTGTGCATTTCTGAAAACTAGAGACCTAGGGGAATCGAAGATGGGGTGACTTGCGGGGCTCGGACCAGGTTCTGTTACCCAGAATCCTTTGCAAACCTCAAAATTTGGCTAAAAAACACATGTTCCTCACATTTCTGTGGCAGAAAGTTCTGGAATCTGAGAGGAGCCACAAATTTCCTTCCACCCAGTGTTCCCCCAAGTCTCCCGATAAAAATGATACCTGACTTGTGTGGGTAGGCATAGCGCCCGCGTCAGGAAACGCCCCAAAGCGCAACGTGGACACATCCAAATTTTTGGAAGAAAACAGAGGTGTTTTTTGCGAAGTGCCTACCTGTAGATTTTGGCCTCTAGCTCAGCTGGCACCTAGGGAAACCTACCAAACCTGTGCATTTCTGAAAACTAGAGACCTAGGGGAATCCAAGGAGGGGTGACTTGCGGGGCTCGGACCAGGTTCTGTTACCCAGAATCCTTTGCAAACCTCAAAATTTGGCTAAAAAAACACATGTTCCTCACATTTCTGTGGCAGAAAGTTCTGGAATCTGAGAGGAGCCACAAATTTCCTTCCACCCAGCATTCCCCCAAGTCTCCCGATAAAAATGATACCTGACTTGTGTGGGTAGGCCTAGCGCCCGCTACAGGAAACGCCCCAAAGCGCAACGTGGACACATCCAAATTTTTGGAAGAAAACAGAGGTATTTTTTGTGAAGTGCCTACCTGTAGATTCTGGCCTCTAGCTCAGCCGACACCTAGGGAAACCTACCAAACCTGTGCATTTCTGAAAACTAGAGACCTAGGGGAATCCAAGGAGGGGTGACTTGCGGGGCTCGGACCAGGTTCTGTTACCCAGAATCCTTTGCAAACCTCAAAATGTGGTTAAAAAAACACATGTTCCTCACATTTCTGTGGCAGAAAGTTCTGGAATCTGAGAGGAGCCACAAATATCCTTCCACCCAGCGTTCCCCCAAGTCTCCCGATAAAAATGATACCTCACTTGTGTGGGTAGGCCTAGCGCCCGCGACAGTAAACGCCCCAAAGCACAACGTGGACACATCCAAATTTTTGGAAGAAAACAGAGGTGTTTTTTGCGAAGTGCCTACCTGTAGATTTTGGCCTCTAGCTCAGCCGGCACCTAGGGAAACCTACCAAACCTGTGCATTTCTGAAAACTAGAGACCTAGGGGAATCCAAGATGGGGTGACTTGCGGGGCTCGGACCAGGTTCTGTTACCCAGAATCCTTTGCAAACCTCAAAATTTGGCTAAAAAAACACATGTTCCTCATATTTCTGTGGCAGAAAGTTCTGGAATATGAGAGGAGCCACAAATTTCCTTCCACCCAGCATCCCCCCAAGTCTCCCGATAAAAATGATACCTCACTTGTGTGGGTAGGCCTAGCGCCCGCGACAGGAAACGACCCAAAGCGCAACGTGGACACATACACATTTTTGGAATAAACAGAGGTGTTTTTTGCGAAGTGCCTACCTGTAGATTTTGGCCTCTAGCTCTGCCGGCACCTAGGGAAACCTACCAAACCTGTGCATTTCTGAAAACTAGAGACCTAGGGGAATCCAAGGAGGGGTGACGTGTGGGGCTCGGACCAGGTTCTGTTACCCAGAATCCTTTGCAAACCTCAAAATGTGGCTAAAAAAACAAATGTTCCTCACATTTCTGTGGCAGAAAGTTCTGGAATCTGAGAAGAGCCACAAATTTCCTTCCACCCAGCGTTCCCCCAAGTCTCCCGATAAAAATGATACCTCACTTGTGTGGGTAGGCCTAGCGCCCGCGACAGGAAACGCCCCAAAGCACAACGTAGACACATTCAAATTTTTGGAAGAAAACAGAGGTGTTTTTTGCGAAGTGCCTACCTGTAGATTTTGGCCTCTAGCTCAGCCGGCACCTAGGGAAACCTACCAAACCTGTGCATTTCTGACAACTAGAGAACCTAGGGGAATCCAAGATGGGGTTACTTGCGGGGCTCGGACCAGGTTCTGTTACCCAGAATCCTTTGCAAACCTCAAAATTTGGCTAAAAAAACACATTTTCCTCAAATTTCTGTGGCATAAAGTTCTGGAATCTGAGAGGAGCCACAAATTTCCTTCCACCCAGCGTTCCCCCAAGTCTCCCGATTGAAATGATACCTCACTTGTGTGGGTAGGCCTAGCGCCCGCGACAGGAAACGCCCCAAAGCACAACGTGGACACATCCAAATTTTTGGAAGAAAACAGAGGTATTTTTTGAGAAGTGCCTACCTGTAGATTTTGGCCTCTAGCTCAGCCGGCACCTAGGGAAACCTACCAAACCTGTGCATTTCTGAAAACTAGAGACCTAGGGGAATCGAAGGAGGGGTGACTTGCGGGGCTCGGACCAGGTTCTGTTACCCAGAATCCTGCAAACCTCAAAATTTGGCTAAAAAAACACATTTTCCTCAAATTTCTGTGGCAGAAAGTTCTGGAATCTGAGAGGAGCCACAAATTTCCTTCAAACCAGCGTTCCCCCAAGTCTCCCGATAAAAATGATACCACACTTGTGTGGGTAGGCCTAGAGCCCGCGACAGGAAACGCCCCAAAGCGCAACGTGGACACATCCAAATTTTTGGAAGAAAACAGAGGTATTTTTTGTGAAGTGCCGACCTGTAGATTTTGGCCTCTAGCTCAGCCGGCACCTAGGGAAACCTACCAAACCTGTGCATTTCTGAAAACTAGAGACCTAGGGGAATCCAAGGAGGGGTGACTTGCGGGGCTCGGACCAGGTTCTGTTACCCAGAATCCTTTGCAAACCTCAAAATTTGGCTAAAAAAACACATGTTCCTCACATTTCTGTGGCAGAAAGTTCTGGAATCTGAGAGGAGCCACAAATTTCCTTCCACCCAGCATTCCCCCAAGTCTCCCGATAAAAATGATACCTGACTTGTGTGGGTAGGCCTAGCGCCCGCTACAGGAAACGCCCCAAAGCGCAACGTGGACACATCCAAATTTTTGGAAGAAAACAGAGGTATTTTTTGTGAAGTGCCTACCTGTAGATTCTGGCCTCTAGCTCAGCCGACACCTAGGGAAACCTACCAAACCTGTGCATTTCTGAAAACTAGAGACCTAGGGGAATCCAAGGAGGGGTGACTTGCGGGGCTCGGACCAGGTTCTGTTACCCAGAATCCTTTGCAAACCTCAAAATGTGGTTAAAAAAACACATGTTCCTCACATTTCTGTGGCAGAAAGTTCTGGAATCTGAGAGGAGCCACAAATATCCTTCCACCCAGCGTTCCCCCAAGTCTCCCGATAAAAATGATACCTCACTTGTGTGGGTAGGCCTAGCGCCCGCGACAGTAAACGCCCCAAAGCACAACGTGGACACATCCAAATTTTTGGAAGAAAACAGAGGTGTTTTTTGCGAAGTGCCTACCTGTAGATTTTGGCCTCTAGCTCAGCCGGCACCTAGGGAAACCTACCAAACCTGTGCATTTCTGAAAACTAGAGACCTAGGGGAATCCAAGATGGGGTGACTTGCGGGGCTCGGACCAGGTTCTGTTACCCAGAATCCTTTGCAAACCTCAAAATTTGGCTAAAAAAACACATGTTCCTCATATTTCTGTGGCAGAAAGTTCTGGAATATGAGAGGAGCCACAAATTTCCTTCCACCCAGCATCCCCCCAAGTCTCCCGATAAAAATGATACCTCACTTGTGTGGGTAGGCCTAGCGCCCGCGACAGGAAACGACCCAAAGCGCAACGTGGACACATACACATTTTTGGAATAAACAGAGGTGTTTTTTGCGAAGTGCCTACCTGTAGATTTTGGCCTCTAGCTCTGCCGGCACCTAGGGAAACCTACCAAACCTGTGCATTTCTGAAAACTAGAGACCTAGGGGAATCCAAGGAGGGGTGACGTGTGGGGCTCGGACCAGGTTCTGTTACCCAGAATCCTTTGCAAACCTCAAAATGTGGCTAAAAAAACAAATGTTCCTCACATTTCTGTGGCAGAAAGTTCTGGAATCTGAGAAGAGCCACAAATTTCCTTCCACCCAGCGTTCCCCCAAGTCTCCCGATAAAAATGATACCTCACTTGTGTGGGTAGGCCTAGCGCCCGCGACAGGAAACGCCCCAAAGCACAACGTAGACACATTCAAATTTTTGGAAGAAAACAGAGGTGTTTTTTGCGAAGTGCCTACCTGTAGATTTTGGCCTCTAGCTCAGCCGGCACCTAGGGAAACCTACCAAACCTGTGCATTTCTGACAACTAGAGAACCTAGGGGAATCCAAGATGGGGTTACTTGCGGGGCTCGGACCAGGTTCTGTTACCCAGAATCCTTTGCAAACCTCAAAATTTGGCTAAAAAAACACATTTTCCTCAAATTTCTGTGGCATAAAGTTCTGGAATCTGAGAGGAGCCACAAATTTCCTTCCACCCAGCGTTCCCCCAAGTCTCCCGATTGAAATGATACCTCACTTGTGTGGGTAGGCCTAGCGCCCGCGACAGGAAACGCCCCAAAGCACAACGTGGACACATCCAAATTTTTGGAAGAAAACAGAGGTATTTTTTGTGAAGTGCCTACCTGTAGATTTTTCCCTCTAGCTCAGCCGGCACCTAGGGAAACCTACCAAACCTGTGCATTTCTGAAAACTGGAGACCTAGGGGAATCCAAGGAGGGGTGACTTGCGGGGCTCGGACCAGGTTCTGTTACCCAGAATCCTTTGCAAACCTCAAAATGTAGCTAAAAAAACACATGTTCCTCACATTTCTGTGGCAGAAAGTTCTGGAATCTGAGAGGAGCCACAAATTTCCTTCCACCCAGCATTCCCTCAAGTCTCCCGATCGAAATGATACCTCACTTGTGTGGGTAGGCCTAGCGCCCGCGACAGGAAACGCCCCAAAGCACAACGTGGACACATCCACATTTTTGGAAGAAAACAGAGGTGTTTTTTGCGAAGTGCCTACCTGTAGATTTTGGCCTCTAGCTCAGCCGGCACCTAGGGAAACCTACCAAACCTGTGCATTTCTGAAAACTAGAGACCTAGGGGAATCCAAGATGGGGTGACTTGCGGGGCTCGGACCAGGTTCTGTTACCCAGAATCCTTTGCAAACCTCAAAATTTGGCTAAAAAACACATTTTCCTCACATTTCTGTGGCAGAAAGTTCTGGAATCTGAGAGGAGCCACAAATTTCCTTCCACCCAGTGTTCCCCCAAGTCTCCCGATAAAAATGATACCTCACTTGTGTGGGTAGGCATAGCGCCCGCGTCAGGAAACGCCCCAAAGCGCAACGTGGACACATCCAAATTTTTGGAAGAAAACAGAGGTGTTTTTTGCGAAGTGCCTACCTGTAGATTTTGGCCTCTAGCTCAGCCGGCACCTAGGGAAACCTACCAAACCTGTGCATTTCTGAAAACTACAGAACTAGGGGAATCCAAGATGGGGTGACTTGCGGGGCTCGGACCAGGTTCTGTTACGCAGAATCCTTTGCAAACCTCAAAATTTGGCAAAAAAAACACATGTTCCTCAAATTTCTGTGGCAGAAAGTTCTGGAATCTGAGAGGAGCCACAAATTTCCTTCAAACCAGCGTTCCCCCAAGTCTCCCGATAAAAATGATACCTCACTTGTGTGGGTAGGTCTAGCGCCCGCGACAGGAAATGCCCCAAAGCGCAACGTGGACACATCCAATTTTTTGGAAGAAAACAGAGGTATTTTTTGAGAAGTGCCTACCTGTAGATTCTGGATCTAGCTCAGCCGGCACCTAGGGAAACCTTCCAAACCTGTGCATTTCTGAAAACTAGAGACCTAGGGGAATCCAAGGAGGGGTGACTTGCGGGGCACGGACCAGGTTATGATACCCAGAATCCTTTGCAAACCTCAAAATTTGGCTAAAAAAACACATTTTCCTCAAATTTCTGTGGCAGAAAGTTCTGGAATCTGAGAGGAGCCACAAATTTCCTTCCACCCAGTGTTCCCCCAAGTCTCCCGATAAAAATGATACCTGACTTGTGTGGGTAGGCCTAGCGCCCGCGACAGGAAACGCCCCAAAGCACAACGTGGACACATCCAAATTTTTGGAAGAAAACAGAGGTATTTTTTGCGAAGTGCCTACCTGTAGATTTTGGCCTCTAGCTCAGCCGGCACCTAGGGAAACCTACCAAACCTGTGCATTTCTGAAAACTAGAGACCTAGAGGAATCCAAGATGGGGTGATTTGCGGGGCTCGGACCAGGTTCTGTTACCCAGAATTCTTTGCAAACCTCAAAATTTGGATAAAAAAACACATGTTCCTCAAATTTCTGTGGCAGAAAGTTCTGGAATCTGAGAGGAGCCACAAATTTCCTTCCACCCAGCGTTCCCCCAAGTCTCCCGATAAAATTGATACCTCACTTGTGTGGGTAGGCCTAGCGCCCGCGACAAGAAACGCCCCAAAGCGCAAAGTGGACACATCCACATTTTTGGAAGAAAACAGAGGTATTTTTTGTGAAGTGCCTACCTGTAGATTCTGGCCTCTAGCTCAGCCGGCACCTAGGGAAACCTACCAAACCTGTGCATTTCTGAAAACTAGAGACCTAGGGGAATCCAAGATGGGGTGACTTGCGGGTCTCGGACCAGGTTCTGTTACCCAGAATCCTTTGCAAACCTCCAAATTTGGCTAAAAAAACACATGTTCCTCACATTTCTGTGGCAGAAAGTTCTGGAATCTGAGAGGAGCCACAAATTTCCTTCCACCCAGCGTTCCCCGAAGTCTCCCGATAAAAATGATACCTCACTTGTGTGGGTAGGCCTAGCGCCCGCGACAGGAAACACCCCAAAGCGCAACGTGGACACATCCAAATTTTTGGAAGAAAACAGAGGTGTTTTTTGCGAAGTGCCTACCTGTAGATTTTGGCCTCTAGCTAAGCCGGCACCTAGGTAAACCTACCAAACCTGTGCATTTCTGAAAACTAGAGACCTAGGGGAATCCAAGATGGGGTGACTTGCGGGGCTCGGACCAGGTTCTGTTACGCAGAATCCTTTGCAAACCTCAAAATTTGGCTAAAAAAACACATGTTCCTCTCATTTCTGTGGCAGAAAGTTCTGGAATCTGAGAGGAGCCACAAATTTCCTTCCACCCAGCATTCCCCCAAGTCTCCCGATAAAAATGATACCTCACTTGTGTGGGTAGGCCTAGCGCCCGCGACAGGAAACGCCCCAAAGCGCAACGTGGACACATCCAAATTTTTGGAAGAAAACAGAGGTATTTTTTGTGAAGTGCCTACCTGTAGATTCTGGCCTCTAGCTCAGGCGGCACCTAGGGAAACCTACCAAAACTGTGCATTTCTGAAAACTAGAGACCTAGGGGAATCCAAGGTGGGGTGACTTGCGGGGCTCAGACCAGGTTCTGTTACCCAGAATCCTTTGCAAACCTGAAAATTTGGCTAAAAAAACACATTTTCCTCATATTTCTGTGGCAGAAAGTTCTGGAATCTGAGAGGAGCCACAAATTTCCTTCCACCCAGCATCCCCCCAAGTCTCCCGATAAAAATGATACCTCACTTGTGTGGGTAGGCCTAGCGCCTGCGACAGGGAACGCCCCAAAGCGCAACGTCGACACATACAAATTTTTGGAATAAACAGGTGTTTTTGGCGAAGTGCCTACCTGTACATTTTGGCCTCTAGCTCTGCCGGCACCTAGGGAAACCTACCAAACCTGTGCATTTCTGAAAACTAGAGACCTAGGGGAATCCAAGGAGGGGTGCTTTGCGGGGCTCGGACCAGGTTCTGTTACGCAGAATCCTTTGCAAACCTCAAAATTTGACCAAAAAAACACATGTTCCTCAAATTTCTGTGGCAGAAAGTTCTGGAATCTGAGAGGAGCCACAAATTTCCTTCCACCCAGCGTTCCCCCAAGTCTCCCGATAAAAATGATACCTCACTTGTGTGGGTAGGCCTAGCGCCCGCGACAGGAAACGCCCCAAAGCGCAACGTGGACACATCCAAATTTTTGGAAGAAAACAGAGGTATTTTTTGTGAAGTGCCTACCTGTAGATTTTGGCCTCTAGCTCAGCCGGCACCTAGGGAAACCTACCAAACCTGTGCATTTCGGAAAACTAGAGACCTAGGGGAATCGAAGGAGGGGTGACTTGCGGGGCTCGGACCAGGTTCTGTTACCCAGAATCCTTTGCAAACCTCAAAATTTGGCTAAAAAAACACATTTTCCTCAAATTTCTGTGGCAGAAAGTTCTGGAATCTGAGAGGAGCCACAAATTTCCTTCAAACCAGCGTTCCCCCAAGTCTCCTGATAAAAATGATACCACACTTGTGTGGGTAGGCCTAAAGCCCGCGACAGGAAACGCCCCAAAGCGCAACGTGGACACATCCAAATTTTTGGAAGAAAACAGAGGTATTTTTTGTGAAGTGCCGACCTGTAGATTTTGGCCTCTAGCTCAGCCGGCACCTAGGGAAACCTACCAAACCTGTGCATTTCTGAAAACTAGAGACCTAGGGGAATCCAAGATGGGGTGACTTGCGGGGCTCGGACCAGGTTCTGTTGCCCAGAATCCTTTGCAAACCTCAAAATGTGGCTTAAAAAACACATGTTCCTCACATTTTTGTGGCAGAAAGTTCTAGAATCTGAGAGGAGCCACAAATTTCCTTCAAACCAGCGTTCCCCCAAGTCTCCCGATAAAAATGATACCTCACTTGTGTGGGTAGGTCTAGCGCCCGCGACAGGAATGCCCCAAAGCGCAACGTGGACACATCCAATTTTTTGGAAGAAAATAGAGGTATTTTTTGAGAAGTGCCTACCTGTAGATTCTGGCTTCTAGCTCAGCCGGCACCTAGGGAAACCTACCAAACCTGTGCATTTCTGAAAACTAAAGACCTAGAGGAATCCAAGATGGGGTGACTTGCGGGGCTCGGACCAGGTTCTGTTACCCAGAATTCTTTGCAAACCTCAAAATTTGGATAAAAAAACACATGTTCCTCAAATTTCTGTGGCAGAAAGTTCTGGAATCTGAGAGGAGCCACAAATTTCCTTTCACCCAGCGTTCCCCCAAGTCTCCCGATAAAAATGATACCTCACTTGTGTTGGTAGGCCTAGCGCCCGCGACAAGAAACGCCCCAAAGCGCAAAGTGGACACATCCAAATTTTTGGAAGAAAACAGAGGTATTTTTTGTGAAGTGCCTACCTGTAGATTCTGGCCTCTAGCTCAGCCGGCACCTAGGGAAACCTACCAAACCTGTGCATTTCTGAAAACTAGAGACCTAGGGGAATCCAAGATGGGGTGACTTGCGGGGCTCGGACCAGGTTCTGTTACCCAGAATCCTTTGCAAACCTCAAAATTTGGCTAAAAAAACACATGTTCCTCACATTTCTGTGGCAGAAAGTTCTGGAATCTGAGAGGAGCCACAAATTTCCTTCCACCCAGCGTTCCCCGAAGTCTCCCGATAAAAATGATACCTCACTTGTGTGGGTAGGCCTAGCGCCCGCGACAGGAAACACCCCAAAGCGCAACGTGGACACATCCAAATTTTTGGAAGAAAACAGAGGTGTTTTTTGCGAAGTGCCTACCTGTAGATTTTGGCCTCTAGCTAAGCCGGCACCTAGGTAAACCTACCAAACCTGTGCATTTCTGAAAACTAGAGACCTAGGGGAATCCAAGATGGGGTGACTTGCGGGGCTCGGACCAGGTTCTGTTACGCAGAATCCTTTGCAAACCTCAAAATTTGGCTAAAAAAACACATGTTCCTCACATTTCTGTGGCAGAAAGTTCTGGAATCTGAGAGGAGCCACAAATTTCCTTCCACCCAGCATTCCCCCAAGTCTCCCGATAAAAATGATACCTCACTTGTGTGGGTAGGCCTAGCGCCCGCGACAGGAAACGCCCCAAAGCGCAACGTGGACACATCCAAATTTTTGGAAGAAAACAGAGGTATTTTTTGTGAAGTGCCTACCTGTAGATTCTGGCCTCTAGCTCAGGCGGCACCTAGGGAAACCTACCAAAATTGTGCATTTCTGAAAACTAGAGACCTAGGGGAATCCAAGGTGGGGTGACTTGCGGGGCTCAGACCAGGTTCTGTTACCCAGAATCCTTTGCAAACCTGAAAATTTGGCTAAAAAAACACATTTTCCTCATATTTCTGTGGCAGAAAGTTCTGGAATCTGAGAGGAGCCACAAATTTCCTTCCACCCAGCATCCCCCCAAGTCTCCCGGAAAATAATGATACCTCACTTGTGTGGGTAGGCCTAGCGCCCGCGACAGGGAACGCCCCAAAGCGCAACGTCGACACATACAAATTTTTGGAATAAACAGGTGTTTTTTTGGCGAAGTGCCTACCTGTACATTTTGGCCTCTAGCTCTGCCGGCACCTAGGGAAACCTACCAAACCTGTGCATTTCTGAAAACTAGAGACCTAGGGGAATCCAAGGAGGGGTGACTTGCGGGGTTCGGACCAGGTTCTGTTACGCAGAATCCTTTGCAAACCTCAAAATTTGACCAAAAAAACACATGTTCCTCAAATTTCTGTGGCAGAAAGTTCTGGAATCTGAGAGGAGCCACAAATTTCCTTCCACCCAGCGTTCCCCCAAGTCTCCCGATAAAAATGATACCACACTTGTGTGGGTAGGCCTAGAGCCCGCGACAGGAAACGCCCCAAAGCGCAACGTGGACACATCCAAATTTTTGGAAGAAAACAGAGGTATTTTTTGTGAAGTGCCGACCTGTAGATTTTGGCCTCTAGCTCAGCCGGCACCTAGGGAAACCTACCAAACCTGTGCATTTCTGAAAACTAGAGACCTAGGGGAATCCAAGATGGGGTGACTTGCGGGGCTCGGACCAGGTTCTGTTACCCAGAATCCTTTGCAAACCTCAAAATTTGGCTAAAAAAACACATTTTCCTCAAATTTCTGTGGCAGAAAGTTCTGGAATCTGAGAGGAGCCACAAATTTCCTTCCACCCAGCGTTCCCCCAAGTCTCCCGATTGAAATGATACCTCACTTGTGTGGGTAGGCCTAGCGCCCGCGACAGGAAACGCCCCAAAGCACAACGTGGACACATCCAAATTTTTGGAAGAAAACAGAGGTATTTTTTGTGAAGTGCCTACCTGTAGATTTTGGCCTCTAGCTCAGCCGGCACCTAGGGAAACCTACCAAACCTGTGCATTTCTGAAAACTGGAGACCTAGGGGAATCCAAGGAGGGGTGACTTGCGGGGCTCGGACCAGGTTCTGTTACCCAGAATCCTTTGCAAACCTCAAAATGTAGCTAAAAAAACACATGTTCCTCACATTTCTGTGGCAGAAAGTTCTGGAATCTGAGAGGAGCCACAAATTTCCTTCCACCCAGCATTCCCTCAAGTCTCCCGATCGAAATGATACCTCACTTGTGTGGGTAGGCCTAGCGCCCGCGACAGGAAACGCCCCAAAGCACAATGTGGACACATCCACATTTTTGGAAGAAAACAGAGGTGTTTTTTGCGAAGTGCCTACCTGTAGATTTTGGCCTCTAGCTCAGCCGGCACCTAGGGAAACCTACCAAACCTGTGCATTTCTGAAAACTAGAGACCTAGGGGAATCCAAGATGGGGTGACTTGCGGGGCTCGGACCAGGTTCTGTTACCCAGAATCCTTTGCAAACCTCAAAATTTGGCTAAAAAACACATGTTCCTCACATTTCTGTGGCAGAAAGTTCTGGAATCTGAGAGGAGCCACCAATTTCCTTCCACCCAGTGTTCCCCCAAGTCTCCCGATAAAAATGATACCTCACTTGTGTGGGTAGGCATAGCGCCCGCGTCAGGAAACGCCCCAAAGCGCAACGTGGACACATCCAAATTTTTGGAAGAAAACAGAGGTTTTTTTGCGAAGTGCCTACCTGTAGATTTTGGCCTCTAGCTCAGCCGGCACCTAGGGAAACCTACCAAACCTGTGCATTTCTGAAAACTACAGAACTAGGGGAATCCAAGATGGGGTGACTTGCGGGGCTCGGACCAGGTTCTGTTACGCAGAATCCTTTGCAAACCTCAAAATTTGGCAAAAAAAACACATGTTCCTCAAATTTCTGTGGCAGAAAGTTCTGGAATCTGAGAGGAGCCACAAATTTCCTTCAAACCAGCGTTCCCCCAAGTCTCCCGATAAAAATGATACCTCACTTGTGTGGGTAGGTCTAGCGCCCGCGACAGGAAATGCCCCAAAGCGCAACGTGGACACATCCAATTTTTTGGAAGAAAACAGAGGTATTTTTTGAGAAGTGCCTACCTGTAGATTCTGGCTTCTAGCTCAGCCGGCACCTAGGGAAACCTACCAAACCTGTGCATTTCTGAAAACTAGAGACCTAGGGGAATCCAAGGAGGGGTGACTTGCGGGGCTCGGACCAGGTTATGATACCCAGAATCCTTTGCAAACCTCAAAATTTGGCTAAAAAAACACATTTTCCTCTAATTTCTGTGGCAGAAAGTTCTGGAATCTGAGAGGAGCCACAAATTTCCTTCCACCCAGCGTTCCCCCAAGTCTCCCGATAAAAATGATACCTGACTTGTGTGGGTAGGCCTAGCGCCCGCGACAGGAAACGCCCCAAAGCGCAACGTGGACACATCCAAATTTTTGGAAGAAAACAGAGGTATTTTTTGCGAAGTGCCTACCTGTAGATTTTGGCCTCTAGCTCAGCCGGCACCTAGGGAAACCTACCAAACCTGTGCATTTCTGAAAACTAGAGACCTAGAGGAATCCAAGATGGGGTGACTTGCGGGGCTCGGACCAGGTTCTGTTACCCAGAATTCTTTGCAAACCTCAAAATTTGGATAAAAAAACACATGTTCCTCAAATTTCTGTGGCAGAAAGTTCTGGAATCTGAGAGGAGCCACAAATTTCCTTCCACCCAGCGTTCCCCCAAGTCTCCCGATAAAATTGATACCTCACTTGTGTGGGTAGGCCTAGCGCCCGCGACAAGAAACGCCCCAAAGCGCAAAGTGGACACATCCACATTTTTGGAAGAAAACAGAGGTATTTTTTGTGAAGTGCCTACCTGTAGATTCTGGCCTCTAGCTCAGCCGACACCTAGGGAAACCTACCAAACCTGTGCATTTCTGAAAACTAGAGACCTAGGGGAATCCAAGATGGGGTGACTTGCGGGTCTCGGACCAGGTTCTGTTACCCAGAATCCTTTGCAAACCTCCAAATTTGGCTAAAAAAACACATGTTCCTCACATTTCTGTGGCAGAAAGTTCTGGAATCTGAGAGGAGCCACAAATTTCCTTCCACCCAGCGTTCCCCGAAGTCTCCCGATAAAAATGATACCTCACTTGTGTGGGTAGGCCTAGCGCCCGCGACAGGAAACACCCCAAAGCGCAACGTGGACACATCCAAATTTTTGGAAGAAAACAGAGGTGTTTTTTGCGAAGTGCCTACCTGTAGATTTTGGCCTCTAGCTAAGCCGGCACCTAGGTAAACATACCAAACCTGTGCATTTCTGAAAACTAGAGACCTAGGGGAATCCAAGATGGGGTGACTTGCGGGGCTCGGACCAGGTTCTGTTACGCAGAATCCTTTGCAAACCTCAAAATTTGGCTAAAAAAACACATGTTCCTCACATTTCTGTGGCAGAAAGTTCTGGAATCTGAGAGGAGCCACAAATTTCCTTCCACCCAGCATTCCCCCAAGTCTCCCGATAAAAATGATACCTGACTTGTGTGGGTAGGCCTAGCGCCCGCGACAGGAAACGCCCCAAAGCGCAACGTGGACACATCCAAATTTTTGGAAGAAAACAGAGGTATTTTTTGTGAAGTGCCTACCTGTAGATTCTGGCCTCTAGCTCAGGCGGCACCTAGGGAAACCTACCAAAATTGTGCATTTCTGAAAACTAGAGACCTAGGGGAATCCAAGGTGGGGTGACTTGCGGGGCTCAGACCAGGTTCTGTTACCCAGAATCCTTTGCAAACCTGAAAATTTGGCTAAAAAAACACATTTTCCTCATATTTCTGTGGCAGAAAGTTCTGGAATCTGAGAGGAGCCACAAATTTCCTTCCACCCAGCATCCCCCCAAGTCTCCCGATAAAAATGATACCTCACTTGTGTGGGTAGGCCTAGCGCCCGCGACAGGGAACGCCCCAAAGCGCAACGTCGACACATACAAATTTTTGGAATAAACAGGTGTTTTTGGCGAAGTGCCTACCTGTACATTTTGGCCTCTAGCTCTGCCGGCACCTAGGGAAACTTACCAAACCTGTGCATTTCTGAAAACTAGAGACCTAGGGGAATCCAAGGAGGGGTGACTTGCGGGGCTCGGACCAGGTTCTGTTACGCAGAATCCTTTGCAAACCTCAAAATTTGACCAAAAAAACACATGTTCCTCAAATTTCTGTGGCAGAAAGTTCTGGAATCTGAGAGGAGCCACAAATTTCCTTCCACCCAGCGTTCCCCCAAGTCTCCCGATAAAAATGATACCTCACTTGTGTGGGTAGGCCTAGCGCCCGCGACAGGAAACACCCCAAAGCGCAACGTGGACACATCCAAATTTTTGGAAGAAAACAGAGGTGTTTTTTGCGAAGTGCCTACCTGTAGATTTTGGCCTCTAGCTAAGCCGGCACCTAGGTAAACCTACCAAACCTGTGCATTTCTGAAAACTAGAGACCTAGGGGAATCCAAGATGGGGTGACTTGCGGGGCTCGGACCAGGTTCTGTTACGCAGAATCCTTTGCAAACCTCAAAATTTGGCTAAAAAAACACATGTTCCTCACATTTCTGTGGCAGAAAGTTCTGGAATCTGAGAGGAGCCACAAATTTCCTTCCACCCAGCATTCCCCCAAGTCTCCCGATAAAAATGATACCTCACTTGTGTGGGTAGGCCTAGCGCCCGCGACAGGAAACGCCCCAAAGCGCAACGTGGACACATCCAAATTTTTGGAAGAAAACAGAGGTATTTTTTGTGAAGTGCCTACCTGTAGATTCTGGCCTCTAGCTCAGGCGGCACCTAGGGAAACCTACCAAAATTGTGCATTTCTGAAAACTAGAGACCTAGGGGAATCCAAGGTGGGGTGACTTGCGGGGCTCAGACCAGGTTCTGTTACCCAGAATCCTTTGCAAACCTCAAAATTTGGCTAAAAAAACACATTTTCCTCATATTTCTGTGGCAGAAAGTTCTGGAATCTGAGAGGAGCCACAAATTTCCTTCCACCCAGCATCCCCCCAAGTCTCCCGATAAAAATGATACCTCACTTGTGTGGGTAGGCCTAGCGCCCGCGACAGGGAACGCCCCAAAGCGCAACGTCGACACATACAAATTTTTGGAATAAACAGGTGTTTTTGGCGAAGTGCCTACCTGTACATTTTGGCCTCTAGCTCTGCCGGCACCTAGGGAAACCTACCAAACCTGTGCATTTCTGAAAACTAGAGACCTAGGGGAATCCAAGGAGGGGTGACTTGCGGGGCTCGGACCAGGTTCTGTTACGCAGAATCATTTGCAAACCTCAAAATTTGACCAAAAAAACACATGTTCCTCAAATTTCTGTGGCAGAAAGTTCTGGAATCTGAGAGGAGCCACAAATTTCCTTCCACCCAGCGTTCCCCCAAGTCTCCCGATAAAAATGATACCTCACTTGTGTGGGTAGGCCTAGCGCCCGCGACAGGAAACGCCCCAAAGCGCAACGTGGACACATCCAAATTTTTGGAAGAAAACAGAGGTATTTTTTGTGAAGTGCCTACCTGTAGATTTTGGCCTCTAGCTCAGCCGGCACCTAGGGAAACCTACCAAACCTGTGCATTTCGGAAATCTAGAGACCTAGGGGAATCGAAGGAGGGGTGACTTGCGGGGCTCGGACCAGGTTCTGTTACCCAGAATCCTTTGCAAACCTCAAAATTTGGCTAAAAAAACACATTTTCCTCAAATTTCTGTGGCAGAAAGTTCTGGAATCTGAGAGGAGCCACAAATTTCCTTCAAACCAGCGTTCCCCCAAGTCTCCCGATAAAAATGATACCACACTTGTGTGGGTAGGCCTAGCGCCCGCGACAGGAAACGCCCCAAAGCGCAACGTGGACACATCCAAATTTTTGGAAGAAAACAGAGGTATTTTTTGTGAAGTGCCGACCTGTAGATTTTGGCCTCTAGCTCAGCCGGCACCTAGGGAAACCTACCAAACCTGTGCATTTCTGAAAACTAGAGACCTAGGGGAATCCAAGATGGGGTGACTTGCGGGGCTCGGACCAGGTTCTGTTGCCCAGAATCCTTTGCAAACCTCAAAATGTGGCTTAAAAAACACATGTTCCTCACATTTCTGTGGCAGAAAGTTCTGGAATCTGAGAGGAGCCACAAATTTCCTTCAAACCAGCGTTCCCCCAAGTCTCCCGATAAAAATGATACCTCACTTGTGTGGGTAGGTCTAGCGCCCGCGACAGGAAATGCCCCAAAGCGCAACGTGGACACATCCAATTTTTTGGAAGAAAACAGAGGTATTTTTTGAGAAGTGCCTACCTGTAGATTCTGGCTTCTAGCTCAGCCGGCACCTAGGGAAACCTACCAAACCTGTGCATTTCTGAAAACTAGAGACCTAGGGGAATCCAAGGAGGGGTGACTTGCGGGGCTCGGACCAGGTTATGATACCCAGAATCCTTTGCAAACCTCAAAATTTGGCTAAAAAAACACATTTTCCTCAAATTTCTGTGGCAGAAAGTTCTGGAATCTGAGAGAAGCCACAAATTTCCTTCCACCCAGCGTTCCCCCAAGTCTCCCGATAAAAATGATACCTGACTTGTGTGGGTAGGCCTAGCGCCCGCGACAGGAAACGCCCCAAAGCGCAACGTGGACACATCCAAATTTTTGGAAGAAAACAGAGGTATTTTTTGCGAAGTGCCTACCTGTACATTTTGGCCTCTAGCTCAGCCGGCACCTAGGGAAACCTACCAAACCTGTGCATTTCTAAAAACTAGAGACCTAGAGGAATCCAAGATGGGGTGACTTGCGGGGCTCGGACCAGGTTCTGTTACCCAGAATTCTTTGCAAACCTCAAAATTTGGATAAAAAAACACATGTTCCTCAAATTTCTGTGGCAGAAAGTTCTGGAATCTGAGAGGAGCCACAAATTTCCTTCCACCCAGTGTTCCCCCAAGTCTCCCGATAAAAATGATACCTCACTTGTGTGGGTAGGCCTAGCGCCCGCGACAAGAAACGCCCCAAAGCGCAAAGTGGACACATCCAAATTTTTGGAAGAAAACAGAGGTATTTTTTGTGAAGTGCCTACCTGTAGATTCTGGCCTCTAGCTCAGCCGGCACCTAGGGAAACCTACCAAACCTGTGCATTTCTGAAAACTAGAGACCTAGGGGAATCCAAGATGAGGTGACTTGCGGGGCTCGGACCAGGTTCTTTTACCCAGAATCCTTTGCAAACCTCAAAATTTGGCTAAAAAAACACATGTTCCTCACATTTCTGTGGCAGAAAGTTCTGGAATCTGAGAGGAGCCACAAATTTCCTTCCACCCAGCGTTCCCCGAAGTCTCCCGATAAAAATGATACCTCACTTGTGTGGGTAGGCCTAGCGCCCGCGACAGGAAACACCCCAAAGCGCAACGTGGACACATCCAAATTTTTGGAAGAAAACAGAGGTGTTTTTTGCGAAGTGCCTACCTGTAGATTTTGGCCTCTAGCTAAGCCGGCACCTAGGTAAACCTACCAAACCTGTGCATTTCTGAAAACTAGAGACCTAGGGGAATCCAAGATGGGGTGACTTGCGGGGCTCGGACCAGGTTCTGTTACGCAGAATCCTTTGCAAACCTCAAAATTTGGCTAAAAAACACATGTTCCTCACATTTCTGTGGCAGAAAGTTCTGGAATCTGAGAGGAGCCACAAATTTCCTTCCACCCAGCATTCCCCCAAGTCTCCCGATAAAAATGATACCTCACTTGTGTGGGTAGGCCTAGCGCCCGCGACAGGAAACGCCCCAAAGCGCAACGTGGACACATCCAAATTTTTGGAAGAAAACAGAGGTATTTTTTGTGAAGTGCCTACCTGTAGATTCTGGCCTCTAGCTCAGGCGGCACCTAGGGAAACCTACCAAAATTGTGCATTTCTGAAAACTAGAGACCTAGGGGAATCCAAGGTGGGGTGACTTGCGGGGCTCAGACCAGGTTCTGTTACCCAGAATCCTTTGCAAACCTGAAAATTTGGCTAAAAAAACACATTTTCCTCATATTTCTGTGGCAGAAAGTTCTGGAATCTGAGAGGAGCCACAAATTTCCTTCCACCCAGCATCCCCCCAAGTCTCCCGATAAAAATGATACCTCACTTGTGTGGGTAGGCCTAGCGCCCGCGACAGGGAACGCCCCAAAGCGCAACGTCGACACATACAAATTTTTGGAATAAACAGGTGTTTTTGGCGAAGTGCCTACCTGTACATTTTGGCCTCTAGCTCTGCCGGCACCTAGGGAAACCTACCAAACCTGTGCATTTCTGAAAACTAGAGACCTAGGGGAATCCAAGGAGGGGTGACTTGCGGGGCTCGGACCAGGTTCTGTTACGCAGAATCCTTTGCAAACCTCAAAATTTGACCAAAAAAACACATGTTCCTCAAATTTCTGTGGCAGAAAGTTCTGGAATCTGAGAGGAGCCACAAATTTCCTTCCACCCAGCGTTCCCCCAAGTCTCCCGATAAAAATGATACCTCACTTGTGTGGGTAGGCCTAGCGCCCGCGACAGGAAACGCCCCAAAGCGCAACGTGGACACATCCAAATTTTTGGAAGAAAACAGAGGTATTTTTTGTGAAGTGCCTACCTGTAGATTTTGGCCTCTAGCTCAGCCGGCACCTAGGGAAACCTACCAAACCTGTGCATTTGGGAAAACTAGAGACCTAGGGGAATCGAAGGAGGGGTGACTTGCGGGGCTCGGACCAGGTTCTGTTACCCAGAATCCTGCAAACCTCAAAATTTGGCTAAAAAAACACATTTTCCTCAAATTTCTGTGGCAGAAAGTTCTGGAATCTGAGAGGAGCCACAAATTTCCTTCAAACCAGCGTTCCCCCAAGTCTCCCGATAAAAATGATACCTCACTTGTGTGGGTAGGTCTAGCGCCCGCGACAGGAAATGCCCCAAAGAGCAACGTGGACACATCCAAATTTTTGGAAGAAAACAGAGGTATTTTTTGAGAAGTGCCTACCTGTAGATTTTGGCCTCTAGCTCAGCCGGCACCTAGGGAAACCTACCAAACCTGTGCATTTGGGAAAACTAGAGACCTAGGGGAATCGAAGGAGGGGTGACTTGCGGGGCTCGGACCAGGTTCTGTTACCCAGAATCCTGCAAACCTCAAAATTTGGCTAAAAAAACACATTTTCCTCAAATTTCTGTGGCAGAAAGTTCTGGAATCTGAGAGGAGCCACAAATTTCCTTCAAACCAGCGTTCCCCCAAGTCTCCCGATAAAAATGATACCACACTTGTGTGGGTAGGCCTAGAGCCCGCGACAGGAAACGCCCCAAAGCGCAACGTGGACACATCCAAATTTTTGGAAGAAAACAGAGGTATTTTTTGTGAAGTGCCGACCTGTAGATTTTGGCCTCTAGCTCAGCCGGCACCTAGGGAAACCTACCAAACCTGTGCATTTCTGAAAACTAGAGACCTAGGGGAATCCAAGATGGGGTGACTTGCGGGGCTCGGACCAGGTTCTGTTGCCCAGAATCCTTTGCAAACCTCAAAATGTGGCTTAAAAAACACATGTTCCTCACATTTCTGTGGCAGAAAGTTCTGGAATCTGAGAGGAGCCACAAATTTCCTTCAAACCAGCGTTCCCCCAAGTCTCCCGATAAAAATGATACCTCACTTGTGTGGGTAGGTCTAGCGCCCGCGACAGGAAATGCCCCAAAGAGCAACGTGGACACATCCAAATTTTTTGGAAGAAAACAGAGGTATTTTTTGAGAAGTGCCTACCTGTAGATTCTGGCTTCTAGCTCAGCCGGCACCTAGGGAAACCTACCAAACCTGTGCATTTCTGAAAACTAGAGACCTAGGGGAATCCAAGGAGGGGTGACTTGCGGGGCTCGGACCAGGTTATGATACCCAGAATCCTTTGCAAACCTCAAAATTTGGCTAAAAAAACACATTTTCCTCAAATTTCTGTGGCAGAAAGTTCTGGAATCTGAGAGGAGCCACAAATTTCCTTCCACCCAGCGTTCCCCCAAGTCTCCCGATAAAAATGATACCTGACTTGTGTGGGTAGGCCTAGCGCCCGCGACAGGAAACGCCCCAAAGTGCAACGTGGACACATCCAAATTTTTGGAAGAAAACAGAGGTATTTTTTGCGAAATGCCTACCTGTAGATTTTGGCCTCTAGCTCAGCCGGCACCTAGGGAAACCTACCAAACCTGTGCATTTCTAAAAACTAGAGACCTAGAGGAATCCAAGATGGGGTGACTTGCGGGGCTCGGACCAGGTTCTGTTACCCAGAATTCTTTGCAAACCTCAAAATTTGGATAAAAAAACACATGTTCCTCAAATTTCTGTGGCAGAAAGTTCTGGAATCTGAGAGGAGCCACAAATTTCCTTCCACCCAGCGTTCCCCCAAGTCTCCAGATAAAAATGATACCTCACTTGTGTGGGTAGGCCTAGCGCCCGCGACAAGAAACGCCCCAAAGCGCAAAGTGGACACATCCAAATTTTTGGAAGAAAACAGAGGTATTTTTTGTGAAGTGCCTACCTGTAGATTCTGGCCTCTAGCTCTGCCGGCACCTAGGGAAACCTACCAAACCTGTGCATTTCTGAAAACTAGAGACCTAGGGGAATCCAAGATGGGGTGACTTGCGGGGCTCGGACCACGTTCTGTTACCCAGAATCCTTTGCAAACCTCAAAATTTGGCTAAAAAAACACATGTTCCTCACATTTCTGTGGCAGAAAGTCCTGGAATCTGAGAGGAGCCACAAATTTCCTTCCACCCAGCGTTCCCCGAAGTCTCCCGATAAAAATGATACCTCACTTGTGTGGGTAGGCCTAGCGCCCGCGACAGGAAACACCCCAAAGCGCAACGTGGACACATCCAAATTTTTGGAAGAAAACAGAGGTGTTTTTTGCGAAGTGCCTACCTGTAGATTTTGGCCTCTAGCTAAGCCGGCACCTAGGTAAACCTACCAAACCTGTGCATTTCTGAAAACTAGAGACCTAGGGGAATCCAAGATGGGGTGACTTGCGGGGCTCGGACCACGTTCTGTTACCCAGAATCCTTTGCAAACCTCAAAATTTGGCTAAAAAAACACATGTTCCTCACATTTCTGTGGCAGAAAGTCCTGGAATCTGAGAGGAGCCACAAATTTCCTTCCACCCAGCGTTCCCCGAAGTCTCCCGATAAAAATGATACCTCACTTGTGTGGGTAGGCCTAGCGCCCGCGACAGGAAACACCCCAAAGCGCAACGTGGACACATCCAAATTTTTGGAAGAAAACAGAGGTGTTTTTTGCGAAGTGCCTACCTGTAGATTTTGGCCTCTAGCTAAGCCGGCACCTAGGTAAACCTACCAAACCTGTGCATTTCTGAAAACTAGAGACCTAGGGGAATCCAAGATGGGGTGACTTGCGGGGCTCGGACCAGGTTCTGTTACGCAGAATCCTTTGCAAACCTCAAAATTTGGCTAAAAAAACACATGTTCCTCACATTTCTGTGGCAGAAAGTTCTGGAATCTGAGAGGAGCCACAAATTTCCTTCCACCCAGCATTCCCCCAAGTCTCCCGATAAAAATGATACCTCACTTGTGTGGGTAGGCCTAGCGCCCGCGACAGGAAACGCCCCAAAGCGCAACGTGGACACATCCAAATTTTTGGAAGAAAACAGAGGTATTTTTTGTGAAGTGCCTACCTGTAGATTCTGGCCTCTAGCTCAGGCGGCACCTAGGGAAACCTACCAAACCTGTGCATTTCTGAAAACTAGAGACCTAGAGGAATCCAAGATGGGGTGACTTGCGGGGCTCGGACCAGGTTCTGTTACCCAGAATCCTTTGCAAACCTCAAAATTTGGCTAAAAAAACACATGTTCCTCACATTTCTGTGGCAGAAAGTTCTGGAATCTGAGAGGAGCCACAAATTTCCTTCCACCCAGCATTCCCCCAAGTCTCCCGATAAAAATGATACCTCACTTGTGTGGGTAGGCCTAGCGCCCGCGACAGGAAACGACCCAAAGCGCAACGTGGACACATCCAAATTTTTGGAAGAAAACAGAGGTATTTTTTGTGAAGTGCCTACCTGTAGATTCTGGCCTCTAGCTCAGGCGGCACCTAGGGAAACCTACCAAAATTGTGCATTTCTGAAAACTAGAGACCTAGGGGAATCCAAGGTGGGGTGACTTGTGGGGCTCAGACCAGGTTCTGTTACCCAGAATCCTTTGCAAACCTGAAAATTTGGCTAAAAAAACACATTTTCCTCATATTTCTGTGGCAGAAAGTTCTGGAATCTGAGAGGAGCCACAAATTTCCTTCCACCCAGCATCCCCCCAAGTCTCCCGATAAAAATGATACCTCACTTGTGTGGGTAGGCCTAGCGCCCGCGACAGGGAACGCCCCAAAGCGCAACGTCGACACATACAAATTTTTGGAATAAACAGGTGTTTTTGGCGAAGTGCCTACCTGTACATTTTGGCCTCTAGCTCTGCCGGCACCTAGGGAAACCTACCAAACCTGTGCATTTCTGAAAACTAGAGACCTAGGGGAATCCAAGGAGGGGTGACTTGCGGGGCTCGGACCAGGTTCTGTTACGCAGAATCCTTTGCAAACCTCAAAATTTGGCTAAAAAAACACATGTTCCCCACATTTCTGTGGCAGAAAGTTCTGGAATCTGAGAGGAGCCACAAATTTCCTTCCACCCAGCATTCCCCCAAGTCTCTCGATAAACATGATACCTCACTTGTGTGGGTAGGCCTAGCGCCCGCGACAGGAAAAGCCCCAAAGCGCAACGTGGACACATCCAAATTTTTGGAAGAAAACAGAGGTATTTTTTGTGAAGTGCCTACCTGTAGATTCTGGCCTCTAGCTCAGGCGGCACCTAGGGAAACCTATCAAAATTGTGCATTTCTGAAAACTAGAGACCTAGGGGAATCCAAGGTGGGGTGACTTGCGGGGCTCGGACCAGGTTCTGTTACCCAGAATCCTTTGCAAACCTGAAAATTTGGCTAAAAAAACACATTTTCCTCATATTTCTGTGGCAGAAAGTTCTGGAATCTGAGAGGAGCCACAAATTTCCTTCCACCCAGCATTCCCCCAAGTCTCCCGATAAAAATGATACCTCACTTGTGTGGGTAGGCCTAACGCCCGCGACAGGGAACGCCCCAAAGCGCAACGTCGACACATTCAAATTTTTGGAATAAACAGGTGTTTTTGGCGAAGTGCCTACCTGTACATTTTGGCCTCTAGCTCTGCCGGCACCTAGGGAAACCTACCAAACCTGTGCATTTCTGAAAACTAGAGACCTAGGGGAATCCAAGGAGGGGTGACTTGCGGGGCTCGGACCAGGTTCTGTTACGCAGAATCCTTTGCAAACCTCAAAATTTGACCAAAAAAACACATGTTCCTCAAATTTCTGTGGCAGAAAGTTCTGGAATCTGAGAGGAGCCACAAATTTCCTTCCACCCAGCGTTCCCCCAAGTCTCCCGATAAAAATGATACCTCACTTGTGTGGGTAGGCCTAGCGCCCGCGACAGGAAACGCCCCAAAGCGCAACGTGGACACATCCAAATTTTTGGAAGAAAACAGAGGTATTTTTTGTGAAGTGCCTACCTGTAGATTTTGGCCTCTAGCTCAGCCGGCACATAGGGAAACCTACCAAACCTGTGCATTTCGGAAAACTAGAGACCTAGGGGAATCGAAGGAGGGGTGACTTGCGGGGCTCGGACCAGGTTCTGTTACCCAGAATCCTTTGCAAACCTCAAAATTTGGCTAAAAAAACACATGTTCCTCAAATTTCCGTGGCTTTAAGTTCTGGAATCTGAGAGGAGCCACAAATTTCCTTCCACCCAGCGTTCCCCCAAGTCTCCCGATAAAAATGATACCTCACTTGTGTGGGTAGGCCTAGCGCCCGCGACAAGAAACACCCCAAAGCGCAACGTGGACACATCCAAATTTTTGGAAGAAAACAGAGGTATTTTTTGCGAAGTGCCTACCTGTAGATTTTGGCCTCTAGCTAAGCCGGCACCTAGGTAAACCTACCAAACCTGTGCATTTCTGAAAACTAGAGACCTAGGGGAATCCAAGATGGGGTGACTTGCGGGGCTCGGACCAGGTTCTGTTACCCAGAATCCTTTGCAAACCTCAAAATTTGGCTAAAAAAACACATGTTCCTCACATTTCTGTGGCAGAAAGTTCTGGAATCTGAAAGGAGCCACAAATTTCCTTCCACCCAGCGTTCCCCGAAGTCTCCCGATAAAAATGATACCTCACTTGTGTGGGTAGGCCTAGCGCCCGCGACAGGAAACACCCCAAAGCGCAACGTGGACACATCCAAATTTTTGGAAGAAAACAGAGGTGTTTTTTGCGAAGTGCCTACCTGTAGATTTTGGCCTCTAGCTAAGCCGGCACCTAGGTAAACCTACCAAACCTGTGCATTTCTGAAAACTAGAGACCTAGGGGAATCCAAGATGGGGTGACTTGCGGGGCTCGGACCAGGTTCTGTTACGCAGAATCCTTTGCAAACCTCAAAATTTGGCTAAAAAAACACATGTTCCTCACATTTCTGTGGCAGAATGTTCTGGAATCTGAGAGGAGCCACAAATTTCCTTCCACCCAGCATTCCCCCAAGTCTCCCGATAAAAATTATACCTCACTTGTGTGGGTAGGCCTAGCGCCCGCGACAGGAAACGCCCCAAAGCGCAACGTGGACACATCCAAATTTTTGGAAGAAAACAGAGGTATTTTTTGTGAAGTGCCTACCTGTAGATTCTGGCCTCTAGCTCAGGCGGCACCTAGGGAAACCTACCAAACCTGTGCATTTCTGAAAACTAGAGACCTAGAGGAATCCAAGATGGGGTGACTTGCGGGGCTCGGACCAGGTTCTGTTACGCAGAATCCTTTGCAAACCTCAAAATTTGGCTAAAAAAACACATGTTCCTCACATTTCTGTGGCAGAAAGTTCTGGAATCTGAGAGGAGCCACAAATTTCCTTCCACCCAGCATTCCCCCAAGTCTCCCGATAAAAATGATACCTCACTTGTGTGGGTAGGCCTAGCGCCCGCGACAGGAAACGCCCCAAAGCGCAACGTGGACACATCCAAATTTTTGGAAGAAAACAGAGGTATTTTTTGTGAAGTGCCTACCTGTAGATTCTGGCCTCTAGCTCAGGCGGCACCTAGGGAAACCTACCAAAATTGTGCATTTCTGAAAACTAGAGACCTAGGGGAATCCAAGGTGGGGTGACTTGCGGGGCTCAGACCAGGTTCTGTTACCCAGAATCCTTTGCAAACCTGAAAATTTGGCTAAAAAAACACATTTTCCTCATATTTCTGTGCAGAAAGTTCTGGAATCTGAGAGGAGCCACAAATTTCCTTCCACCCAGCATCCCCCCAAGTCTCCCGATAAAAATGATACCTCACTTGTGTGGGTAGGCCTAGCGCCCGCGACAGGGAACGCCCCAAAGCGCAACGTCGACACATTCAAATTTTTGGAATAAACAGGTGTTTTTGGCGAAGTGCCTACCTGTACATTTTGGCCTCTAGCTCTGCCGGCACCTAGGGAAACCTACCAAACCTGTGCATTTCTGAAAACTAGAGACCTAGGGGAATCCAAGGAGGGGTGACTTGCGGGGCTCGGACCAGGTTCTGTTACGCAGAATCCTTTGCAAACCTCAAAATTTGGCTAAAAAAACACATGTTCCTCACATTTCTGTGGCAGAATGTTCTGGAATCTGAGAGGAGCCACAAATTTCCTTCCACGCAGCGTTCCCCCAAGTCTCCCGATAAAAATGATACCTCACTTGTGTGGGTTGGCCTAGCGCCCGTGACAGGAAACACCCCAAAGCGCAACGTGGACACATCCAAATTTTTGGAAGAAAACAGAGGTGTTTTTTGCGAAGTGCCTACCTGTAGATTTTGGCCTCTAGCTAAGCCGGCACCTAGGTAAACCTACCAAACCTGTGCATTTCTGAAAACTAGAGACCTAGGGGAATCCAAGATGGGGTGACTTGCGGGGCTCGGACCAGGTTCTGTTACGCAGAATCCTTTGCAAACCTCAAAATTTGGCTAAAAAAACACATGTTCCTCACATTTCTGTGGCAGAAAGTTCTGGAATCTGAGAGGAGCCACAAATTTCCTTCCACCCAGCATTCCCCCAAGTCTCCCGATAAAAATGATACCTCACTTGTGTGGGTAGGCCTAGCGCCCGCGACAGGAAACGCCCCAAAGCGCAACGTGGACACATCCAAATTTTTGGAAGAAAACAGAGGTATTTTTTGTGAAGTGCCTACCTGTAGATTCTGGCCTCTAGCTCAGGCGGCACCTAGGGAAACCTACCAAAATTGTGGATTTCTGAAAACTAGAGACCTAGGGGAATCCAAGGTGGGGTGACTTGCGGGGCTCGGACCAGGTTCTGTTACCCAGAATCCTTTGCAAACCTGAAAATTTGGCTAAAAAAACACATTTTCCTCATATTTCTGTGGCAGAAAGTTCTGGAATCTGAGAGGAGCCACAAATTTCCTTCCACCCAGCATCCCCCCAAGTCTCCCGATAAAAATGATACCTCACTTGTGTGGGTAGGCCTAGCGCCCGCGACAGGAAGCTCCCCAAAACGCAACGTCGACACATACAAATTTTTGGAATAAACAGGTGTTTTTGGCGAAGTGCCTACCTGTACATTTTGGCCTCTAACTCTGCCGGCACCTAGGGAAACCTACCAAACCTGTGCATTTCTGAAAACTAGAGACCTAGGGGAATCCAAGGAGGGGTGACTTGCGGGGCTCGGACCAGGTTCTGTTACGCAGAATCCTTTGCAAACCTCAAAATTTGGCTAAAAAAACACATGTTCCTCACATTTCTGTGGCAGAAAGTTCTGGAATCTGAGAGGAGCCACAAATTTCCTTCCACCCAGCATTCCCCCAAGTCTCCCGATAAAAATGATACCTCACTTGTGTGGGTAGGCCTAGCGCCCGCGACAGGAAACGCCCCAAAGCGCAACGTGGACACATCCAAATTTTTGGAAGAAAACAGAGGTATTTTTTAAGAAGTGCCTACCTGTAGATTCTGGCCTCTAGCTCAGGCGGCACCTAGGGAAACCTACCAAAATTGTGCATTTCTGAAAACTAGAGACCTAGGGGAATCCAAGGTGGGGTGACTTGCGGGGCTCGGACCAGGTTCTGTTACCCAGAATCCTTTGCAAACCTGAAAATTTGGCTAAAAAAACACATTTTCCTCATATTTCTGTGGCAGAAAGTTCTGGAATCTGAGAGGAGCCACAAATTTCCTTCCACCCAGCATCCCCCCAAGTCTCCCGATAAAAATGATACCTCACTTGTGTGGGTAGGCCTAGCGCCCGCGACAGGAAACTCCCTAAAGCGCAACGTCGACACATACAAATTTTTGGAATAAACAGGTGTTTTTGGCGAAGTGCCTACCTGTACATTTTGGCCTCTAACTCTGCCGGCACCTAGGGAAACCTACCAAACCTGTGCATTTCTAAAAACTAGAGACCTAGGGGAATCCAAGGAGGGGTGACTTGCGGGGCTCGGACCAGGTTCTGTTACGCAGAATCCTTTGCAAACCTCAAAATTTGACCTAAAAAACACATGTTCCTCAAATTTCTGTGGCAGAAAGTTCTGGAATCTGAGAGGAGCCACAAATTTCCTTCCACCCAGCGTTCCCCCAAGTCTCCCGATAAAAATGATACCTCACTTGTGTGGGTAGGCCTAGCGCCCGCGACAGGAAACGCCCCAAAGCGCAACGTGGACACATCCAAATTTTTGGAAGAAAACAGAGGTATTTTTTGTGAAGTGCCTACCTGTAGATTTTGGCCTCTAGCTCAGCCGGCACCTAGGGAAACCTACCAAACCTGTGCATTTCGGAAAACTAGAGACCTAGGGGAATCCAAGGAGGGGTGACTTGCGGGGCTCGGACCAGGTTCTGTTACCCAGAATCCTTTGCAAACCTCAAAATTTGGCTAAAAAAACACATTTTCCTCAAATTTCTGTGGCAGAAAGTTCTGGAATCTGAGAGGAGCCACAAATTTCCTTCCACCCAGCGTTCCCCCAAGTCTCCCGATCGAAATGATACCTCACTTGTGTGGGTAGGCCTAGCGCCCGCGACAGGAAACGCCCCAAAGCACAACGTGGACTCATCCAAATTTTTGGAAGAAAACAGAGGTGTTTTTTGCGAAGTGCCTACCTGTAGATTTTGGCCTCTAGCTCAGCCGGCACCTAGGGAAACCTACCAAACCTGTGCATTTCTGACAACTAGAGAACCTAGGGGAATCCAAGATGGGGTTACTTGCGGGGCTCGGACCAGGTTCTGTTACCCAGAATCCTTTGCAAACCTCAAAATTTGGCTAAAAAAACACATTTTCCTCAAATTTCTGTGGCAGAAAGTTCTGGAATCTGAGAGGAGCCACAAATTTCCTTCCACCCAGCGTTCCCCCAAGTCTCCCGATCGAAATGATACCTCACTTGTGTGGGTAGGCCTAGCGCCCGAGACAGGAAACGCCCCAAAGCACAACGTGGACACATCCAAATTTTTGGAAGAAAACAGAGGTATTTTTTGTGAAGTGCCTACCTGTAGATTTTGGCCTCTAGCTCAGCCGGCACCTAGGGAAACCTACCAAACCTGTGCATTTCTGAAAACTGGAGACCTAGGGGAATCCAAGGAGGGGTGACTTGCGGGGCTCGGACCAGGTTCTGTTACCCAGAATCCTTTGCAAACCTCAAAATGCAGCTAAAAAAACACATGTTCCACACATTTCTGTGGCAGAAAGTTCTGGAATCTGAGAGGAGCCACAAATTTCCTTCCACCCAGCATTCCCTCAAGTCTCCCGATCGAAATGATACCTCACTTGTGTGGGTAGGCCTAGCGCCCGCTACAGGAAACGCCCCAAAGCACAACGTGGACACATCCACATTTTTGGAAGAAAACAGAGGTGTTTTTTGCGAAGTGCCTACCTGTAGATTTTGGCCTCTAGCTCAGCCGGCACCTAGGGAAACCTACCAAACCTGTGCATTTCTGAAAACTAGAGACCTAGGGGAATCCAAGATGGGGTGACTTGCGGGGCTCGGACCAGGTTCTGTTACCCAGAATCCTTTGCAAACCTCAAAATTTGGCTAAAAAACACATGTTCCTCACATTTCTGTGGCAGAAAGTTCTGGAATCTGAGAGGAGCCACAAATTTCCTTCCACCCAGCGTTCCCCCAAGTCTCCCGATAAAAATGATACCTGACTTGTGTGGGTAGGCCTAGCGCCCGCTACAGGAAACGCCCCAAAGCGCAACGTGGACACATCCAAATTTTTGGAAGAAAACAGAGGTATTTTTTGTTAAGTGCCTACCTGTAGATTCTGGCCTCTAGCTCAGCCGACACCTAGGGAAACCTACCAAACCTGTGCATTTCTGAAAACTAGAGACCTAGGGGAATCCAAGATGGGGTGACTTGCGGGGCTCGGACCAGGTTCTGTTACCCAGAATCCTTTGCAAACCTCAAAATGTAGCTAAAAAAAACACATGTTCCTCAAATTTCTGTGGCAGAAAGTTCTGGAATCTGAGAGGAGCCACAAATTTCCTTCAAACCAGCGTTCCCCCAAGTCTCCCGATAAAAATGATACCTCACTTGTGTGGGTAGGCCTAGCGCCCGCGACAGGAAACGCCCCAAAGCGCAACGTGGACACATCCAAATTTTTGGAAGAAAACAGAGGTATTTTTTGCGAAGTGCCTACCTGTAGATTTTGGCCTCTAGCTCAGCCGGCACCTAGGGAAACCTACCAAACCTGTGCATTTCTGAAAACTAGAGACCTAGAGGAATCCAAGATGGTGTGACTTGCGGGGCTCGGACCAGGTTCTGTTACCCAGAATTCTTTGCAAACCTCAAAATTTGGATAAAAAAACACATGTTCCTCAAATTTCTGTGGCAGAAAGTTCTGGAATCTGAGAGGAGCCACAAATTTCCTTCCACCCAGCGTTCCCCCAAGTCTCCCGATAAAAATGATACCTCACTTGTGTGGGTAGGCCTAGCGCCCGCGACAAGAAACGCCCCAAAGCGCAAAGTGGACACATCCAAATTTTTGGAAGAAAACAGAGGTATTTTTTGTGAAGTGCCTACCTGTAGATTCTGGCCTCTAGCTCAGCCGGCACCTAGGGAAACCTACCAAAACTGTGCATTTCTGAAAACTAGAGACCTAGGGGAATCCAAGGAGGGGTGACTTGCGGGGCTCGGACCAGGTTCTGTTACCCAGAATCCTTTGCAAACCTCAAAATATGGCTAAAAAAACACATGTTCCTCAACTTTCTGTGGCAGAAAGTTCTGGAATCTGAGAGGAGCCACAAATTTCTTTCCACCCAGCGTTCCCCCAAGTCTCCCGATAAAAATGATACCTCACTTGTGTGGGTAGGCCTAGCGCCCGCGACAGGAAACGCCCCAAAGCGCAACGTGGACACATCCAAATTTTTGGAAGAAAACAGAGGTATTTTTTGTGAAGTGCCTACCTGTAGATTTTGGCCTCTAGCTCAGCCGGCACCTAGGGAAACCTACCAAACCTGTGCATTTCTGAAAACTAGAGACCTAGGGGAATCCAAGATGGGGTGACTTGCGGGGCTCGGACCAGGTTCTGTTACGCAGAATCCTTTGCAAACCTCAAAATTTGGCAAAAAAAACACATGTTCCTCAAATTTCTGTGGCAGAAAGTTCTGGAATCTGAGAGGAGCCACAAATTTCCTTCAAACCAGCGTTCCCCCAAGTCTCCCGATAAAAATGATACCACACTTGTATGGGTAGGCCTAGAGCCCGCGACAGGAAACGCCCCAAAGCGCAACGTGGACACATCCAATTTTTTGGAAGAAAACAGAGGTATTTTTTGTGAAGTGCCTACCTGTAGATTTTGGCCTCTAGCTCAGCTGGCACCTAAGGAAACCTACCAAACCTGTGCATTTCTGAAAACTAGAGACCTAGGGGAATCCAAGATGGGGTGACTTGCGGAGCTTCGACCAGGTTCTGTTACCCAGAATCCTTTGCAAACCTCAAAATATGGCTAAAAAAACACATGTTCCTCAACTTTCTGTGGCAGAAAGTTCTGGAATCTGAGAGGAGCCACAAATTTCTTTCCACCCAGCGTTCCCCCAAGTCTCCCGATAAAAATGATACCTCACTTGTGTGGGTAGGCCTAGCGCCCGCGACAGGAAACGCCCCAAAGCGCAACGTGAACACATCCAAATTTTTGGAAGAAAACAGAGGTATTTTTTGTGAAGTGCCTACCTGTAGATTTTGGCCTCTAGCTCAGCCGGCACCTAGGGAAACCTACCAAACCTGTGCATTTCTGAAAACTAGAGACCTAGGGGAATACAAGATGGGGTGACTTGCGGGGCTCGGACCAGGTTCTGTTGCCCAGAATCCTTTGCAATCCTCAAAATGTGGCTTAAAAAACACATGTTCCTCACATTTCTATGGCAGAAAGTTCTGGAATCTGAGAGGAGCCACAAATTTCCTTCAAACCAGCGTTCCCCCAAGTCTCCCGATAAAAATGATACCTCACTTGTGTGAGTAGGTCTAGCGACCGCAACAGGAATGCCCCAAAACGCAACGTGGACACATCCAATTTTTTGGAAGAAAACAGAGGTATTTTTTGAGAAGTGCCTACCTGTAGATTCTGGCTTCTAGCTCAGCCGGCACCTAGGGAAACCTACCAAACCTGTGCATTTCTGAAAACTAGAGACCTAGGGGAATCCAAGGAGGGGTGACTTGCGGGGCTCGGACCAGGTTATGATACCCAGAATCCTTTGCAAACTTCAAAATATGGCTAAAAAAACACATTTTCCTCAAATTTCTGTGGCAGAAAGTTCTGGAATCTGAGAGGAGCCACAAATTTCCTTCCACCCAGCGTTCCCCCAAGTCTCCCGATAAAAATGATACCTGACTTGTGTGGGTAGGCCTAGCGCCCGCGACAGGAAACGCCCCAAAGCGCAACGTGGACACATCCAAATTTTTGGAAGAAAACAGAGGTATTTTTTGCGAAGTGCCTACCTGTAGATTTTGGCCTCTAGCTCAGCCGGCACCTAGGGAAACCTACCAAACCTGTGCATTTCTGAAAACTAGAGACCTAGAGGAATCCAAGATGGGGTGACTTGCGGGGCTCGGACCAGGTTCTGTTACCCAGAATTCTTTGCAAACCTCAAAATTTGGATAAAAAAACACATGTTCCTCAAATTTCTGTGGCAGAAAGTTCTGGAATCTGAGAGGAGCCACAAATTTCCTTCCACCCAGCGTTCCCCCAAGTCTCCCGATAAAATTGATACCTCACTTGTGTGGGTAGGCCTAGCGCCCGCGACAAGAAACGCCCCAAAGCGCAAAGTGGACACATCCACATTTTTGGAAGAAAACAGAGGTATTTTTTGTGAAGTGCCTACCTGTAGATTCTGGCCTCTAGCTCAGCCGACACCTAGGGAAACCTACCAAACCTGTGCATTTCTGAAAACTAGAGACCTAGGGGAATCCAAGATGGGGTGACTTGCGGGTCTCGGACCAGGTTCTGTTACCCAGAATCCTTTGCAAACCTCCAAATTTGGCTAAAAAAACACATGTTCCTCACATTTCTGTGGCAGAAAGTTCTGGAATCTGAGAGGAGCCACAAATTTCCTTCCACCCAGCGTTCCCCGAAGTCTCCCGATAAAAATGATACCTCACTTGTGTGGGTAGGCCTAGCGCCCGCGACAGGAAACACCCCAAAGCGCAACGTGGACACATCCAAATTTTTGGAAGAAAACAGAGGTGTTTTTTGCGAAGTGCCTACCTGTAGATTTTGGCCTCTAGCTAAGCCGGCACCTAGGTAAACCTACCAAACCTGTGCATTTCTGAAAACTAGAGACCTAGGGGAATCAAAGATGGGGTGACTTGCGGGGCTCGGACCAGGTTCTGTTACGCAGAATCCTTTGCAAACCTCAAAATTTGGCTAAAAAAACACATGTTCCTCACATTTCTGTGGCAGAAAGTTCTGGAATCTGAGAGGAGCCACAAATTTCCTTCCACCCAGCATTCCCCCAAGTCTCCCGATAAAAATGATACCTCACTTGTGTGGGTAGGCCTAGCGCCCGCGACAGGAAACGCCCCAAAGCGCAACGTGGACACATCCAAATTTTTGGAAGAAAACAGAGGTATTTTTTGTGAAGTGCCTACCTGTAGATTCTGGCCTCTAGCTCAGGCGGCACCTAGGGAAACCTACCAAAATTGTGCATTTCTGAAAACTAGAGACCTAGGGGAATCCAAGGTGGGGTGACTTGCGGGGCTCAGACCAGGTTCTGTTACCCAGAATCCTTTGCAAACCTGAAAATTTGGCTAAAAAAACACATTTTCCTCATATTTCTGTGGCAGAAAGTTCTGGAATCTGAGAGGAGCCACAAATTTCCTTCCACCCAGCATCCCCCCAAGTCTCCCGATAAAAATGATACCTCACTTGTGTGGGTAGGCCTAGCGCCCGCGACAGGGAACGCCCCAAAGCGCAACGTCGACACATACAAATTTTTGGAATAAACAGGTGTTTTTGGCGAAGTGCCTACCTGTACATTTTGGCCTCTAGCTCTGCCGGCACCTAGGGAAACCTACCAAACCTGTGCATTTCTGAAAACTAGAGACCTAGGGGAATCCAAGGAGGGGTGACTTGCGGGGCTCGGACCAGGTTCTGTTACGCAGAATCCTTTGCAAACCTCAAAATTTGACCAAAAAAACACATGTTCCTCAAATTTCTGTGGCAGAAAGTTCTGGAATCTGAGAGGAGCCACAAATTTCCTTCAACCCAGCGTTCCCCCAAGTCTCCCGATAAAAATGATACCTCACTTGTGTGGGTAGGCCTAGCGCCCGCGACAGGAAACGCCCCAAAGCGCAACGTGGACACATCCAAATTTTTGGAAGAAAACAGAGGTATTTTTTGTGAAGTGCCTACCTGTAGATTTTGGCCTCTAGCTCAGCCGGCACCTAGGGAAACCTACCAAACCTGTGCATTTCGGAAATCTAGAGACCTAGGGGAATCGAAGGAGGGGTGACTTGCGGGGCTCGGACCAGGTTCTGTTACCCAGAATCCTTTGCAAACCTCAAAATTTGGCTAAAAAAACACATTTTCCTCAAATTTCTGTGGCAGAAAGTTCTGGAATCTGAGAGGAGCCACAAATTTCCTTCAAACCAGCGTTCCCCCAAGTCTCCCGATAAAAATGATACCACACTTGTGTGGGTAGGCCTAGCGCCCGCGACAGGAAACGCCCCAAAGCGCAACGTGGACACATCCAAATTTTTGGAAGAAAACAGAGGTATTTTTTGTGAAGTGCCGACCTGTAGATTTTGGCCTCTAGCTCAGCCGGCACCTAGGGAAACCTACCAAACCTGTGCATTTCTGAAAACTAGAGACCTAGGGGAATCCAAGATGGGGTGACTTGCGGGGCTCGGACCAGGTTCTGTTGCCCAGAATCCTTTGCAAACCTCAAAATGTGGCTTAAAAAACACATGTTCCTCACATTTCTGTGGCAGAAAGTTCTGGAATCTGAGAGGAGCCACAAATTTCCTTCAAACCAGCGTTCCCCCAAGTCTCCCGATAAAAATGATACCTCACTTGTGTGGGTAGGTCTAGCGCCCGCGACAGGAAATGCCCCAAAGCGCAACGTGGACACATCCAATTTTTTGGAAGAAAACAGAGGTATTTTTTGAGAAGTGCCTACCTGTAGATTCTGGCTTCTAGCTCAGCCGGCACCTAGGGAACCCTACCAAACCTGTGCATTTCTGAAAACTAGAGACCTAGGGGAATCCAAGGAGGGGTGACTTGCGGGGCTCGGACCAGGTTATGATACCCAGAATCCTTTGCAAACCTCAAAATTTGGCTAAAAAAACACATTTTCCTAAAATTTCTGTGGCAGAAAGTTCTGGAATCTGAGAGAAGCCACAAATTTCCTTCCACCCAGCGTTCCCCCAAGTCTCCCGATAAAAATGATACCTGACTTGTGTGGGTAGGCCTATCGCCCGCGACAGGAAACGCCCCAAAGCGCAACGTGCACACATCCAAATTTTTGGAAGAAAACAGAGGTATTTTTTGCGAAGTGCCTACCTGTAGATTTTGGCCTCTAGCTCAGCCGGCACCTAGGGAAACCTACCAAACCTGTGCATTTCTAAAAACTAGAGACCTAGAGGAATCCAAGATGGGGTGACTTGCGGGGCTCGGACCAGGTTCTGTTACCCAGAATTCTTTGCAAACCTCAAAATTTGGATAAAAAAACACATGTTCCTCAAATTTCTGTGGCAGAAAGTTCTGGAATCTGAGAGGAGCCACAAATTTTCTTCCACCCAGCGTTCCCCCAAGTCTCCCGATAAAAATGATACCTCACTTGTGTGGGTAGGCCTAGCGCCCGCGACAAGAAACGCCCCAAAGCGCAAAGTGGACACATCCAAATTTTTGGAAGAAAACAGAGGTATTTTTTGTGAAGTGCCTACCTGTAGATTCTGGCCTCTAGCTCAGCCGGCACCTAGGGAAACCTACCAAACCTGTGCATTTCTGAAAACTAGAGACCTAGGGGAATCCAAGATGGGGTGACTTGCGGGGCTCGGTCCAGGTTCTTTTACCCAGAATCCTTTGCAAACCTCAAAATTTGGCTAAAAAAACACATGTTCCTCACATTTCTGTGGCAGAAAGTTCTGGAATCTGAGAGGAGCCACAAATTTCCTTCCACCCAGCGTTCCCCGAAGTCTCCCGATAAAAATGATACCTCACTTGTGTGGGTAGGCCTAGCGCCCGCGACAGGAAACACCCCAAAGCGCAACGTGGACACATCCAAATTTTTGGAAGAAAACAGAGGTGTTTTTTGCGAAGTGCCTACCTGTAGATTTTGGCCTCTAGCTAAGCCGGCACCTAGGTAAACCTACCAAACCTGTGCATTTCTGAAAACTAGAGACCTAGGGGAATCCAAGATGGGGTGACTTGCGGGGCTCGGACCAGGTTCTGTTACGCAGAATCCTTTGCAAACCTCAAAATTTGGCTAAAAAAACACATGTTCCTCACATTTCTGTGGCAGAAAGTTCTGGAATCTGAGAGGAGCCACAAATTTCCTTCCACCCAGCATTCCCCCAAGTCTCCCGATAAAAATGATACCTCACTTGTGTGGGTAGGCCTAGCGCCCGCGACAGGAAACGCCCCAAAGCGCAACGTGGACACATCCAAATTTTTGGAAGAAAACAGAGGTATTTTTTGTGAAGTGCCTACCTGTAGATTCTGGCCTCTAGCTCAGGCGGCACCTAGGGAAACCTACCAAAATTGTGCATTTCTGAAAACTAGAGACCTAGGGGAATCCAAGGTGGGGTGACTTGCGGGGCTCAGACCAGGTTCTGTTACCCAGAATCCTTTGCAAACCTGAAAATTTGGCTAAAAAAACACATTTTCCTCATATTTCTGTGGCAGAAAGTTCTGGAATCTGAGAGGAGCCACAAATTTCCTTCCACACAGCATCCCCCCAAGTCTCCCGATAAAAATGATACCTCACTTGTGTGGGTAGGCCTAGCGCCCGCGACAGGGAACGCCCCAAAGCGCAACGTCGACTCATACAAATTTTTGGAATAAACAGGTGTTTTTGGCGAAGTGCCTACCTGTACATTTTGGCCTCTAGCTCTGCCGGCACCTAGGGAAACCTACCAAACCTGTGCATTTCTGAAAACTAGAGACCTAGGGGAATCCAAGGAGGGGTGACTTGCGGGGCTCGGACCAGGTTCTGTTACGCAGAATCCTTTGCAAACCTCAAAATTTGACCAAAAAAACACATGTTCCTCAAATTTCTGTGGCAGAAAGTTCTGGAATCTGAGAGGAGCCACAAATTTCCTTCCACCCAGCGTTCCCCCAAGTCTCCCGATAAAAATGATACCTCACTTGTGTGGGTAGGCCTAGCGCCCGCGACAGGAAACGCCCCAAAGCGCAACGTGGACACATCCAAATTTTTGGAAGAAAACAGAGGTATTTTTTGTGAAGTGCCTACCTGTAGATTTTGGCCTCTAGCTCAGCCGGCACCTAGGGAAACCTACCAAACCTGTGCATTTGGGAAAACTAGAGACCTAGGGGAATCGAAGGAGGGGTGACTTGCGGGGCTCGGACCAGGTTCTGTTACCCAGAATCCTGCAAACCTCAAAATTTGGCTAAAAAAACACATTTTCCTCAAATTTCTGTGGCAGAAAGTTCTGGAATCTGAGAGGAGCCACAAATTTCCTTCAAACCAGCGTTCCCCCAAGTCTCCCGATAAAAATGATACCACACTTGTGTGGGTAGGCCTAGAGCCTGCGACAGGAAACGCCCCAAAGCGCAACGTGGACACATCCAAATTTTTGGAAGAAAACAGAGGTATTTTTTGTGAAGTGCCGACCTGTAGATTTTGGCCTCTAGCTCAGCCGGCACCTAGGGAAACCTACCAAACCTGTGCATTTCTGAAAACTAGAGACCTAGGGGAATCCAAGATGGGGTGACTTGCGGGGCTCGGACCAGGTTCTGTTGCCCAGAATCCTTTGCAAACCTCAAAATGTGGCTTAAAAAACACATGTTCCTCACATTTCTGTGGCAGAAAGTTCTGGAATCTGAGAGGAGCCACAAATTTCCTTCAAACCAGCGTTCCCCCAAGTCTCCCGATAAAAATGATACCTCACTTGTGTGGGTAGGTCTAACGCCCGCGACAGGAAATGCCCCAAAGAGCAACGTGGACACATCCAAATTTTTGGAAGAAAACAGAGGTATTTTTTGAGAAGTGCCTACCTGTAGATTTTGGCCTCTAGCTCAGCCGGCACCTAGGGAAACCTACCAAACCTGTGCATTTGGGAAAACTAGAGACCTAGGGGAATCGAAGGAGGGGTGACTTGCGGGGCTCGGACCAGGTTCTGTTACCCAGAATCTTGCAAACCTCAAAATTTGGCTAAAAAAACACATTTTCCTCAAATTTCTGTGGCAGAAAGTTCTGGAATCTGAGAGGAGCCACAAATTTCCTTCAAACCAGCGTTCCCCCAAGTCTCCCGATAAAAATGATACCACACTTGTGTGGGTAGGCCTAGAGCCCGCGACAGGAAACGCCCCAAAGCGCAACGTGGACACATCCAAATTTTTGGAAGAAAACAGAGGTATTTTTTGTGAAGTGCCGACCTGTAGATTTTGGCCTCTAGCTCAGCCGGCACCTAGGGAAACTTACCAAACCTGTGCATTTCTGAAAACTAGAGACCTAGGGGAATCCAAGATGGGGTGACTTGCGGGGCTCGGACCAGGTTCTGTTGCCCAGAATCCTTTGCAAACCTCAAAATGTGGCTTAAAAAACACATGTTCCTCACATTTCTGTGGCAGAAAGTTCTGGAATCTGAGAGGAGCCACAAATTTCCTTCAAACCAGCGTTCCCCCAAGTCTCCCGATAAAAATGATACCTCACTTGTGTGGGTAGGTCTAGCGCCCGCGACAGGAAATGCCCCAAAGAGCAACGTGGACACATCCAAATTTTTTGGAAGAAAACAGAGGTATTTTTTGAGAAGTGCCTACCTGTAGATTCTGGCTTCTAGCTCAGCCGGCACCTAGGGAAACCTACCAAACCTGTGCATTTCTGAAAACTAGAGACCTAGGGGAATCCAAGGAGGGGTGACTTGCGGGGCTCGGACCAGGTTATGATACCCAGAATCCTTTGCAAACCTCAAAATTTGGCTAAAAAAACACATTTTCCTCAAATTTCTGTGGCAGAAAGTTCTGGAATCTGAGAGGAGCCACAAATTTCCTTCCACCCAGCGTTCCCCCAAGTCTCCCGATAAAAATGATACCTGACTTGTGTGGGTAGGCCTAGCGCCCGCGACAGGAAACGCCCCAAAGTGCAACGTGGACACATCCAAATTTTTGGAAGAAAACAGAGGTATTTTTTGCGAAGTGCCTACCTGTAGATTTTGGCCTCTAGCTCAGCCGGCACCTAGGGAAACCTACCAAACCTGTGCATTTCTGAAAACTAGAGACCTAGAGGAATCCAAGATGGGGTGACTTGCGGGGCTCGGACCAGGTTCTGTTACCCAGAATTCTTTGCAAACCTCAAAATTTGGATAAAAAAACACATGTTCCTCAAATTTCTGTGGCAGAAAGTTCTGGAATCTGAGAGGAGCCACAAATTTCCTTCCACCCAGCGTTCCCCGAAGTCTCCCGATAAAAATGATACCTCACTTGTGTGGGTAGGCCTAGCGCCCGCGACAGGAAACACCCCAAAGCGCAACGTGGACACATCCAAATTTTTGGAAGAAAACAGAGGTGTTTTTTGCGAAGTGCCTACCTGTAGATTTTGGCCTCTAGCTAAGCCGGCACCTAGGTAAACCTACCAAACCTGTGCATTTCTGAAAACTAGAGACCTAGGGGAATCCAAGATGGGGTGACTTGCGGGGCTCGGACCAGGTTCTGTTACGCAGAATCCTTTGCAAACCTCAAAATTTGGCTAAAAAAACACATGTTCCTCACATTTCTGTGGCAGAATGTTCTGGAATCTGAGAGGAGCCACAAATTTCCTTCCACCCAGCATTCCCCCAAGTCTCCCGATAAAAATGATACCTCACTTGTGTGGGTAGGCCTAGCGCCCGCGACAGGAAACGCCCCAAAGCGCAACGTGGACACATCCAAATTTTTGGAAGAAAACAGAGGTATTTTTTGTGAAGTGCCTACCTGTAGATTCTGGCCTCTAGCTCAGGCGGCACCTAGGGAAACCTACCAAACCTGTGCATTTCTGAAAACTAGAGACCTAGAGGAATCCAAGATGGGGTGACTTGCGGGGCTCGGACCAGGTTCTGTTACGCAGAATCCTTTGCAAACCTCAAAATTTGGCTAAAAAAACACATGTTCCTCACATTTCTGTGGCAGAAAGTTCTGGAATCTGAGAGGAGCCACAAATTTCCTTCCACCCAGCATTCCCCCAAGTCTCCCGATAAAAATGATACCTCACTTGTGTGGGTAGGCCTAGCGCCCGCGACAGGAAACGCCCCAAAGCGCAACGTGGACACATCCAAATTTTTGGAAGAAAACAGAGGTATTTTTTGTGAAGTGCCTTCCTGTAGATTCTGGCCTCTAGCTCAGGCGGCACCTAGGGAAACCTACCAAAATTGTGCATTTCTGAAAACTAGAGACCTAGGGGAATCCAAGGTGGGGTGACTTGCGGGGCTCAGACCAGGTTCTGTTACCCAGAATCCTTTGCAAACCTGAAAATTTGGCTAAAAAAACACATTTTCCTCATATTTCTGTGGCAGAAAGTTCTGGAATCTGAGAAGAGCCACAAATTTCCTTCCACCCAGCATCCCCCCAAGTCTCCCGATAAAAATGATACCTCACTTGTGTGGGTAGGCCTAGCGCCCGCGACAGGGAACGCCCCAAAGCGCAACGTCGACACATACAAATTTTTGGAATAAACAGGTGTTTTTGGCGAAGTGCCTACCTGTACATTTTGGCCTCTAGCTCTGCCGGCACCTAGGGAAACCTACCAAACCTGTGCATTTCTGAAAACTAGAGACCTAGGGGAATCCAAGGAGGGGTGACTTGCGGGGCTCGGACCAGGTTCTGTTACGCAGAATCCTTTGCAAACCTCAAAATTTGGCTAAAAAAACACATGTTCCTCTCATTTCTGTGGCAGAAAGTTCTGGAATCTGAGAGGAGCCACAAATTTCCTTCCACCCAGCATTCCCCCAAGTCTCCCGATAAAAATGATACCTCACTTGTGTGGGTAGGCCTAGCGCCCGCGACAGGAAACGCCCCAAAGCGCAACGTGGACACATCCAAATTTTTGGAAGAAAACAGAGGTATTTTTTGTGAAGTGCCTACCTGTAGATTCTGGCCTCTAGCTCAGGCGGCACCTAGGGAAACCTACCAAAATTGTGCATTTCTGAAAACTAGAGACCTAGGGGAATCCAAGGTGGGGTGACTTGCGGGGCTCGGACCAGGTTCTGTTACCCAGAATCCTTTGCAAACCTGAAAATTTGGCTAAAAAAACACATTTTCCTCATATTTCTGTGGCAGAAAGTTCTGGAATCTGAGAGGAGCCACAAATTTCCTTCCACCCAGCATTCCCCCAAGTCTCCCGATAAAAATGATACCTCACTTGTGTGGGTAGGCCTAGCGCCCGCGACAGGGAACGCCCCAAAGCGCAACGTCGACACATACAAATTTTTGGAATAAACAGGTGTTTTTGGCGAAGTGCCTACCTGTACATTTTGGCCTCTAGCTCTGCCGGCACCTAGGGAAACCTACCAAACCTGTGCATTTCTGAAAACTAGAGACCTAGGGGAATCCAAGGAGGGGTGACTTGCAGGGCTCGGACCAGGTTCTGTTACGCAGAATCCTTTGCAAACCTCAACATTTGACCAAAAAAACACATGTTCCTCAAATTTCTGTGGCAGAAAGTTCTGGAATCTGAGAGGAGCCACAAATTTCCTTCCACCCAGCGTTCCCCCAAGTCTCCCGATAAAAATGATACCTCACTTGTGTGGGTAGGCCTAGCGCCCGCGACAGGAAACGCCCCAAAGCGAAACGTGGACACATCCAAATTTTTGGAAGAAAACAGAGGTATTTTTTGTGAAGTGCCTACCTGTAGATTTTGGCCTCTAGCTCAGCCGGCACCTAGGGAAACCTACCAAACCTGTGCATTTCGGAAAACTAGAGACCTAGGGGAATCGAAGGAGGGGTGACTTGCGGGGCTCGGACCAGGTTCTGTTACCCAGAATCCTTTGCAAACCTCAAAATTTGGCTAAAAAAACACATGTTCCTCAAATTTCCGTGGCTTTAAGTTCTGGAATCTGAGAGGAGCCACAAATTTCCTTCCACCCAGCGTTCCCCCAAGTCTCCCGATAAAAATGATACCTCACTTGTGTGGGTAGGCCTAGCGCCCGCGACAAGAAACACCCCAAAGCGCAACGTGGACACATCCAAATTTTTGGAAGAAAACAGAGGTATTTTTTGCGAAGTGCCTACCTGTAGATTTTGGCCTCTAGCTAAGCCGGCACCTAGGTAAACCTACCAAACCTGTGCATTTCTGAAAACTAGAGACCTAGGGGAATCCAAGATGGGGTGACTTGCGGGGCTCGGACCAGGTTCTGTTACCCAGAATCCTTTGCAAACCTCAAAATTTGGCTAAAAAAACACATGTTCCTCACATTTCTGTGGCAGAAAGTTCTGGAATCTGAAAGGAGCCACAAATTTCCTTCCACCCAGCGTTCCCCGAAGTCTCCCGATAAAAATGATACCTCACTTGTGTGGGTTGGCCTAGCGCCCGTGACAGGAAACACCCCAAAGCGCAACGTGGACACATCCAAATTTTTGGAAGAAAACAGAGGTGTTTTTTGCGAAGTGCCTACCTGTAGATTTTGGCCTCTAGCTAAGCCGGCACCTAGGTAAACCTACCAAACCTGTGCATTTCTGAAAACTAGAGACCTAGGGGAATCCAAGATGGGGTGACTTGCGGGGCTCGGACCAGGTTCTGTTACGCAGAATCCTTTGCAAACCTCAAAATTTGGCTAAAAAAACACATGTTCCTCACATTTCTGTGGCAGAAAGTTCTGGAATCTGAGAGGAGCCACAAATTTCCTTCCACCCAGCATTCCCCCAAGTCTCCCGATAAAAATGATACCTCACTTGTGTGGGTAGGCCTAGCGCCCGCGACAGGAAACGCCCCAAAGCGCAACGTGGACACATCCAAATTTTTGGAAGAAAACAGAGGTATTTTTTGTGAAGTGCCTACCTGTAGATTCTGGCCTCTAGCTCAGGCGGCACCTAGGGAAACCTACCAAAATTGTGGATTTCTGAAAACTAGAGACCTAGGGGAATCCAAGGTGGGGTGACTTGCGGGGCTCGGACCAGGTTCTGTTACCCAGAATCCTTTGCAAACCTGAAAATTTGGCTAAAAAAACACATTTTCCTCATATTTCTGTGGCAGAAAGTTCTGGAATCTGAGAGGAGCCACAAATTTCCTTCCACCCAGCATCCCCCCAAGTCTCCCGATAAAAATGATACCTCACTTGTGTGGGTAGGCCTAGCGCCCGCGACAGGAAACTCCCCAAAACGCAACGTCGACACATACAAATTTTTGGAATAAACAGGTGTTTTTGGCGAAGTGCCTACCTGTACATTTTGGCCTCTAACTCTGCCGGCACCTAGGGAAACCTACCAAACCTGTGCATTTCTGAAAACTAGAGACCTAGGGGAATCCAAGGAGGGGTGACTTGCGGGGCTCGGACCAGGTTCTGTTACGCAGAATCCTTTGCAAACCTCAAAATTTGGCTAAAAAAACACATGTTCCTCACATTTCTGTGGCAGAAAGTTCTGGAATCTGAGAGGAGCCACAAATTTCCTTCCACCCAGCATTCCCCCAAGTCTCCCGATAAAAATGATACCTCACTTGTGTGGGTAGGCCTAGCGCCCGCGACAGGAAACGCCCCAAAGCGCAACGTGGACACATCCAAATTTTTGGAAGAAAACAGAGGTATTTTTTAAGAAGTGCCTACCTGTAGATTCTGGCCTCTAGCTCAGGCGGCACCTAGGGAAACCTACCAAAATTGTGCATTTCTGAAAACTAGAGACCTAGGGGAATCCAAGGTGGGGTGACTTGCGGGGCTCGGACCAGGTTCTGTTACCCAGAATCCTTTGCAAACCTGAAAATTTGGCTAAAAAAACACATTTTCCTCATATTTCTGTGGCAGAAAGTTCTGGAATCTGAGAGGAGCCACAAATTTCCTTCCACCCAGCATCCCCCCAAGTCTCCCGATAAAAATGATACCTCACTTGTGTGGGTAGGCCTAGCGCCCGCGACAGGAAACTCCCTAAAGCGCAACGTCGACACATACAAATTTTTGGAATAAACAGGTGTTTTTGGCGAAGTGCCTACCTGTACATTTTGGCCTCTAACTCTGCTGGCACCTAGGGAAACCTACCAAACCTGTGCATTTCTAAAAACTAGAGACCTAGGGGAATCCAAGGAGGGGTGACTTGCGGGGCTCGGACCAGGTTCTGTTACGCAGAATCCTTTGCAAACCTCAAAATTTGACCTAAAAAACACATGTTCCTCAAATTTCTGTGGCAGAAAGTTCTGGAATCTGAGAGGAGCCACAAATTTCCTTCCACCCAGCGTTCCCCCAAGTCTCCCGATAAAAATGATACCTCACTTGTGTGGGTAGGCCTAGCGCCCGCGACAGGAAACGCCCCAAAGCGCAACGTGGACACATCCAAATTTTTGGAAGAAAACAGAGGTATTTTTTGTGAAGTGCCTACCTGTAGATTTTGGCCTCTAGCTCAGCCGGCACCTAGGGAAACCTACCAAACCTGTGCATTTCGGAAAACTAGAGACCTAGGGGAATCCAAGGAGGGGTGACTTGCGGGGCTCGGACCAGGTTCTGTTACCCAGAATCCTTTGCAAACCTCAAAATTTGGCTAAAAAAACACATTTTCCTCAAATTTCTGTGGCAGAAAGTTCTGGAATCTGAGAGGAGCCACAAATTTCCTTCCACCCAGCGTTCCCCCAAGTCTCCCGATCGAAATGATACCTCACTTGTGTGGGTAGGCCTAGCGCCCGCGACAGGAAACGCCCCAAAGCACAACGTGGACACATCCAAATTTTTGGAAGAAAACAGAGGTGTTTTTTGCGAAGTGCCTACCTGTAGATTTTGGCCTCTAGCTCAGCCGGCACCTAGGGAAACCTACCAAACCTGTGCATTTCTGACAACTAGAGAACCTAGGGGAATCCAAGATGGGGTTACTTGCGGGGCTCGGACCAGGTTCTGTTACCCAGAATCCTTTGCAAACCTCAAAATTTGGCTAAAAAAACACATTTTCCTCAAATTTCTGTGGCAGAAAGTTCTGGAATCTGAGAGGAGCCACAAATTTCCTTCCACCCAGCGTTCCCCCAAGTCTCCCGATCGAAATGATACCTCACTTGTGTGGGTAGGCCTAGCGCCCGAGACAGGAAACGCCCCAAAGCTCAACGTGGACACATCCAAATTTTTGGAAGAAAACAGAGGTATTTTTTGTGAAGTGCTACCTGTAGATTTTGGCCTCTAGCTCAGCCGGCACCTAGGGAAACCTACCAAACCTGTGCATTTCTGAAAACTGGAGACCTAGGGGAATCCAAGGAGGGGTGACTTGCGGGGCTCGGACCAGGTTCTGTTACCCAGAATCCTTTGCAAACCTCAAAATGCAGCTAAAAAAACACATGTTCCTCACATTTCTGTGGCAGAAAGTTCTGGAATCTGAGAGGAGCCACAAATTTCCTTCCACCCAGCATTCCCTCAAGTCTCCCGATCGAAATGATACCTCACTTGTGTGGGTAGGCCTAGCGCCCGCTACAGGAAACGCCCCAAAGCACAACGTGGACACATCCACATTTTTGGAAGAAAACAGAGGTGTTTTTTGCGAAGTGCCTACCTGTAGATTTTGGCCTCTAGCTCAGCCGGCACCTAGGGAAACCTACCAAACCTGTGCATTTCTGAAAACTAGAGACCTAGGGGAATCCAAGATGGGGTGACTTGCGGGGCTCGGACCAGGTTCTGTTACCCAGAATCCTTTGCAAACCTCAAAATTTGGCTAAAAAACACATGTTCCTCACATTTCTGTGGCAGAAAGTTCTGGAATCTGAGAGGAGCCACAAATTTCCTTCCACCCAGCGTTCCCCCAAGTCTCCCGATAAAAATGATACCTGACTTGTGTGGGTAGGCTTAGCGCCCGCTACAGGAAACACCCCAAAGCGCAACGTGGACACATCCAAATTTTTGGAAGAAAACAGAGGTATTTTTTGTTAAGTGCCTACCTGTAGATTCTGGCCTCTAGCTCAGCCGACACCTAGGGAAACCTACCAAACCTGTGCATTTCTGAAAACTAGAGACCTAGGGGAATCCAAGATGGGGTGACTTGCGGGGCTCGGACCAGGTTCTGTTACCCAGAATCCTTTGCAAACCTCAAAATGTAGCTAAAAAAACACATGTTCCTCAAATTTCTGTGGCAGAAAGTTCTGGAATCTGAGAGGAGCCACAAATTTCCTTCAAACCAGCGTTCCCCCAAGTCTCCCGATAAAAATGATACCTCACTTGTGTGGGTAGGCCTAGCGCCCGCGACAGGAAACGCCCCAAAGCGCAACGTGGACACATCCAAATTTTTGGAAGAAAACAGAGGTATTTTTTGCGAAGTGCCTACCTGTAGATTTTGGCCTCTAGCTCAGCCGGCACCTAGGGAAACCTACCAAACCTGTGCATTTCTGAAAACTAGAGACCTAGAGGAATCCAAGATGGTGTGACTTGCGGGGCTCGGACCAGGTTCTGTTACCCAGAATTCTTTGCAAACCTCAAAATTTGGATAAAAAAACACATGTTCCTCAAATTTCTGTGGCAGAAAGTTCTGGAATCTGAGAGGAGCCACAAATTTCCTTCCACCCAGCGTTCCCCCAAGTCTCCCGATAAAAATGATACCTCACTTGTGTGGGTAGGCCTAGCGCCCGCGACAAGAAACGCCCCAAAGCGCAAAGTGGACACATCCAAATTTTTGGAAGAAAACAGAGGTATTTTTTGTGAAGTGCCTACCTGTAGATTCTGGCCTCTAGCTCAGCCGGCACCTAGGGAAACCTACCAAAACTGTGCATTTCTGAAAACTAGAGACCTAGGGGAATCCAAGGAGGGGTGACTTGCGGGGCTCGGACCAGGTTCTGTTACCCAGAATCCTTTGCAAACCTCAAAATATGGCTAAAAAAACACATGTTCCTCAACTTTCTGTGGCAGAAAGTTCTGGAATCTGAGAGGAGCCACAAATTTCTTTCCACCCAGCGTTCCCCCAAGTCTCCCGATAAAAATGATACCTCACTTGTGTGGGTAGGCCTAGCGCCCGCGACAGGAAACGCCCCAAAGCGCAACGTGGACACATCCAAATTTTTGGAAGAAAACAGAGGTATTTTTTGTGAAGTGCCTACCTGTAGATTTTGGCCTCTAGCTCAGCCGGCACCTAGGGAAACCTACCAAACCTGTGCATTTCTGAAAACTAGAGACCTAGGGGAATCCAAGATGGGGTGACTTGCGGGGCTCGGACCAGGTTCTGTTACGCAGAATCCTTTGCAAACCTCAAAATTTGGCAAAAAAAACACATGTTCCTCAAATTTCTGTGGCAGAAAGTTCTGGAATCTGAGAGGAGCCACAAATTTCCTTCAAACCAGCGTTCCCCCAAGTCTCCCGATAAAAATGATACCACACTTGTATGGGTAGGCCTAGAGCCCGCGACAGGAAACGCCCCAAAGCGCAACGTGGACACATCCAATTTTTTGGAAGAAAACAGAGGTATTTTTTGTGAAGTGCCTACCTGTAGATTTTGGCCTCTAGCTCAGCTGGCACCTAAGGAAACCTACCAAACCTGTGCATTTCTGAAAACTAGAGACCTAGGGGAATCCAAGATGGGGTGACTTGCGGAGCTCGGACCAGGATCTGTTACCCAGAATCCTTTGCAAACCTCAAAATATGGCTAAAAAAACACATGTTCCTCAACTTTCTGTGGCAGAAAGTTCTGGAATCTGAGAGGAGCCACAAATTTCTTTCCACCCAGCGTTCCCCCAAGTCTCCCGATAAAAATGATACCTCACTTGTGTGGGTAGGCCTAGCGCCCGCGACAGGAAACGCCCCAAAGCGCAACGTGAACACATCCAAATTTTTGGAAGAAAACAGAGGTATTTTTTGTGAAGTGCCTACCTGTAGATTTTGGCCTCTAGCTCAGCCGGCACCTAGGGAAACCTACCAAACCTGTGCATTTCTGAAAACTAGAGACCTAGGGGAATACAAGATGGGGTGACTTGCGGGGCTCGGACCAGGTTCTGTTGCCCAGAATCCTTTGCAATCCTCAAAATGTGGCTTAAAAAACACATGTTCCTCACATTTCTATGGCAGAAAGTTCTGGAATCTGAGAGGAGCCACAAATTTCCTTCAAACCAGTGTTCCCCCAAGTCTCCCGATAAAAATGATACCTCACTTGTGTGAGTAGGTCTAGCGACCGCAACAGGAATGCCCCAAAACGCAATGTGGACACATTCAATTTTTTGGAAGAAAACAGAGGTATTTTTTGAGAAGTGCCTACCTGTAGATTCTGGCTTCTAGCTCAGCCGGCACCTAGGGACACCTACCAAACCTGTGCATTTCTGAAAACTAGAGACCTAGGGGAATCCAAGGAGGGGTGACTTGCGGGGCTCGGACCAGGTTATGATACCCAGAATCCTTTGCAAACCTCAAAATATGGCTAAAAAAACACATTTTCCTCAAATTTCTGTGGCAGAAAGTTCTGGAATCTGAGAGGAGCCACAAATTTCCTTCCACCCAGCGTTCCCCCAAGTCTCCCGATAAAAATGATACCTGACTTGTGTGGGTAGGCCTAGCGCCCGCGACAGGAAACGCCCCAAAGCGCAACGTGGACACATCCAAATTTTTGGAAGAAAACAGAGGTATTTTTTGCGAAGTGCCTACCTGTAGATTTTGGCCTCTAGCTCAGCCGGCACCTAGGGAAACCTACCAAACCTGTGCATTTCTGAAAACTAGAGACCTAGAGGAATCCAAGATGTGGTGACTTGCGGGGCTCGGACCAGGTTCTGTTACCCAGAATTCTTTGCAAACCTCAAAATTTGGATAAAAAAACACATGTTCCTCAAATTTCTGTGGCAGAAAGTTCTGGAATCTGAGAGGAGCCACAAATTTCCTTCCACCCAGCGTTCCCCCAAGTCTCCCGATAAAAATTATACCTCACTTGTGTGGGTAGGCCTAGCGCCCGCGACAAGAAACGCCCCAAAGCGCAAAGTGGACACATCCAAATTTTTGGAAGAAAACAGAGGTATTTTTTGTGAAGTGCCTACCTGTAGATTCTGGCCTCTAGCTCAGCCGGCACCTAGGGAAACCTACCAAAACTGTGCATTTCTAAAAACTAGAGACCTAGGGGAATCCAAGGAGGGGTGACTTGCGGGGCTCGGACAAGGTTCTGTTACCCAGAATCCTTTGCAAACCTCAAAATTTGGCTAAAAAAACACATTTTCTTCATATTTCTGTGGCAGAAAGTTCTGGAATCTGAGAGGAAACAAAATTTCCTTCCACCCAGCGTTCCCCCAAGTCTCCCGATAAAAATGATACCTCACTTGTGTGGGTAGGCCTAGCGCCCGCGACAGGAAACGCCCCAAAGCACAACTTGGACACATCCAAATTTTTGGAAGAAAACAGAGGTATTTTTTGTGAAGTGCCTACCTGTAGATTTTGGCCTCTAGCTCAGCCGGCACCTAGGGAAACCTACCAAACCTGTGCATTTCTGAAAACTAGAGACCTAGGGGAATCCAAGATGGGGTGACTTGCGGGGCTCGGACAAGGTTCTGTTACCCAGAATCCTTTGCAAACCTCAAAATTTGGCTAAAAAAACACATGTTCCTCACATTTCTGTGGCAGAAAGTTCTGGAATCTGAGAGGAGCCACAAATTTCCTTCCACCCAGCGTTCCCCGAAGTCTCCCGATAAAAATGATACCTCACTTGTGTGGGTAGGCCTAGCGCCCGCGACAGGAAACACCCCAAAGCGCAACGTGGAAACATCCAAATTTTTGGAAGAAAACAGAGGTATTTTTTGTGAAGTGCCTACCTGTAGATTCTGGCCTCTAGCTCAGGCGGCACCTAGGGAAACCTACCAAAATTGTGCATTTCTGAAAACTAGAGACCTAGGGGAATCCAAGGTGGGGTGACTTGTGGGGCTCGGACCAGGTTCTGTTACCCAGAATCCTTTGCAAACCTGAAAATTTGGCTAAAAAAACACATTTTCCTCATATTTCTGTGGCAGAAAGTTCTGGAATCTGAGAGGAGCCACAAATTTCCTCCACCCAGCATCCCCCCAAGTCTCCCGATAAAAATGATACCTCACTTGTGTGGGTAGGCCTAGCGCCCGCGACAGGGAACGCCCCAAAGCGCAACGTCGACACATACACATTTTTGGAATAAACAGGTGTTTTTGGCGAAGTGCCTACCTGTACATTTTGGGCTCTAGCTCTGCCAGCACCTAGGGAAACCTACCAAAACTGTGCATTTCTGAAAACTAGAGACCTAGGGGAATCCAAGATGGGGTGACTTGCGGGGCTCGGACCAGGTTCTGTTACCCAGAATCCTTTGCAAACCTCAAAATATGGCTAAAAAAACACATGTTCCTCAAATTTCTGTGGCAGAAAGTTCTGGAATCTGAGAGGAGCCACAAATTTCCTTCCACCCAGCGTTCCCCCAAATCTCCCGATAAAAATGATACCTCACTTGTGTGGGTAGGCCTAGCGCCCGCGACAGGAAACGCCCCAAAGCGCAACGTGGACACATCCAAATTTTTGGAAGAAAACAGAGGTGTTTTTTGCGAAGTGCCTACCTGTAGATTTTGGCCTCTAGCTCAGCCGGCACCTAGGGAAACCTACCAAACCTGTGCATTTCTGAAAACTAGAGACCTAGGGGAATCCAAGGAGGGGTGACTTGCGGGGCTCGGACCAGGTTCTGTTACCCAGAATCCTTTGCAAACCTCAAAATTTGGCTAAAAAAACACATGTTCCTCACATTTCTGTGGCAGAAAGTTCTGGAATCTGAGAGGAGCCACAAATTTCCTTCCACCCAGCGTTCCCCCAAATCTCCCGATAAAAATGATACCTCACTTGTGTGGGTAGGCCTAGCGCCCGCGACAGGAAACGCCCCAAAGCGCAACGTGGACACATCCAAATTTTTGGAAGAAAACAGAGGTATTTTTTGTGAAGTGCCTACCTGTAGATTCTGGCCTCTAGCTCAGGCGGCAACTAGGGAAACCTACCAAAATTGTGCATTTCTGAAAACTAGAGACCTAGGGGAATCCAAGGAGGGGTGACTTGCGGGGCTCGGACCAGGTTCTGTTACCCAGAATCCTTTGCAAACCTCAAAATTTGGCTAAAAAAACACATTTTCCTCAAATTTCTGTGGCAGAAAGTTCTGGAATGTGAGAGGAGCCACAAATTTCCTTCCACCCAGCGTTCCCCCAAGTCTCCCGATCGAAATGATACCTCACTTGTGTGGGTAGGCCTAGCGCCCGCGACAGGAAACGCCCCAAAGCACAACGTGGACACATCCAAAGTTTTTGGAAGAAAACAGGGGTGTTTTTTGCGAAGTGCCTTCCTGTAGATTTTGGCCTCTAGCTCAGCCGGCACCTAGGGAAACCTACCAAACCTGTGCATTTCTGACAACTAGAGAACCTAGGGGAATCCAAGATGGGGTTACTTGCGGGGCTCGGACCAGATTCTGTTACCCAGAATCCTTTGCAAACCTCAAAATGTGGCTAAAAAAAACACATGTTCCTCACATTTCTTTGGCAGAAAGTTCTTCAATCTGAGAGGAGCCATAAATTTCCTTCCACCCAGCGTTCCCCCAAGTCTCCCGATAAAAATGATACCTCACTTGTGTGGGTAGGCCTAGCGCCCGCGACAGGAAACACCCCAAAGCGCAACGTGGACACATCCAAATTTTTGGAAGAAAACAGAGGTGTTTTTTGCGAAGTGCCTACCTGTAGATTTTGGCCTCTAGCTCAGCAGGCACCTAGGGAAACCTACCAAACCTGTGCATTTCTGAAAACTAGAGACCTAGGGGAATCTAAGGAGGGGTGACTTGCGGGGCTCGGACCAGGTTCTGTTACCCAGAATCCTTTGCAAACCTCAAAATGTGGCTAAAAAAACACATGTTCCTCACATTTCTGTGGCAGAAAGTTCTGGAATCTGAGAGGAGCCACAAATTCCCTTCCACCCAGCGTTACCCCAAGTCTCCCGGTAAAAATGATACCTGACTTGTGTGGGTAGGCCTAGCGCCCGCGACAGGAAACGCCCCAAAGCACAACGTGGACACATCCAAATTTTTGGAAGAAAACAGAGGTGTTTTTTGCGAAGTGCCTACCTGTAGATTTTGGCCTCTAGCTTAGCCGGCACCTAGGGAAACCTACCAAATGTGTGCATTTCTGAAAACTAGAGACCTAGGGGAATCCAAGATGGGTGACTTGCGGGGCTCGGACCAGGTTCTGTTACCCAGAATCCTTTGCAAACCTCAAAATTTGGCTAAAAAAACACATGTTCCTCACATTTCTGTGGCTGAGAGTTCTGGAATCTGAGAGGAGCCACAAATTTCCTTCCACCCAGCGTTCCCCCAAGTCTCCCGATAAGAATGATACCTCACTTGTGTGGGTAGGCCTAGCGCCCGCGACAGGAAACGCCCCTAAGCACAACATGAACACATCCAAATTTTGAGAAGAAAACAGAGGTGTTTTTTGCGAAGTGCCTACCTGTAGATTTTGGCCTCTAGCTCAGCCGGCACCTAGGGAAACCTACCGAACCTGTGCATTTCTGAAATCTAGAGACCTAGGGGAATCCAAGGAGGGGTGACTTGCGGGGCTCCGACCAGGTTCTGTTACCCAGAATCCTTTGCAAACCTCAAAATTTGGCCTAAAAAACACATGTTCCTCACATTTCTGTGGCAGAAAGTTCTGGAATCTGAGAGGAGCCACAAATTTCCTTCCACCCAGCGTTCCCCCAAGTCTCCCGATAAAAATGATACCTGACTTGTGTATGTAGGCCTAGCGCCCGCGACAGGAAACGCCCCAAAGCACAACGTGGACACATCCAAATGTTTGGAAGAAAACAGAGGTGTTTTTTGCGAAGTGCCTACCTGTAGATTTTGGCCTCTAGCTCAGCCGGCACCTAGGGAAACCTACCAAACCTGTGCATTTCTGAAAACTAGAGACCTAGGGGAATCCAAGGAGGGGTGACTTGCGGGGTTCGGACCAGGTTCTGTTACCCAGAATCCTTTGCAAACCTCAAAATTTGGCTAAAAAAACACATGTTCCTCACATTTCTGTGGCAGAAAGTTCTGGAATCTGAGAGGAGCCACACATTTCCTTCCACCCAGCGTTCCCCCAAGTCTCCCGATAAAAATGATACCTCACTTGTGTGGGTAGGCCTAGCGCCCGTGACAGGAAACGCCCCAAAGCGCAACGTGAACACATCCAAATTTTTGGAAGAAAACAGAGGTGTTTTTTGCGAAGTGCCTACCTGTAGGTTTTGGCCTCTAGCTCAGCCGCCACCTAGGGAAACCTACCGAACCTGTGCATTTCTGAAATCTAGAGACCTAGGGGAATCCAAGGAGGGGTGACTTGCGGGGCTCGGACCAGGTTCTGTTACCCAGAATCCTTTGCAAACCTCAAAATGTGGCTAAAAAAACACATGTTCCTCACATTTCTGTGGCAGAAAGTTCTGGAATCTGAGAGGAGCCACAAATTTCCTTCCACCCAGCGTTCCCCCAAGTCTCCCGATAAAAATGATACCTGACTTGTGTGGGTACGCCTAGCGCCCGTGACAGGAAACGCCCCAAAGCACAACGTGGACACATCCAAATTTTTGGAAGAAAACAGAGGTGTTTTTTGCGAAGTGCTTACCTGTAGATTTTGGCCTCTAGCTCAGCCGGCACCTAGGGAAACCTACCAAACCTGTGCATTTCTGAAAACTAGAGACCTAGGGGAATCCAAGGAGGGGTGACTTGCGGGGTTCGGACCAGGTTCTGTTTCCCAGAAGCCTTTGCAAACCTCAAAATTTGGCTAAAAAAACACATGTTCCTCACATTTCTTTGGCAGAAAGTTCTGGAATCTGAGAGGAGCCACAAATTTCCTTCCACCCAGCGTTCCCCCAAGTCTCCCGATAAAAATGATACCTCACTTGTGTGGGTAGGCCTAGCGCCCGCGACACGAAACACCCCAAAGCGCAACGTGGACACATCCAAATTTTTGGAAGAAAACAGAGGTGTTTTTTGCGAAGTGCCTACCTGTAGATTTTGGCCTCTAGCTAAGCCGCCACCTAGGTAAACCTACCAAACCTGTGAATTTCTGAAAACTAGAGACCTAGGGGAATCCAAGATGGGGTGACTTGCGGGGCTCGGACCAGGTTCTGTTACGCAGAATCCTTTGCAAACCTCAAAATTTGGCTAAAAAAACACATGTTCCTCACATTTCTGTGGCAGAAACTTCTGGAATCTGAGAGGAGCCACAAATTTCATTCCACCCAGCGTTCCCCCAAGTCTCCCGATAAAAATGATACCTCACTTGTGTGGGTAGGCCTAGCGCCCGCGACAGGAAACGACCCAAAGCGCAACGTGGACACATCCAAATTTTTGGAAGAAAACAGAGGTATTTTTTGTGAAGTGCCTACCTGTAGATTCTGGCCTCTAGCTCAGCCGGCACCTAGGGAATCCTACCAAAACTGTGCATTTCTGAAAACTAGAGACCTAGGGGAATCCAAGGAGGGGTGACCTGCGGGGCTCAGACCAGGTTCTGTTACCCAGAATCCTTTGCAAACCTCAAAATTTGGCTAAAAAAACACATTTTCCTCATATTTCTGTGGCAGAAAGTTCTGGAATCTGAGAGGAGCCACAAATTTCCTTCCACCCAGCGTTCCCCCAAGTCTCCCGATAAAAATTATACATCACTTGTGTGGGTAGGCCTAGCGCCCGCGACAGGAAACGCCCCAAAGCGCAACGTGGACACATCCAAATTTTTGGAAGAAAACAGAGGTATTTTTTGTGAAGTGCCTACCTGTAGATTTTGGCCTCTAGCTCAGCCGGCACCTAGGGAAACCTACCAAACCTGTGCATTTCCAAAAACTAGAGACCTAGGGGAATCCAAGATGGGGTGACTTGCGGGGCTCGGACCAGGTTCTGTTACCCAGAAGCCTTTGCAAACCTCAACATTTGGCTAAAAAAACACATGTTCCTCAAATTTCTTTGGCAGAAAGTTCTGGAATCTGGGAGGAGCCACAAATTTCCTTCCACCCAGCGTTCCCCCAAGTCTCCCGATCGAAATGATACCTCACTTGTGTGGGTAGGCCTAGCGCCCGCGACACGAAACACCCCAAAGCGCAACGTGGACACATCCAAATTTTTGGAAGAAAACAGAGGTGTTTTTTGCGAAGTGCCTACCTGTAGATTTTGGCCTCTAGCTAAGCCGTCACCTAGGTAAACCTACCAAACCTGTGAATTTCTGAAAACTAGAGACCTAGGGGAATCCAAGATGGGGTGACTTGCGGGGCTCGGACCAGGTTCTGTTACGCATAATCCTTTGCAAACCTCAAAATTTGGCTAAAAAAACACATGTTCCTCACATTTCTGTGGCAGAAACTTCTGGAATCTGAGAGGAGCCACAAATTTCATTCCACCCAGCGTTCCCCCAAGTCTCCCGATAAAAATGATACCTCACTTGTGTGGGTAGGCCTAGCGCCCGCGACAGGAAACGCCCCAAAGCGCAACGTGGACACATCCAAATTTTTGGAAGAAAACAGAGGTATTTTTTGTGAAGTGCCTACCTGTAGATTCTGGCCTCTAGCTCAGCCGGCACCTAGGGAATCCTACCAAAACTGTGCATTTCTGAAAACTAGAGACCTAGGGGAATCCAAGGAGGGGTGACCTGCGGGGCTCAGACCAGGTTCTGTTACCCAGAATCCTTTGCAAACCTCAAAATTTGGCTAAAAAAACACATTTTCCTCATATTTCTGTGGCAGAAAGTTCTGGAATCTGAGAGGAGCCACAAATTTCCTTCCACCCAGCGTTCCCCCAAGTCTCCCGATAAAAATTATACATCACTTGTGTGGGTAGGCCTAGCGCCCGCGACAGGAAACGCCCCAAAGCGCAACGTGGACACATCCAAATTTTTGGAAGAAAACAGAGGTATTTTTTGTGAAGTGCCTACCTGTAGATTTTGGCCTCTAGCTCAGCCGGCACCTAGGGAAACCTACCAAACCTGTGCATTTCCAAAAACTAGAGACCTAGGGGAATCCAAGATGGGGTGACTTGCGGGGCTCGGACCAGGTTCTGTTACCCAGAATCCTTTGCAAACCTCAACATTTGGCTAAAAAAACACATGTTCCTCAAATTTCTGTGGCAGAAAGTTCTGGAATCTGGGAGGAGCCACAAATTTCCTTCCACCCAGCGTTCCCCCAAGTCTCCCGATCGAAATGATACCTCACTTGTGTGGGTAGGCCTAGCGCCCGCGACAAGAAACGCCCCAAAGCGCAACGTGGACACATCCAAATTTTTGGAAGAAAACAGAGGTATTTTTTGCGAAGTGCCTACCTGTAGATTTTGGCCTCTAACTCAGCCTGCACCAAGGGAAACCTACCAAACCTGTGCATTTCTAAAAACTAGAGACCTAGCGGAATCAAAGGAGGGGTGACTTGCGTGGCTCGGACCAGGTTCTGTTACCCAGAATCCTTTGCAAACCTCAAAATTTGGCTAAAAAAACACATGTTCCTCACATTTCTGTGGCAGAAAGTTCTGGAATCTGAGAGGAGCCACAAATTTCCATCCACCCAGCGTTCCCCGAAGTCTCCCGATAAAAATGATACCTCACTTGTGTTGGTAGGCCTATCGCCCGCGACAGGAAACACCCCAAAGCGCAACGTGGACACATCCAAATTTTTGGAAGAAAACAGAGGTGTTTTTTGCGAAGTGCCTACCTGTAGATTTTGGCCTCTAGCTAAGCCGGCACCTAGGTAAACCTACCAAACCTGTGCATTTCTGAAAACTAGAGACCTAGGGGAATCCAAGATGGGGTGACTTGCGGGGCTCGGACCAGGTTCTGTTACGCAGAATCCTTTGCAAACCTCAAAATTTGGCTAAAAAAACACATGTTCCTCACATTTCTGTGGCAGAAAGTTCTGAAATCTGAGAGGAGCCACAAATTTCCTTCCACCCAGCATTCCCCCAAGTCTCCCGATAAAAATGATACCTCACTTGTGTGGGTAGGCCTAGCGCCCGCGACAGGAAACGCCCCAAAGAGCAACGTGGACACATCCAAATTTTTGGAAGAAAACAGAGGTATTTTTTGTGAAGTGCCTACCTGTAGATTCTGGCCTCTAGCTCAGGCGGCACCTAGGGAAAAGTACCAAAATTGTGCATTTCTGAAAACTAGAGACCTAGGGGAATCCAAGGTAGGGTGACTTGCGGGGCTCGGACCAGGTTCTGTTACCCAGAATCCTTTGCAAACCTGAAAATTTGGCTACAAAAACACATTTTCCTCATATTTCTGTGGCAGAAAGTTCTGGAATCTGAGAGGAGCCACAAATTTCCTTCCACCCAGCATCCCCCCAAGTCTCCCGATAAAAATGATACCTCATTTGTGTGGGTAGGCCTAGCGCCCGCGACAGGAAACGCCCCAAATCGCAACGTCGACACATACAAATTTTTGGAATAAACAGAGGTGTTTTTTGCGAAGTGCCTACCTGTACATTTTGGCCTCTAGCTCTGCCGGCACCTAGGGGAACCTACCAAACCTGTGCATTTCTGAAAACTAGAGACCTAGGGGAATCCAAGGAGGGGTGACTTGCGGGGCTCGGACCAGGTTCTGTTACGCAGAATCCTTTGCAAACCTCAAAATTTGACCAAAAAAACACATGTTCCTCAAATTTCTGTGGCAGAAAGTTCTGGAATCTGAGAGGAGCCACAAATTTCCTTCCACCCAGCGTTCCCCCAAGTCTCCCGATAAAAATGATACTTCACTTGTGTGGGTAGGCCTAGCGCCCGCGACAGGAAACGCCCCAAAGCGCAACGTGGACACATCCAAATTTTTGGAAGAAAACAGAGGTATTTTTTTTGAAGTGCCTACCTGTAGATTTTGGCCTCTAGCTCAGCCGGCACCTAGGGAAAACTACCAAACCTGTGCATTTCGGAAAACTAGAGACCTAGGGGAATCCAAGATGGCGTGACTTGCGGGGCTCGGACCAGGTTCTGTTACGCAGAATCCTTTGCAAACCTCAAAATTTGGCTAAAAAAACACATGTTCCACACATTTCTGTGGCAGGAAGTTCTGGAATCTGAGAGGAGCCACAAATTTCCTTCCACCCAGCGTTCCCCCAAGTCTCCCGATAAAAATGATACCTCACTTGTGTGGGTAGGCCTAGCGCCCGCGACAGGAAACGCCCCAAAGCGCAACGTGGACACATCCAAATTTTTGGAAGAAAACAGAGGTATTTTTTGTGAAGTGCCTACCTGTAGATTCTGGCCTCTAGCTCAGCCGGCACCTAGGGAAACCTACCAAAACTGTGCATTTCTGAAAACTAGAGACCTAGGGGAATCCAAGGAGGGGTGACTTGCGGGGCTCGGACCAGGTTCTGTTACCCAGAATCCATTGCAAACCTGAAAAATTGGCTAAAAAAACACATTTTCCTCATATTTCTGTGGCAGAAAGTTCTGGAATCTGAGAGGAGCCACAAATTTCCTTCCACCCAGCATCCCCCCAAGTCTCCCGATAAAAATGATACCTCACTTGTGTGGGTAGGCCTAGCGCCCGCGACAGGAAACGCCCCAAAGCGCAACGTCGACACATACAAATTTTTGGAATAAACAGAGGTGTTTTTTGCGAAGTGCCTACCTGTAGATTTTGACCTTTAGCTCTGCCGGCACCTAGGGAAACCTACCAAACCTGTGCATTTCTGAAAACTAGAGACCTAGGGGAATCCAAGGTAGGGTGACTTGCGGGGCTCGGACCAGGTTCTGTTACCCAGAATCCTTTGCAAACCTGAAAATTTGGCTAAAAAAACACATTTTCCTCATATTTCTGTGGCAGAAAGTTCTGGAATCTGAGAGGAGCCACAAATTTCCTTCCACCCAGCATTCCCCCAAGTCTCCCGATAAAAATGATACCTCACTTGTGTGGGTAGGCCTAGCGCCCGCGACAGGAAACGCCCCAAATCGCAACGTCGACACATACAAATTTTTGGAATAAACAGAGGTGTTTTTTGCGAAGTGCCTACCTGTACATTTTGGCCTCTAGCTCTGCCGGCACCTAGGGGAACCTACCAAACCTGTGCATTTCTGAAAACTAGAGACCTAGGGGAATCCAAGGAGGGGTGACTTGCGGGGCTCGGACCAGGTTCTGTTACACAGAATCCTTTGCAAACCTCAAAATTTGACCAAAAAAACACATGTTCCTCAAATTTCTGTGGCAGAAAGTTCTGGAATCTGAGAGGAGCCACAAATTTCCTTCCACCCAGCGTTCCCCCAAGTCTCCCGATAAAAATGATACTTCACTTGTGTGGGTAGGCCTAGCGCCCGCGACAGGAAACGCCCCAAAGCGCAACGTGGACACATCCAAATTTTTGGAAGAAAACAGAGGTATTTTTTTTGAAGTGCCTACCTGTAGATTTTGGCCTCTAGCTCAGCCGGCACCTAGGGAAAACTACCAAACCTGTGCATTTCGGAAAACTAGAGACCTAGGGGAATCCAAGATGGGGTGACTTGCGGGGCTCGGACCAGGTTCTGTTACGCAGAATCCTTTGCAAACCTCAAAATTTGGCTAAAAAAACACATGTTCCTCACATTTCTGTGGCAGGAAGTTCTGGAATCTGAGAGGAGCCACAAATTTCCTTCCACCCAGCGTTCCCCCAAGTCTCCCGATAAAAATGATACCTCACTTGTGTGGGTAGGCCTAGCGCCCGCGACAGGAAACGCCCCAAAGCGCAACGTGGACACATCCAAATTTTTTGAAGAAAACAGAGGTATTTTTTGTGAAGTGCCTACCTGTAGATTCTGGCCTCTAGCTGAGCCGGCACCTAGGGAAACCTACCAAAACTGTGCATTTCTGAAAACTAGAGACCTAGGGGAATCCAAGGAGGGGTGACTTGCGGGGCTCGGACCAGGTTCTGTTACCCAGAATCCTTTGCAAACCTGAAAAATTGGCTAAAAAAACACATTTTCCTCATATTTCTGTGGCAGAAAGTTCTGGAATCTGAGAGGAGCCACAAATTTCCTTCCACCCAGCATCCCCCCAAGTCTCCCGATAAAAATGATACCTCACTTGTGTGGGTAGGCCTAGCGCCCGCGACAGGAAACGCCCCAAAGCGCAACGTCGACACATACAAATTTTTGGAATAAACAGAGGTGTTTTTTGCGAAGTGCCTACCTGTAGATTTTGGCCTTTAGCTCTGCCGGCACCTAGGGAAACCTACCAAACCTGTGCATTTCTGAAAACTAGAGACCTAGGGGAATCCAAGGAGGGGTGACTTGCGGGGCTCGGACCAGGTTCTGTTATGCAGAATCCTTTGCAAACCTCAAAATTTGACCAAAAAAACACATGTTCCTCAAATTTCTGTGGCAGAAAGTTCTGGAATCTGAGAGGAGCCACAAATTTCCTGCCACCCAGCGTTCCCCCAAGTCTCCCGATAAAAATGATACTTCACTTGTGTGGGTAGGCCTAGCGCCCGCGACAGGAAACGCCCCAAAGCGCAACGTGGACACATCCAAATTTTTGGAAGAAAACAGAGGTATTTTTTTTTAAGTGCCTACCTGTAGATTTTGGCCTCTAGCTCAGCCGGCACCTAGGGAAAACTTCCAAACCTGTGCATTTCGGAAAACTAGAGACCTAGGGGAATCCAAGATGGGGTGACTTGCGGGGCTCGGACCAGGTTCTGTTACGCAGAATCCTTTGCAAACCTCAAAATTTGGCTAAAAAAACACATGTTCCTCACATTTCTGTGGCAGGAAGTTCTGGAATCTGAGAGGAGCCACAAATTTCCTTCCACCCAGCGTTCCCCCAAGTCTCCCGATAAAAATGATACCTCACTTGTGTGGGTAGGCCTAGCGCCCGCGACAGGAAACGCCCCAAAGCGCAACGTGGACACATCCAAATTTTTGGAAGAAAACAGAGGTATTTTTTGTGAAGTGCCTACCTGTAGATTCTGGCCTCTAGCTCAGCCGGCACCTAGGGAAACCTACCAAAACTGTGCATTTCTGAAAACTAGAGACCTAGGGGAATCCAAGGAGGGGTGACTTGCGGGGCTCGGACCAGGTTCTGTTACCCAGAATCCTTTGCAAACCTGAAAAATTGGCTAAAAAAACACATTTTCCTCATATTTCTGTGGCAGAAAGTTCTGGAATCTGAGAGGAGCCACAAATTTCCTTCCACCCAGCATCCCCCCAAGTCTCCCGATAAAAATGATACCTCACTTGTGTGGGTAGGCCTAGCGCCCGCGACAGGAAACGCCCCAAAGCGCAACGTCGACACATACAAATTTTTGGAATAAACAGAGGTGTTTTTTGCGAAGTGCCTACCTGTAGATTTTGGCCTTTAGCTCTGCCGGCACCTAGGGAAACCTACCAAACCTGTGCATTTCTGAAAACTAGAGACCTAGGGGAATCCAAGGAGGGGTGACTTGCGGGGCTCGGACCAGGTTCTGTTATGCAGAATCCTTTGCAAACCTCAAAATTTGACCAAAAAAACACATGTTCCTCAAATTTCTGTGGCAGAAAGTTCTGGAATCTGAGAGGAGCCACAAATTTCCTTCCACCCAGCGTTCCCCCAAGTCTCCCGATAAAAATGATACTTCACTTATGTGGGTAGGCCTAGCGCCCGCGACAGAAAACGCCCCAAAGCGCAACGTGGACACATCCAAATTTTTGGAAGAAAACAGAGGTATTTTTTTTGAAGTGCCTACCTGTAGATTTTGGCCTCTAGCTCAGCCGGCACCTAGGGAAAACTACCAAACCTGTGCATTTCGGAAAACTAGAGATCTAGGGGAATCCAAGATGGGGTGACTTGCGGGGCTCGGACCAGGTTCTGTTACGCAGAATCCTTTGCAAACCTCAAAATTTGGCTAAAAAAACACATGTTCCTCACATTTCTGTGGCAGGAAGTTCTGGAATCTGAGAGGAGCCACAAATTTCCTTCCACCCAGCGTTCCCCCAAGTCTCCCGATAAAAATGATACCTCACTTGTGTGGGTAGGCCTAGCGCCCGCGACAGGAATCGCCCCAAAGCGCAACGTGGACACATCCAAATTTTTGGAAGAAAACAGAGGTATTTTTTGTGAAGTGCCTACCTGTAGATTCTGGCCTCTAGCTCAGCCGGCACCTAGGGAAACCTACCAAAACTGTGCATTTCTGAAAACTAGAGACCTAGTGGAATCCAAGGAGGGGTGACTTGCGGGGCTCGGACCAGGTTCTGTTACCCAGAATCCTTTGCAAAACTGAAAAATTGGCTAAAAAAACACATTTTCCTCATATTTCTGTGGCAGAAAGTTCTGGAATCTGAGAGGAGCCACAAATTTCCTTCCACCCAGCGTTCCCCGAAGTCTCCCGATAAAAATGATACCTCACTTGTGTTGGTAGGCCTATCGCCCGCGACAGGAAACACCCCAAAGCGCAACGTGGACACATCCAAATTTTTGGAAGAAAACAGAGGTGTTTTTTGCGAAGTGCCTACCTGTAGATTTTGGCCTCTAGCTAAGCCGGCACCTAGGTAAACCTACCAAACCTGTGCATTTCTGAAAACTAGAGACCTAGGGGAATCCAAGATGGGGTGACTTGCGGGGCTCGGACCAGGTTCTGTTACGCAGAATCCTTTGCAAACCTCAAAATTTGGCTAAAAAAACACATGTTCCTCACATTTCTGTGGCAGAAAGTTCTTAAATCTGAGAGGAGCCACAAATTTCCTTCCACCCAGCATTCCCCCAAGTCTCCCGATAAAAATGATACCTCACTTGTGTGGGTAGGCCTAGCGCCCGCGACAGGAAACGCCCCAAAGCGCAACGTGGACACATCCAAATTTTTGGAAGAAAACAGAGGTATTTTTTGTGAAGTGCCTACCTGTAGATTCTGGCCTCTAGCTCAGGCGGCACCTAGGGAAACGTACCAAAATTGTGCATTTCTGAAAACTAGAGACCTAGGGGAATCCAAGGTAGGGTGACTTGCGGGGCTCGGACCAGGTTCTGTTACCCAGAATCCTTTGCAAACCTGAAAATTTGGCTAAAAAAACACATTTTCCTCATATTTCTGTGGCAGAAAGTTCTGGAATCTGAGAGGAGCCACAAATTTCCTTCCACCCAGCATCCCCCCAAGTCTCCCGATAAAAATGATACCTCACTTGTGTGGGTAGGCCTAGCGCCCGCGACAGGAAACGCCCCAAATCGCAACGTCGACACATACAAATTTTTGGAATAAACAGAGGTGTTTTTTGCGAAGTGCCTACCTGTACATTTTGGCCTCTAGCTCTGCCGGCACCTAGGGGAACCTACCAAACCTGTGCATTTCTGAAAACTAGAGACCTAGGGGAATCCAAGGAGGGGTGACTTGCGGGGCTCGGACCAGGTTCTGTTACGCAGAATCCTTTGCAAACCTCAAAATTTGACCAAAAAAACACATGTTCCTCAAATTTCTGTGGCAGAAAGTTCTGGAATCTGAGAGGAGCCACAAATTTCCTTCCACCCAGCGTTCCCCCAAGTCTCCCGATAAAAATGATACTTCACTTGTGTGGGTAGGCCTGGCGCCCGCGACAGGAAACGCCCCAAAGCGCAACGTGGACACATCCAAATTTTTGGAAGAAAACAGAGGTATTTTTTTTGAAGTGCCTACCTGTAGATTTTGGCCTCTAGCTCAGCCGGCACCTAGGGAAAACTACCAAACCTGTGCATTTCGGAAAACTAGAGACCTAGGGGAATCCAAGATGGGGTGACTTGCGGGGCTCGGACCAGGTTCTGTTACGCAGAATCCTTTGCAAACCTCAAAATTTGGCTAAAAAAACACATGTTCCACACATTTCTGTGGCAGGAAGTTCTGGAATCTGAGAGGAGCCACAAATTTCCTTCCGCCCAGCGTTCCCCCAAGTCTCCCGATAAAAATGATACCTCACTTGTGTGGGTAGGCCTAGCGCCCGCGACAGGAAACGCCCCAAAGCGCAACGTGGACACATCCAAATTTTGGGAAGAAAACAGAGGTATTTTTTGTGAAGTGCCTACCTGTAGATTCTGGCCTCTAGCTCAGCCGGCACCTAGGGAAACCTACCAAAACTGTGCATTTCTGAAAACTAGAGACCTAGGGGAATCCAAGGAGGGGTGACTTGCGGGGCTCGGACCAGGTTCTGTTACCCAGAATCCATTGCAAACCTGAAAAATTGGCTAAAAAAACACATTTTCCTCATATTTCTGTGGCAGAAAGTTCTGGAATCTGAGAGGAGCCACAAATTTCCTTCCACCCAGCATCCCCCCAAGTCTCCCGATAAAAATGATACCTCACTTGTGTGGGTAGGCCTAGCGCCCGCGACAGGAAACGCCCCAAAGCGCAACGTCGACACATACAAATTTTTGGAATAAACAGAGGTGTTGTTTGCGAAGTGCCTACCTGTAGATTTTGGCATTTAGCTCTGCCGGCACCTAGGGAAACCTACCAAACCTGTGCATTTCTGAAAACTAGAGACCTAGGGGAATCCAAGGTAGGGTGACTTGCGGGGCTCGGACCAGGTTCTGTTACCCAGAATCCTTTGCAAACCTGAAAATTTGGCTAAAAAAACACATTTTCCTCATATTTCTGTGGCAGAAAGTTCTGGAATCTGAGAGGAGCCACAAATTTCCTTCCACCCAGCATCCCCCCAAGTCTCCCGATAAAAATGATACCTCACTTGTGTGGGTAGGCCTAGCGCCCGCGACAGGAAACGCCCCAAATCGCAACGTCGACACATACAAATTTTTGGAATAAACAGAGGTGTTTTTTGCGAAGTGCCTACCTGTACATTTTGGCCTCTAGCTCTGCCGGCACCTAGGGGAACCTACCAAACCTGTGCATTTCTGAAAACTAGAGACCTAGGGGAATCCAAGGAGGGGTGACTTGCGGGGCTCGGACCAGGTTCTGTTACGCAGAATCCTTTGCAAACCTCAAAATTTGACCAAAAAAACACATGTTCCTCAAATTTCTGTGGCAGAAAGTTCTGGAATCTGAGAGGAGCCACAAATTTCCTTCCACCCAGCGTTCCCCCAAGTCTCCCGATAAAAATGATACTTCACTTGTGTGGGTAGGCCTAGCGCCCGCGACAGGAAACGCCCCAAAGCGCAACGTGGACACATCCAAATTTTTGGAAGAAAACAGAGGTATTTTTTTTGAAGTGCCTACCTGTAGATTTTGGCCTCTAGCTCAGCCGGCACCTAGGGAAAACTACCAAACCTGTTCATTTCGGAAAACTAGAGACCTAGGGGAATCCAAGATGGGGTGACTTGCGGGGCTCGGACCAGGTTCTGTTACGCAGAATCCTTTGCAAACCTCAAAATTTGGCTAAAAAAACACATGTTCCTCACATTTCTGTGGCAGGAAGTTCTGGAATCTGAGAGGAGCCACAAATTCCTTCCACCTAGCGTTCCCCCAAGTCTCCCGATAAAAATGATACCTCACTTGTGTGGGTAGGCCTAGCGCCCGCGACAGGAAACGCCCCAAAGCGCAACGTGGACACATCCAAATTTTTGGAAGAAAACAGAGGTATTTTTTGTGAAGTGCCTACCTGTAGATTCTGGCCTCTAGCTCAGCCGGCACCTAGGGAAACCTACCAAAACTGTGCATTTCTGAAAACTAGAGACCTAGGGGAATCCAAGGAGGGGTGACTTGCGGGGCTCGGACCAGGTTCTGTTACCCAGAATCCTTTGCAAACCTGAAAAATTGGCTAAAAAAACACATTTTCCTCATATTTCTGTGGCAGAAAGTTCTGGAATCTGAGAGGAGCCACAAATTTCCTTCCACCCAGCATCCCCCCAAGTCTCCCGATAAAAATGATACCTCACTTGTGTGGGTAGGCCTAGCGCCCGCGACAGGAAACGCCCCAAAGCGCAACGTCGACACATACAAATTTTTGGAATAAACAGAGGTGTTTTTTGCGAAGTGCCTACCTGTAGATTTTGGCCTTTAGCTCTGCCGGCACCTAGGGAAACCTACCAAACCTGTGCATTTCTGAAAACTAGAGACCTAGGGGAATCCAAGGAGGGGTGACTTGCGGGGCTCGGACCAGGTTCTGTTATGCAGAATCCTTTGCAAACCTCAAAATTTGACCAAAAAAACACATGTTCCTCAAATTTCTGTGGCAGAAAGTTCTGGAATCTGAGAGGAGCCACAAATTTCCTTCCACCCAGCGTTCCCCCAAGTCTCCCGATAAAAATGATACTTCACTTGTGTGGGTAGGCCTAGCGCCCGGGACAGGAAACGCCCCAAAGCGCAACGTGGACTCATCCAAATTTTTGGAAGAAAACAGAGGTATTTTTTTTGAAGTGCCTACCTGTAGATTTTGGCCTCTAGCTCAGCCGGCACCTAGGGAAAACTACCAAACCTGTGCATTTCGGAAAACTAGAGACCTAGGGGAATCCAAGATGGGGTGACTTGCGGGGCTCGGACCAGGTTCTGTTACGCAGAATCCTTTGCAAACCTCAAAATTTGGCTAAAAAAACACATGTTCCTCACATTTCTGTGGCAGGAAGTTCTGGAATCTGAGAGGAGCCACAAATTTCCTTCCACCCAGCATCCCCCCAAGTCTCCCGATAAAAATGATACCTCACTTGTGTGGGTAGGCCTAGCGCCCGCGACAGGAAACGCCCCAAAGCGCAACGTCGACACATCCAAATTTTTGGAATAAACAGAGGTGTTTTTTGCGAAGTGCCTACCTGTACATTTTGGCCTTTAGCTCTGCCGGCACCTAGGGAAACCTACCAAACCTGTGCATTTCTGAAAACTAGAGACCTAGGGGAATCCAAGGAGGGGTGACTTGCGGGGCTCGGACCAGGTTCTGTTATGCAGAATCCTTTGCAAACCTCAAAATTTGACCAAAAAAACACATGTTCCTCAAATTTCTGTGGCAGAAAGTTCTGGAATCTGAGAGGAGCCACAAATTTCCTTCCACCCAGCGTTCCCCCAAGTCTCCCGATAAAAATGATACTTCACTTGTGTGGGTAGGCCTAGCGCCCGCGACAGGAAACGCCCCAAAGCGCAACGTGGACACATCCAAATTTTTGGAAGAAAACAGAGGTATTTTTTTTGAAGTGCCTACCTGTAGATTATGGCCTCTAGCTCAGCCGGCACCTAGGGAAAACTACCAAACCTGTGCATTTCGGAAAACTAGAGACCTAGGGGAATCCAAGATGGGGTGACTTGCGGGGCTCGGACCAGGTTCTGTTACGCAGAATCCTTTGCAAACCTCAAAATTTGGCTAAAAAAACACATGTTCCTCACATTTCTGTGGCAGGAAGTTCTGGAATCTGAGAGGAGCCACAAATTTCCTTCCACCCAGCGTTCCCCCAAGTCTCCCGATAAAAATGATACCTCACTTGTGTGGGTAGGCCTAGCGCCCGCGACAGGAAACGCCCCAAAGCGCAACGTGGACACATCCAAATTTTTGGAAGAAAACAGAGGTATTTTTTGTGAAGTGCCTACCTGTAGATTCTGGCCTCTAGCTCAGCCGGCACCTAGGGAAACCTACCAAAACTGTGCATTTCTGAAAACTAGAGACCTAGGGGAATCCAAGGAGGGGTGACTTGCGGGGCTCGGACCAGGTTCTGTTACCCAGAATCCTTTGCAAACCTGAAAAATTGGCTAAAAAAACACATTTTCCTCATATTTCTGTGGCAGAAAGTTCTGGAATCTGAGAGGAGCCACAAATTTCCTTCCACCCAGCATCCCCCCAAGTCTCCCGATAAAAATGATACCTCACTTGTGTGGGTAGACCTAGCGCCCGCGAGAGGAAACGCCCCAAAGCGCAACGTCGACACATACAAATTTTTGGAATAAACAGAGGTGTTTTTTGCGAAGTGCCTACCTGTAGATTTTGGCCTTTAGCTCTGCCGGCACCTAGGGAAACCTACCAAACCTGTGCATTTCTGAAAACTAGAGACCTAGGGGAATCCAAGGAGGGGTGACTTGCGGGGCTCGGACCAGGTTCTGTTACGCAGAATCCTTTGCAAACCTCAAAATTTGACCAAAAAAACACATGTTCCTCAAATTTCTGTGGCAGAAAGTTCTGGAATCTGAGAGGAGCCACAAATTTCCTTCCACCCAGCGTTCCCACAAGTCTCCCGATCGAAATGATACCTCACTTGTGTGGGTAGGCCTGGCGCCCGCGACAGGAAATGCCCCAAAGCACAACGTGGACACATCCAAATTTTTGGAAGAAAACAGAGGTGTTTTTTGCGAAGTGCCTACCTGTAGAATTTGGCCTCTAGCTCAGCCGGCACCTAGGGAAACCTACCAAACCTGTGCATTTCTGACAACTAGAGAACCTAGGGGAATCCAAGATGGGGTTACTTGCGGGGCTCGGACCAGGTTCTGTTACCCAGAATCCTTTGCAAACCTGAAAAATTGGCTAAAAAAACACATTTTCCTCATATTTCTGTGGCAGAAAGTTCTGGAATCTGAGAGGAGCCACAAATTTCCTTCCACCCAGCATCCCCCCAAGTCTCCCGATAAAAATGATACCTCACTTGTGTGGGTAGGCCTAGCGCCCGCGACAGGAAACGCCCCAAAGCGCAACGTCGACACATACAAATTTTTGGAATAAACAGAGGTGTTTTTTGCGAAGTGCCTACCTGTACATTTTGGCCTCTAGCTCTGCCGGCACCTAGGGGAACCTACCAAACCTGTGCATTTCTGAAAACTAGAGACCTAGGGGAATCCAAGGAGGGGTGACTTGCGGGGCTCGGACCAGGTTCTGTTATGCAGAATCCTTTGCAAACCTCAAAATTTGACCAAAAAAACACATGTTCCTCAAATTTCTGTGGCAGAAAGTTCTGGAATCTGAGAGGAGCCACAAATTTCCTTCCACCCAGCGTTCCCCCAAGTCTCCCGATAAAAATGATACTTCACTTGTGTGGGTAGGCCTAGCGCCCGCGACAGGAAACGCCCCAAAGCGCAACGTGGACACATCCAAATTTTTGGAAGAAAACAGAGGTATTTTTTTTGAAGTGCCTACCTGTAGATTTTGGCCTCTAGCTCAGCCGGCACCTAGGGAAAACTACCAAACCTGTGCATTTCGGAAAACTAGAGACCTAGGGGAATCCAAGATGGGGTGACTTGCGGGGCTCGGACCAGGTTCTGTTACGCAGAATCCTTTGCAAACCTCAAAATTTGGCTAAAAAAACACATGTTCCTCACATTTCTGTGGCAGGAAGTTCTGGAATCTGAGAGGAGCCACAAATTTCCTTCCACCCAGCATTCCCCCAAGTCTCCCGATAAAAATGATACCTCACTTGTGTGGGTAGGCCTAGCGCCCGCGACAGGAAACGCCCCAAAGCGCAACGTGGACACATCCAAATTTTTGGAAGAAAACAGAGGTATTTTTTGTGAAGTGCCTACCTGTAGATTCTGGCCTCTAGCTCAGCCGGCACCTAGGGAAACCTACCAAAACTGTGCATTTCTGAAAACTAGAGACCTAGGGGAATCCAAGGAGGGGTGACTTGCGGGGCTCGGACCAGGTTCTGTTACCCAGAATCCTTTGCAAACCTGAAAAATTGGCTAAAAAAACACATTTTCCTCATATTTCTGTGGCAGAAAGTTCTGGAATCTGAGAGGAGCCACAAATTTCCTTCCACCCAGCATCCCCCCAAGTCTCCCGATAAAAATGATACCTCACTTGTGTGGGTAGGCCTAGCGCCCGCGACAGGAAACGCCCCAAAGCGCAACGTCGACACATACAAATTTTTGGAATAAACAGAGGTGTTTTTTGCGAAGTGCCTACCTGTAGATTTTGGCCTTTTGCTCTGTCGGCACCTAGGGAAACCTACCAAACCTGTGCATTTCTGAAAACTAGAGACCTAGGGGAATCCAAGGAGGGGTGACTTGCGGGGCTCGGACCAGGTTCTGTTACGCAGAATCCTTTGCAAACCTCAAAATTTGACCAAAAAAACACATGTTCCTCAAATTTCTGTGGCAGAAAGTTCTGGAATCTGAGAGGAGCCACAAATTTCCTTCCACCCAGCGTTCCCACAAGTCTCCCGATAAAAATTATACCTCACTTGTGTGGGTAGGCCTAGCGCCCGCGACAGGAAACGCCCCAAAGCGCAACGTGGACACATCCAAATTTTGGGAAGAAAACAGAGGTGTTTTTTGCGAAGTGCCTACCTGTAGAATTTGGCCTCTAGCTCAGCCGGCACCTAGGGAAACCTACCAAACCTGTGCATTTCTGACAACTAGAGAACCTAGGGGAATCCAAGATGGGGTTACTTGCGGGGCTCGGACCAGGTTCTGTTACCCAGAATCCTTTGCAAACCTCAAAATTTGGCTAAAAAAACACATGTTCCTCACATTTCTGTGGCAGAAAGTTCTGGAATCTGAGAGGAGCCACAAATTTCCTTCCACCCAGTGTTCCCCCAAGTCTCCCGATAAAAATGATACCTCACTTGTGTGGGTAGGCATAGCACCCGCGACAGTAAACGCCCCAAAGCGCAACATGGATACATCCAAATTTTTGGTAGAAAACAGAGGTGTTTTTTGCGAAGTGCCTACCTGTAGATTTTGGCCTCTAGCTCAGCCGGCACCTAGGGAAACCTACCAAATCTGTGCATTTCTGAAAACTAGAGACCTAGGGGAATCCAAGGAGGGGTGACTTGCGTGGCTCGGACCAGTTTCTGTTATTCAGAATCCTTTGCAAACCTCAAAATGTGGCTAAAAAAAACACATGTTTCTCACATTTCTTTGGCAGAAAGTTCTGGAATCTGAGAGGAGCCATAAATTTCCTTCCTCCCAGCGTTCCCCCAAGTCTCCCGATAAAAATGATACCTCACTTGTGTGGGTAGGCCTAGCGCCCGCGACAGGAAACGCCCCAAAGCACAACGTGGACACATCCAAATGTTTGGAAGAAAACAGAGGTGTTTTTTGCGAAGTGCCTACCTGTAGATTTTGGCCTCTAGCTCAGCCGGCACCTAGGGAAACCTACCAAACCTGTGCATTTCTGAAAACTAGAGACCTAAGGGAATCCAAGGAGGGGTGACTTGCGGGGCTCGGACCAGGTTCTGTTACCCAGAATCCTTTGCAAACCTCAAAATGCGGCTAAAAAAACACATGTTCCTCACATTTCTGTGGCAGAAAGTTCTGGAATCTGAGAGGAGCCACAAATTTCCTTCCACCCAGCGTTCCCCCAAGTCTCCCGATAAAAATGATACCTGACTTGTGTGGGTAGGCCTAGCGCCCGCGACAGGAAACGCCCCAAAGCACAACGTGGAGACATCCAAATGTTTGGAAGAAAACAGAGGTGTTTTTTGCGAAGTGCCTACCTGTAGATTTTGGCCTCTAGCTCAGCCGGCACCTAGGAAAACCTACCAAACCTGTGCATTTCTGAAAACTAGAGACCTAGGGGAATCCAAGGAGGGGTGACTTGCGGGGTTCGGACCAGGTTCTGTTACGCAGAATCCTTTGCAAACCTCAAAATTTGGCTAAAAAAACACAAGTTCCTCACATTTCTGTGGCAGAAAGTTCTGGAATCTGAGAGGAGCCACAAATTTCCTTCCACCCAGCATTCCCCCAAGTCTCCCGATAAAAATGATACCTCACTTGTGTGGGTAGGCCTAGCGCCCGCGACAGGAAACGCCCCAAAGCGCAACGTGGACACATCCAAATTTTTGGAAGAAAACAGAGGTATTTTTTGTGAAGTGCCTACCTGTAGATTCTGGCCTTTAGCTCTGCCGGCACCTAGGGAAACCTACCAAACCTGTGCATTTCTGAAAACTAGAGACCTAGGGGAATCCAAGGAGGGGTGACTTGCGGGGCTCGGACCAGGTTCTGTTACGCAGAATCCTTTGCAAACCTCAAAATTTGACCAAAAAAACACATGTTCCTCAAATTTCTGTGGCAGAAAGTTCTGGAATCTGAGAGGAGCCACAAATTTCCTTCCACCCAGCGTTCCCACAAGTCTCCCGATAAAAATTATACCTCACTTGTGTGGGTAGGCCTAGCGCCCGCGACAGGAAACACCCCAAAGCGCAACGTGGACACATCCAAATTTTTGGAAGAAAACAGATGTATTTTTTGTGAAGTGCCTACCTGTAAATTTTGGCCTCTAGCTCAGCCGGCACCTAGGGAAACCTACCAAACCTGTGCATTTCTGAAAACTAGAGACCTAGGGGAATCCAAGATGGAGTGACTTGCGTGGCTCGGACCAGGTTCTGTTACCCAGAATCCTTTGCAAACCTCAAAATTTGACCAAAAAAACACATGTTCCTCAAATTTCTGTGGCAGAAAGTTCTGGAATCTGAGAGGAGCCACGAATTTCCTTCCACCCAGCGTTCCCACAAGTCTCCCGATCGAAATGATACCTCACTTGTGTGGGTAGGCCTAGCGCCCGCGACAGGAAATGCCCCAAAGCACAACGTGGACACATCCAAATTTTTGGAAGAAAACAGAGGTGTTTTTTGCGAAGTGCCTACCTGTAGAATTTGGCCTCTAGCTCAGCCGGCACCTAGGGAAACCTACCAAACCTGTGCATTTCTGACAACTAGAGAACCTAGGGGAATCCAAGATGGGGTTACTTGCGGGGCTCGGACCAGGTTCTGTTACCCAGAATCCTTTGCAAACCTCAAAATTTGGCTAAAAAAACACATGTTCCTCACATTTCTGTGGCAGAAAGTTCTGGAATCTGAGAGGAGCCACAAATTTCCTTCCACCCAGTGTTCCCCCAAGTCTCCCGATAAAAATGATACCTCACTTGTGTGGGTAGGCATAGCACCCGCGACAGTAAACGCCCCAAAGCGCAACATGGATACATCCAAATTTTTGGTAGAAAACAGAGGTGTTTTTTGCGAAGTGCCTACCTGTAGATTTTGGCCTCTAGCTCAGCCGGCACCTAGGGAAACCTACCAAATCTGTGCATTTCTGAAAACTAGAGACCTAGGGGAATCCAAGGAGGGGTGACTTGCGTGGCTCGGACCAGTTTCTGTTATTCAGAATCCTTTGCAAACCTCAAAATGTGGCTAAAAAAAACACATGTTTCTCACATTTCTTTGGCAGAAAGTTCTGGAATCTGAGAGGAGCCATAAATTTCCTTCCTCCCAGCGTTCCCCCAAGTCTCCCGATAAAAATGATACCTCACTTGTGTGGGTAGGCCTAGCGCCCGCGACAGGAAACGCCCCAAAGCACAACGTGGACACATCCAAATGTTTGGAAGAAAACAGAGGTGTTTTTTGCGAAGTGCCTACCTGTAGATTTTGGCCTCTAGCTCAGCCGGCACCTAGGGAAACCTACCAAACCTGTGCATTTCTGAAAACTAGAGACCTAAGGGAATCCAAGGAGGGGTGACTTGCGGGGCTCGGACCAGGTTCTGTTACCCAGAATCCTTTGCAAACCTCAAAATGCGGCTAAAAAAACACATGTTCCTCACATTTCTGTGGCAGAAAGTTCTGGAATCTGAGAGGAGCCACAAATTTCCTTCCACCCAGCGTTCCCCCAAGTCTCCCGATAAAAATGATACCTGACTTGTGTGGGTAGGCCTAGCGCCCGCGTCAGGAAACGCCCCAAAGCACAACGTGGACACATCCAAATGTTTGGAAGAAAACAGAGGTGTTTTTTGCGAAGTGCCTACCTGTAGATTTTGGCCTCTAGCTCAGCCGGCACCTAGGGAAACCTACCAAACCTGTGCATTTCTGAAAACTAGAGACCTAGGGGAATCCAAGGAGGGGTGACTTGCGGGGTTCGGACAAGGTTCTGTTACCCAGAATCCTTTGCAAACCTCAAAATTTGGCTAAAAAAACACAAGTTCCTCACATTTCTGTGGCAGAAAGTTCTGGAATCTGAGAGGAGCCACAAATTTCCTTCCACCCAGCATTCCCCCAAGTCTCCCGATAAAAATGATACCTCACTTGTGTGGGTAGGCCTAGCGCCCGCGACAGGAAACGCCCCAAAGCGCAACGTGGACACATCCAAATTTTTGGAAGAAAACAGAGGTATTTTTTGTGAAGTGCCTACCTGTAGATTCTGGCCTCTAGCTCAGCCGGCACCTAGGGAAACCTACCAAAACTGTGCATTTCTGAAAACTAGAGACCTAGGGGAATCCAAGGAGGGGTGACTTGCGGGGCTCGGACCAGGTTCTGTTACCCAGAATCCTTTGCAAACCTGAAAAATTGGCTAAAAAAACACATTTTCCTCATATTTCTGTGGCAGAAAGTTCTGGAATCTGAGAGGAGCCACAAATTTCCTTCCACCCAGCATCCCCCCAAGTCTCCCGATAAAAATGATACCTCACTTGTGTGGGTAGGCCTAGCGCCCGCGACAGGAAACGCCCCAAAGCGCAACGTCGACACATACAAATTTTTGGAATAAACAGAGGTGTTTTTTGCGAAGTGCCTACCTGTAGATTTTGGCCTTTAGCTCTGCCGGCACCTAGGGAAACCTACCAAACCTGTGCATTTCTGAAAACTAGAGACCTAGGGGAATCCAAGGAGGGGTGACTTGCGGGGCTCGGACCAGGTTCTGTTACGCAGAATCCTTTGCAAACCTCAAAATTTGACCAAAAAAACACATGTTCCTCAAATTTCTGTGGCAGAAAGTTCTGGAATCTGAGAGGAGCCACAAATTTCCTTCCACCCAGCGTTCCAACAAGTCTCCCGATAAAAATTATACCTCACTTGTGTGGGTAGGCCTAGCGCCCGCGACAGGAAACGCCCCAAAGCGCAACGTGGACACATCCAAATTTTTGGAAGAAAACGGAGGTATTTTTTGTGAAGTGCCTACCTGTAAATTTTGGCCTCTAGCTCAGCCGGCACCTAGGGAAACCTACCAAACCTGTGCATTTCTGAAAACTAGAGACCTAGGGGAATCCAAGATGGGGTGACTTGCGGGGCTCGGACCAGGTTCTGTTACCCAGAATCCTTTGCAAACCTCAAAATTTGACCAAAAAAACACATGTTCCTCAAATTTCTGTGGCAGAAAGTTCTGGAATCTGAGAGGAGCCACAAATTTCCTTCCACCCAGCGTTCCCACAAGTCTCCCGATCGAAATGATACCTCACTTGTGTGGGTAGGCCTAGCGCCCGCGACAGGAAATGCCCCAAAGCACAACGTGGACACATCCAAAGTTTTGGAAGAAAACAGAGGTGTTTTTTGCGAAGTGCCTACCTGTAGAATTTGGCCTCTAGCTCAGCCGGCACCTAGGGAAACCTACCAAACCTGTGCATTTCTGACAACTAGAGAACCTAGGGGAATCCAAGATGGGGTTACTTGCGGGGCTCGGACCAGGTTCTGTTACCCAGAATCCTTTGCAAACCTCAAAATTTGGCTAAAAAAACACATGTTCCTCACATTTCTGTGGCAGAAAGTTCTGGAATCTGAGAGGAGCCACAAATTTCCTTCCACCCAGTGTTCCCCCAAGTCTCCCGATAAAAATGATACCTCACTTGTGTGGGTAGGCATAGCACCCGCGACAGTAAACGCCCCAAAGCGCAACATGGATACATCCAAATTTTTGGTAGAAAACAGAGGTGTTTTTTGCGAAGTGCCTACCTGTAGATTTTGGCCTCTAGCTCAGCCGGCACCTAGGGAAACCTACCAAATCTGTGCATTTCTGAAAACTAGAGACCTAGGGGAATCCAAGGAGGGGTGACTTGCGTGGCTCGGACCAGTTTCTGTTATTCAGAATCCTTTGCAAACCTCAAAATGTGGCTAAAAAAAACACATGTTTCTCACATTTCTTTGGCAGAAAGTTCTGGAATCTGAGAGGAGCCATAAATTTCCTTCCACCCAGCGTTCCCACAAGTCTCCCGATAAAAATGATACCTCACTTGTGTGGGTAGGCCTAGCGCCCGTGACAGGAAACGCCCCAAAGCACAACGTGGACACATCCAAATGTTTGGAAGAAAACAGAGGTGTTTTTTGCGAAGTGCCTTCCTGTAGATTTTGGCCTCTAGCTCAGCCGGCACCTAGGGAAACCTACCAAACCTGTGCATTTCTGAAAACTAGAGACCTAAGGGAATCCAAGGAGGGGTGACTTGCGGGGCTCGGACCAGGTTCTGTTACCCAGAATCCTTTGCAAACCTCAAAATGTGGCTAAAAAAACACATGTTCCTCACATTTCTGTGGCAGAAAGTTCTGGAATCTGAGAGGAGCCACAAATTGCCTTCCACCCAGCGTTCCCCCAAGTCTCCCGATAAAAATGATACCTCACTTGTGTGGGTAGGCCTAGCGCCCGCGACAGGAAACGCCCCAAAGCACAACGTGGACACATCCAAATGTTTGGAAGAAAACAGAGGTGTTTTTTGCGAAGTGCCTAACTGTAGATTTTGGCCTCTAGCTCAGCCGGCACCTAGAGAAACCTACCAAACCTGTGCATTTCTGAAAACTAGAGACCTAGGGGAATCCAAGGAGGGGTGACTTGCGGGGCTCGGACCAGGTTCTGTTACGCAGAATCCTTTGCAAACCTCAAAATTTGGCTAAAAAAACACATGTTCCTCAAATTTCTGTGGCAGAAAGTTCTGGAATCTGAGAGGAGCCACAAATTTCCTTCCACCCAGCGTTCCCCCAAGTCTCCCGATAAAAATGATACCTCACTTGTGTGGGTAGGCCTAGCGCCCGCGACAGGAAACGCCCCAAAGCGCAACGTGGACACATCCAAATTTTTGGAAGAAAACAGAGGTATTTTTTGTGAAGTGCCTACCTGTAGATTCTGGCCTCTAGCTCAGCCGGCACCTAGGGAAACCTACCAAAACTGTGCATTTCTGAAAACTAGAGACCTAGGGGAATCCAAGGAGGGGTGACTTGCGGGGCTCGGACCAGGTTCTGTTACCCAGAATCCTTTGCAAACCTGAAAAATTGGCTAAAAAAACACATTTTCCTCATATTTCTGTGGCAGAAAGTTCTGGAATCTGATAGGAGCCACAAATTTCCTTCCACCCAGCATCCCCCCAAGTCTCCCGATAAAAATGATACCTCACTTGTGTGGGTAGGCCTAGCGCCCGCGACAGGAAACGCCCCAAAGCGCAACGTCAACACATACAAATTTTGGGAATAAACAGAGGTGTTTTTTGCGAAGTGCCTACCTGTAGATTTTGGCCTTTAGCTCTGCCGGCACCTAGGGAAACCTACCAAACCTGTGCATTTCTGAAAACTAGAGACCTAGGGAAATCCAAGGAGGGGTGACTTGCGGGGCTCGGACCAGGTTCTGTTACGCAGAATCCTTTGCAAACCTCAAAATTTGACCAAAAAAACACATGTTCCTCAAATTTCAGTGGCAGAAAGTTCTGGAATCTGAGAGGAGCCACAAATTTCCTTCCACCCAGCGTTCCCACAAGTCTCCCGATAAAAATTATACCTCACTTGTGTGGGTAGGCCTAGCGCCCGCGACAGGAAACGCCCCAAAGCGCAACGTGGACACATCCAAATTTTTGGAAGAAAACAGAGGTATTTTTTGTGAAGTGCCTACCTGTAGATTTTGGCCTCTAGCTCAGCCGGCACCTAGGGAAACCTACCAAACCTGTGCATTTCTGAAAACTAGAGACCTAGGGGAATTCAAGATGGGGTGACTTGCGGGGCTCGGACCAGGTTCTGTTACCCAGAATCCTTTGCAAACCTCAAAATTTGACCAAAAAAACACATGTTCCTCAAATTTCTGTGGCAGAAAGTTCTGGAATCTGAGAGGAGACACAAATTTTCTTCCACCCAGCGTTCCCACAAGTCTCCCGATCGAAATGATACCTCACTTGTGTGGGTAGGCCTAGCGCCCGCGACAGGAAATGCCCCAAAGCACAACGTGGACACATCCAAATTTTTGGAAGAAAACAGAGGTGTTTTTTGCGAAGTGCCTACCTGTAGAATTTGGCCTCTAGCTCAGCCGGCACCTAGGGAAACCTACCAAACCTGTGCATTTCTGACAACTAGAGAACCTAGGGGAATCCAAGATGGGGTTACTTGCGGGGCTCGGACCAGGTTCTGTTACCCAGAATCCTTTGCAAACCTCAAAATTTGGCTAAAAAAACACATGTTCCTCACATTTCTGTGGCAGAAAGTTCTGGAATCTGAGAGGAGCCACACATTTCCTTCCACCCAGTGTTCCCCCAAGTCTCCCGATAAAAATGATACCTCACTTGTGTGGGTAGGCATAGCACCCGCGACAGTAAACGCCCCAAAGCGCAACATGGATACATCCAAATTTTTGGTAGAAAACAGAGGAGTTTTTTGCGAAGTGCCTACCTGTAGATTTTGGCCTCTAGCTCAGCCGGCACCTAGGGAAACCTACCAAACGTGTGCATTTCTGAAAACTAGAGACCTAGGGGAATCCAAGATGGGGTGACTTGCGGGGCTCGGACCAGGTTCTGTTACCCAGAATCCTTTGCAAACCTCAAAATTTGGCTAAAAAAACACATGTTCCTCACATTTCTGTGGCAGGGAGTTCTGGAATCTGTGAGGAGCCACAAATTTCCTTTCACCCAGCGTTCCCCCAAGTCTCCCGATAAAAATGATACCTCACTTGTGTGGGTAGGCCTAGCGCCCGCGACAGGAAACGTCCCTAAGCGCAACGTGAACGCATCCAAATGTTTGGAAGAAAACAGAGGTGTTTTTTGCGAAGTGCCTACCTGTAGATTTTGGCCTCTAGCTCAGCCGGTGCATTTCTGAAAACTAGAGACCTAGGGGAATCCAAGGAGGGGTGACTTGCGTGGCTCGGACCAGTTTCTGTTATTCAGAATCCTTTGCAAACCTCAAAATGTGGCTAAAAAAAACACATGTTTCTCACATTTCTTTGGCAGAAAGTTCTGGAATCTGAGAGGAGCCATAAATTTCCTTCCACCCAGCGTTCCCCCAAGTCTCCCGATAAAAATGATACCTCACTTGTGTGGGTAGGCCTAGCGCCCGCGACAGGAAACGCCCCAAAGCACAACGTGGACACATCCAAATGTTTGGAAGAAAACAGAGGTGTTTTTTGCGAAGTGCCTACCTGTAGATTTTGGCCTCTAGCTCAGCCGGCACCTAGGGAAACCTACCAAACCTGTGCATTTCTGAAAACTAGAGACCTAAGGGAATCCAAGGAGGGGTGACTTGCGGGGCTCGGACCAGGTTCTGTTACCCAGAATCCTTTGCAAACCTCAAAATGTGGCTAAAAAAACACATGTTCCTCACATTTCTGTGGCAGAAAGTTCTGGAATCTGAGAGGAGCCACAAATTTCCTTCCACCAGCGTTCCCCCAAGTCTCCCGATAAAAATGATACCTGACTTGTGTGGGTAGGCCTAGCGCCCGCGACAGGAAACGCCACAAAGCACAACGTGGACACATCCAAATGTTTGGAAGAAAACAGAGGTGTTTTTTGCGAAGTGCCTACCTGTAGATTTTGGCCTCTAGCTCAGCCGGCACCTAGGGAAACCTACCAAACCTGTGCATTTCTGAAAACTAGAGACCTAGGGGAATCCAAGGAGGGGTGACTTGCGGGGTTCGGACCAGGTTCTGTTACCCAGAATCCTTTGCAAACCTCAAAATTTGGCTAAAAAAACACAAGTTCCTCACATTTCTGTGGCAGAAAGTTCTGGAATCTGAGAGGAGCCACAAATTGCCTTCCACCTAGCGTTCCCCCAAGTCTCCCGATAAAAATGATACCTCACTTGTGTGGGTAGGCCTAGCGCCCGCGACAGGAAACGCCCCAAAGCACAACGTGGACACATCCAAATGTTTGGAAGAAAACAGAGGTGTTTTTTGCGAAGTGCCTACCTGTAGATTTTGGCCTCTAGCTCAGCCGGCACCTAGGGAAACCTACCAAAACTGTGCATTTCTGAAAACTAGAGACCTAGGGGAATCCAAGGAGGGGTGACTTGCGGGGCTCGGACCAGGTTCTGTTACGCAGAATCCTTTGCAAACCTCAAAATTTGGCTAAAAAAACACATGTTCCTCAAATTTCTGTGGCAGAAAGTTCTGGAATCTGAGAGGAGCCACAAATTTCCTTCCACCCAGCGTTCCCCCAAGTCTCCCGATAAAAATGATACCTCACTTGTGTGGGTAGGCCTAGCGCCCGCGACAGGAAACGCCCCAAAGCGCAACGTGGACACATCCAAATTTTTGGAAGAAAACAGAGGTATTTTTTTTGAAGTGCCTACCTGTAGATTTTGGCCTCTAGCTCAGCCGGCACCTAGGGAAAACTACCAAACCTGTGCATTTCGGAAAACTAGAGACCTAGGGGAATCCAAGATGGGGTGACTTGCGGGGCTCGGACCAGGTTCTGTTACGCAGAATCCTTTGCAAACCTCAAAATTTGGCTAAAAAAACACATGTTCCTCACATTTCTGTGGCAGGAAGTTCTGGAATCTGAGAGGAGCCACAAATTTCCTTCCACCCAGCATTCCCCCAAGTCTCCCGATAAAAATGATACCTCACTTGTGTGGGTAGGCCTAGCGCCCGCGACAGGAAACGCCCCAAAGCGCAACGTGGACACATCCAAATTTTTGGAAGAAAATAGAGGTATTTTTTGTGAAGTGCCTACCTGTAGATTCTGGCCTCTAGCTCAGCCGGCACCTAGGGAAACCTACCAAAACTGTGCATTTCTGAAAACTAGAGACCTAGGGGAATCCAAGGAGGGGTGACTTGCGGGGCTCGGACCAGGTTCTGTTACCCAGAATCCTTTGCAAACCTGAAAAATTGGCTAAAAAAACACATTTTCCTCATATTTCTGTGGCAGAAAGTTCTGGAATCTGAGAGGAGCCACAAATTTCCTTCCACCCAGCATCCCCCAAGTCTCCCGATAAAAATGATACCTCACTTGTGTGGGTAGGCCTAGCGCCCGCGACAGGAAACGCCCCAAAGTGCAACGTCGACACATACAAATTTTTTGAATAAACAGAGGTGTTTTTTGCGAAGTGCCTACCTGTAGATTTTGGCCTCTAGCTCTGCCGGCACCTAGGGAAACCTACCAAACCTGTGCATTTCTGAAAACTAGAGACCTAGGGGAATCCAAGGAGGGGTGACTTGCGGGGCTCGGACCAGGTTCTGTTACGCAGAATCCTTTGCAAACCACAAAATTTGACCAAAAAAACACATGTTCCTCAAATTTCTGTGGCAGAAAGTTCTGGAATCTGAGAGGAGCCACAAATTTCCTTCCACCCAGCGTTCCCCCAAGTCTCCCGATAAAAATTATACCTCACTTGTGTGGGTAGGCCTAGCGCCCGCGACAGGAAACGCCCCAAAGCGCAACGTGGACACATCCAAATTTTTGGAAGAAAACAGAGGTATTTTTTGTGAAGTGCCTACCTGTAGATTTTGGCCTCTAGCTCAGCCGGCACCTAGGGAAACCTACCAAACCTGTGCATTTCTGAAAACTAGAGACCTAGGGGAATCCAAGATGGGGTGACTTGCGGGGCTCGGACCAGGTTCTGTTACCCAGAATCCTTTGCAAACCTCAAAATGTGGCTAAAAAAACACATGTTTCTCACATTTCTGTGGCAGAAAGTTCTGGAATCTGAGAGGAGCCCCAAATTTCCTTCCACCCAGCGTTCCCTCAAGTCTCCCGATCGAAATGATACCTCACTTGTGTGGGTAGGCCTAGCGCCCGCGACAGGAAACGCCCCAAAGCACAACGTGGACACATCCAAATTTTTGGAAGAAAACAGAGGTGTTTTTTGCGAAGTGCCTACCTGTAGATTTTGGCCTCTAGCTCAGCCGGCACCTAGGGAAACCTACCAAACCTGTGCATTTCTGACAACTAGAGAACCTAGGGGAATCCAAGATGGGGTTACTTGCGGGGCTCGGACCAGGTTCTGTTACCCAGAATCCTTTGCAAACCTCAAAATTTGGCTAAAAAAACACATGTTCCTCACATTTCTGTGGCAGAAAGTTCTGGAATCTGAGAGGAGCCACAAATTTCCTTCCACCCAGTGTTCCCCCAAGTCTCCCGATAAAAATGATACCTCACTTGTGTGGGTAGGCATAGCACCCGCGACAGTAAAAGCCCCAAAGCGCAACATGGATACATCCACATTTTTGGAAGAAAACAGAGGTGTTTTTTGCGAAGTGCCTACCTGTAGATTTTGGCCTCTAGCTCAGCCGGCACCTAGGGAAACCTACCAAATCTGTGCATTTCTGAAAACTAGAGACCTAGGGGAATCCAAGGAGGGGTGACTTGCGTGGCTCGGACCAGGTTCTGTTACTCAGAATCCTTTGCAAACCTCAAAATGTGGCTAAAAAAAACACATGTTTCTCACATTTCTTTGGCAGAAAGTTCTGGAATCTGAGAGGAGCCATAAATTTCCTTCCACCCAGCGTTCCCCCAAGTCTCCCGATAAAAATGATACCTCACTTGTGTGGGTAGGCCTAGCGCCCGCGACAGGAAACACCCCAAAGCGCAACGTGGACACATCCAAATTTTTGGAAGAAAACAGAGGTGTTTTTTGCGAAGTGCCTACCTGTAGATTTTGGCCTCTAGCTCAGCCGGCACCTAGGGAAACCTACCAAACCTGTGCATTTCTGAAAACTAGAGACCTAAGGGAATCCAAGGAGGGGTGACTTGCGGGGCTCGGACCAGGTTCTGTTACCCAGAATCCTTTGCAAACCTCAAAATGTGGCCAAAAAAACACATGTTCCTCACATTTCTGAGGTAGAAAGTTCTGGAATCTGAGAGGAGCCACAAATTTCCTTCCACCCAGCGTTCCCCCAAGTCTCCCGATAAAAATGATACCTGACTTGTGTGGGTAGGCCTAGCGCCCGCGACAGGAAACGCCCCAAAGCACAACGTGGACACATCCAAATGTTTGGAAGAAAACAGAGGTGTTTTTTGCGAAGTGCCTACCTGTAGATTTTGGCCTCTAGCTCAGCCAGCACCTAGGGAAACCTACCAAACCTGTGCATTTCTGAAAACTAGAGACCTAGGGGAATCCAAGGAGGGGTGACTTGCGGGGTTCGGACCAGGTTCTGTTACCCAGAATCCTTTGCAAACCTCAAAATTTGGCTAAAAAAACACAAGTTCCTCACATTTCTGTGGCAGAAAGTTCTGGAATCTGAGAGGAGCCACAAATTTTCTTCCACCCAGCGTTCCCCCAAGTCTCCCGATAAAAATGATATCTCACTTGTGTGGGTAGGCCTAGCGCCCGCGACAGGATACGCCCCAAAGCGCAACGTGGACACATCCAAATGTTTGGAAGAAAACAGAGGTGTTTTTTGCGAAGTGCCTACCTGTAGATTTTGGCCTCTAGCTCAGCCGGCACCTAGGGAAACCTACCAAACCTGTGCATTTCTGAAAACTAGAGACCTAGGGGAATCCAAGGAGGGGTGACTTGCGGGGCTCGGACCAGGTTCTGTTACGCAGAATCCTTTGCAAACCTCAAAATTTGACCAAAAAAACACATGTTCCCCAAATTTCTGTGGCAGAAAGTTCTGGAATCTGAGAGGAGCCACAAATTTCCTTCCACCCAGCGTTCCCCCAAGTCTCCCGATAAAAATGATACCTCACTTGTGTGGGTAGGCCTAGCGCCCGCGACAGGAAACGCCCCAAAGCGCAACGTGGACACATCCAAATTTTTGGAAGAAAACAGAGGTATTTTTTGTGAAGTGCCTACCTGTAGATTTTGGCCTCTAGCTCAGCCGGCACCTAGGGAAACCTACCAAACCTGTGCATTTCTGAAAACTAGAGACCTAGGGGAATCCAAGATGGGGTGACTTGCGGGGCTCGGACCAGGTTCTGTTACCCAGAATCCTTTGCAAACCTCAAAATTTGGCTAAAAAAACACATGTTCCTCAAATTTCTGTGGCAGAAAGTTCTGGAATCTGAGAGGAGCACCAAATTTCCTTCCACCCAGCGTTCCCCCAAGTCTCCCGATAAAAATTATACCTCACTTGTGTGGGTAGGCCTAGCGCCCGCGACAGAAAACGCCCCAAAGCGCAACGTGGACACATCCAAATTTTTGGAAGAAAACAGAGGTATTTTTTGTGAAGTGCCTACCTGTAGATTTTGGCCTCTAGCTCAGCCGGCACCTAGGGAAACCTACCAAACCCGTGCATTTCTGAAAACTAGAGACCTAGGGGAATCCAAGATGGGGTGACTTGCGGGGCTCGGACCAGGTTCTGTTACCCAGAATCCTATGCAAACCTCAAAATGTGGCTAAAAAAACACATGTTCCTCACATTTCTGTGGCAGAAAGTTCTGGAATCTGAGAGGAGCCACAAATTTCCTTCCACCCAGCGTTCCCCCAAGTCTCCCGATCTAAATGATACCTCACTTGTGTGGGTAGGCCTAGCGCCCGCGACAGGAAATGCCCCAAAGCACAACGTGGACACATCCAAATTTTTGGAAGAAAACAGAGGTGTTTTTTGCGAAGTGCCTACCTGTAGATTTTGGCCTCTAGCTCAGCCGGCACCTAGGGAAACCTACCAAACCTGTGCATTTCTGACAACTAGAGAACCTAGGGGAATCCAAGATGGGGTTACTTGCGGGGCTCGGACCAGGTTCTGTTACCCAGAATCCTTTGCAAACCTCAAAATTTGGCTAAAAAAACACATGTTCCTCACATTTCTTTGGCAGAAAGTTCTGGAATCTGAGAGGAGCCACAAATTTCCTTCCACCCAGTGTTCCCCCAAGTCTCCCGATAAAAATGATACCTCACTTGTGTGGGTAGGCATAGCACCCGCGACAGTAAACGCCCCAAAGCGCAACATGGATACATCCAAATTTTTGGAAGAAAACAGAGGTGTTTTTTGCGAAGTGCCTACCTGTAGATTTTGGCCTCTAGCTCAGCCGGCACCTAGGGAAACCTACCAAATCTGTGCATTTCTGAAAACTAGAGACCTAGGGGAATCCAAGGAGGGGTGACTTGCGTGGCTCGGACTAGGTTCTGTTACTCAGAATCCTTTGCAAACCTCAAAATTTGGCTAAAAAAAACACATGTTTCTCACATTTCTTTGGCAGAAAGTTCTGGAATCTGAGAGGAGCCATGAATTTCCTTCCACCCAGCGTTCCCCCAAGTCTCCCGATAAAAATGATACCTCACTTGTGTGGGTAGGCTTAGCGCCCGCGACAGGAAACACCCCAAAGCGCAACGTGGACACATCCAAATTTTTGGAAGAAAACAGAGGTGTTTTTTGCGAAGTGCCTACCTGTAGATTTTGGCCTCTAGCTCAGCCGGCACCTAGGGAAACCTACCATACCTGTGCATTTCTGAAAACTAGAGACCTAGGGGAATCTAAGGAGGGGTGACTTGCGGGGCTCGGACCAGGTTCTGTTACCCAGAATCCTTTGCAAACCTCAAAATGTGGCTAAAAAAACACATGTTCCACACATTTCTGTGGCAGAAAGTTCTGGAATCTGAGAGGAGCCACAAATTTCCTTCCACCCAGCGTTCCCCCAAGTCTCCCGATAAAAATGATACCTGACTTGTGTGGGTAGGCCTAGCGCCCGCGACAGGAAACGCCCCAAAGCACAACGTGGACACATCCAAATTTTTGGAAGAAAACAGAGGTGTTTTTTGCGAAGTGCCTACCTGTAGATTTTGGCCTCTAGCTCAGCCGGCACCTAGGGAAACCTACCAAACGTGTGCATTTCTGAAAACTAGAGACCTAGGGGAATCCAAGATGGGGTGACTTGCGGGGCTCGGACCAGGTTCTGTTACCCAGAATCCTTTGCAAACCTCAAAATTTGGCTAAAAAAACACATGTTCCTCACATTTCTGTGGCAGAGAGTTCTGGAATCTGAGAGGAGCCACAAATTTCCTTTCACCCAGCGTTCCCCCAAGTCTCCCGATAAAAATGATACCTCACTTGTGTGGGTAGGCCTAGCGCCCGCGACAGGAAACGCCCCTAAGCGCAACGTGAACACATCCAAATTTTTGGAAGAAAACAGAGGTGTTTTTTGCGAAGTGCCTACCTGTAGATTTTGGCCTCTAGCTCAGCCGGCACCTAGGGAAACCTACAAAACCTGTGCATTTCTGAAAACTAGAGACCTAGGGGAATCCAAGGAGGGGTGACTTGCGGGGCTCGGACCAGGTTCTGTTACCCAGAATCCTTTGCAAACCTCAAAATGTGGCTAAAAAAACACATGTTCCTCACATTTCTGTGGCAGAAAGTTCTGGAATCTGAGAGGAGCCACAAATTTCCTTCCACCCAGCGTTCCCCCAAGTCTCCCGATAAAAATGATACCTGACTTGTGTGGGTAGGCCTAGCGCCCGCGACAGTAAACGCCCCAAAGCACAATGTGGACACATCCAAATGTTTGGAAGAAAACAGAGGTGTTTTTTGCGAAGTGCCTACCTGTAGATTTTGGCCTCTAGCTCAGCCGGCACCTAGGGAAACCTACCAAACCTGTGCATTTCTGAAAACTAGAGACCTAGGGGAATCCAAGGAGGGGTGACTTGCGGGGTTCGGACCAGGTTCTGTTACCCAGAATCCTTTGCAAACCTCAAAATTTGGCTAAAAAAACACATGTTCCTCACATTTCTGTGGCAGAAAGTTCTGGAATCTGAGAGGAGCCACAAATTTCCTTCCACCCAGCGTTCCCCCAAGTCTCCCGATAAAAATAATACCTCACTTGTGTGGGTAGGCCTAGTGCCCGCGACAGGAAATGCCCCAAAGCACAACGTGGACACATCCAAATGTTTGGAAGAAAACAGAGGTGTTTTTTGCGAAGTGCCTACCTGTAGATTTTGGCCTCTAGCTCAGCCGGCAACCAGGGAAACCTACCGAACCTGTGCATTTCTGAAATCTAGAGACCTAGGGGAATCCAAGGAGGGGTAACTTGCGGGGCTCGGACCAGGTTCTGTTACCCAGAATCCTTTGCAAACCTCCAAATGTGGCTAAAAAAACACATGTTCCTCACATTTCTGTGACAGAAAGTTCTGGAATCTGAGAGGAGCCACAAATTTCCTTCCACCCAGCGTTCCCCCAAGTCTCCCGATAAAAATTATACCTTACTTGTCTGGGTACGCCTAGCGCCCGCGACAGGAAACGCCCCAAAGCATAACGTGGACACATCCACATTTTTGGAAGAAAACAGAGGTGTTTTTTGCGAAGTGCCTACCTGTAGATTTTGGCCTCTAGCTCAGCCGGCACCTAGGGAAACCTACCAAACCTGTGCATTTCTGAAAACTAGAGACCTAGGGGAATCCAAGGAGGGGTGACTTGTGGGGTTCGGACCAGGTTCTGTTTCCCAGAATCCTTTGCAAACCTCAAAATTTGGCTAAAAAAACACATGTTCCTCACATTTCTTTGGCAGAAAGTTCTGGAATCTGAGAGGAGCCACAAATTTCCTTCCACCCCGCGTTCCCCCAAGTCTCCCGATAAAAATGATACCTCACTTGTGTGGGTAGGCCTAGCGCCCGCGACAGGAAACACCCCAAAGCGCAACGTGGACACATCCAAATTTTTGGAAGAAAACAGAGGTGTTTTTTGCGAAGTGCCTACCTGTAGATTTTGGCCTCTAGCTCAGCCTGCACCTAGGGAAACCTACCAAACCTGTGGATTTCTGAAAACTAGAGACCTAGGGGAATCTAAGGAGGGTTGACTTGCGGGGCTCGGACCAGGTTCTGTTACCCAGAATCCTTTGCAAACCTCAAAATTTGGCTAAAAAAACACATGTTCCTCATATTTCTGTGGCAGAAAGTTCTGGAATCTGAGAGGAGCCACAAATTTCCTTCCACCCAGCGTCCCCCCAAGTCTGCCGATAAAAATGATACCTCACTTGTGTGGGTAGGCCTAGCGCCCGCGACAGGAAATGCCCCAAAGCGCAACGTGGACACATACAAATTTTTGGAATAAACAGAGGTGTTTTTTGCGAAGTGCCTACCTGTAGATTTTGGCCTCTAGCTCTGCCGGCACCTAGGGAAACCTACCAAACCTGTGCATTTCTGAAAACTAGAGACCTAGGGGAATCCAAGGAGGGGCGACTTGCGGGGCTCGGACCAGGTTATGTTACCCAGAATCCTTTGCAAACCTCAAAATGTGGCTAAAAAAACAAATGTTCCTCACATTTCTGAGGCAGAAAGTTCTGGAATCTGAGAGGAGCCACAAATTTCCTTCCACCCAGCGTTCCCCCAAGTCTCCCGATTAAAAAGATACCTCACTTGTGTGGGTAGGCCTAGCGCCCGCGACAGGAAACGCCCCAAAGCACAACGTGGACACATCCAAATTTTTGGAAGAAAACAGGTGTTTTTTGCGAAGTGCCTACCTGTAGATTTTGGCCTCTAGCTCAGCCGGCACCTAGGGAAACCTACCAAACCTGTGCATTTCTGAAAACTAGAGACCTAGGGGAATCCAAGGAGGGGTGACTTGCGGGGCTCGGACCAGGTTCTGTTACCCAGAATCCTTTGCAAACCACAAAATTTTGCTAAAAAAACACATGTTCCTCACATTTCTGTTGCAGAAAGTTCTGGAATCTGAGAGGAGCCACAAATTTCCTTCCACCCAGCGTCCCCCCAAGTCTGCCGATAAAAATTATACCTCACTTGTGTGGGTAGGCCTAGCGCCCGCGACAGGAAATGCCCCAAAGCGCAACGTGGACACATACAAATTTTTGGAATAAACAGAGGTGTTTTTTGCGAAGTGCCTTCCTGTAGATTTTGGCCTCTAGCTCTGCCGGCACCTAGGGAAACCTACCAAACCTGTGCATTTCTGAAAACTAGAGACCTAGGAGAATCCAAGGAGGGGCGACTTGCGGGGCTCGGACCAGGTTATGTTACCCAGAATCCTTTGCAAACCTCAAAATGTGTCTAAAAAAACACATGTTTCTCACATTTCTGTGGCAGAAAGTTCTGGAATCTGAGAGGAGCCCCAAATTTCCTTCCACCCAGCGTTCCCCCAAGTCTCCCGATCGAAATGATACCTCACTTGTGTGGGTAGGCCTAGCGCCCGCGACAGGAAACGCCCCAAAGCACAACGTGGACACATCCAAATTTTTGGAAGAAAACAGAGGTGTTTTTTGCGAAGTGCCTACCTGTAGATTTTGGCCTCTAGCTCAGCCGGCACCTAGGGAAACCTACCAAACCTGTGCATTTCTGACAACTAGAGAACCTAGGGGAATCCAAGATGGGGTTACTTGCGGGGCTCGGACCAGGTTCTGTTACCCAGAATCCTTTGCAAACCTCAAAATTTGGCTAAAAAAACACATGTTCCTCACATTTCTGTGGCAGAAAGTTCTGGAATCTGAGAGGAGCCACAAATTTCCTTCCACCCAGTGTTCCCCCAAGTCTCCCGATAAAAATGATACCTCACTTGTGTGGGTAGGCATAGCACCCGCGACAGTAAACGCCCCAAAGCGCAACATGGATACATCCAAATTTTTGGTAGAAAACAGAGGTGTTTTTTGCGAAGTGCCTACCTGTAGATTTAGGCCTCTAGCTCAGCCGGCACCTAGGGAAACCTACCAAATCTGTGCATTTCTGAAAACTAGAGACCTAGGGGAATCCAAGGAGGGGTGACTTGCGTGGCTCGGACCAGTTTCTGTTATTCAGAATCCTTTGCAAACCTCAAAATGTGGCTAAAAAAAACACATGTTTCTCACATTTCTTTGGCAGAAAGTTCTGGAATCTGAGAGGAGCCATAAATTTCCTTCCTCCCAGCGTTCCCCCAAGTCTCCCGATAAAAATGATACCTCACTTGTGTGGGTAGGCCTAGCGCCCGCGACAGGAAACGCCCCAAAGCACAACGTGGACACATCCAAATGTTTGGAAGAAAACAGAGGTGTTTTTTGCGAAGTGCCTACCTGTAGATTTTGGCCTCTAGCTCAGCCGGCACCTAGGGAAACCTACCAAACCTGTGCATTTCTGAAAACTAGAGACCTAAGGGAATCCAAGGAGGGGTGACTTGCGGGGCTCGGACCAGGTTCTGTTACCCAGAATCCTTTGCAAACCTCAAAATGCGGCTAAAAAAACACATGTTCCTCACATTTCTGTGGCAGAAAGTTCTGGAATCTGAGAGGAGCCACAAATTTCCTTCCACCCAGCGTTCCCCCAAGTCTCCCGATAAAAATGATACCTGACTTGTGTGGGTAGGCCTAGCGCCCGCGTCAGGAAACGCCCCAAAGCACAACGTGGACACATCCAAATGTTTGGAAGAAAACAGAGGTGTTTTTTGCGAAGTGCCTACCTGTAGATTTTGGCCTCTAGCTCAGCCGGCACCTAGGGAAACCTACCAAACCTGTGCATTTCTGAAAACTAGAGACCTAGGGGAATCCAAGGAGGGGTGACTTGCGGGGTTCGGACAAGGTTCTGTTACCCAGAATCCTTTGCAAACCTCAAAATTTGGCTAAAAAAACACAAGTTCCTCACATTTCTGTGGCAGAAAGTTCTGGAATCTGAGAGGAGCCACAAATTTCCTTCCACCCAGCATTCCCCCAAGTCTCCCGATAAAAATGATACCTCACTTGTGTGGGTAGGCCTAGCGCCCGCGACAGGAAACGCCCCAAAGCGCAACGTGGACACATCCAAATTTTTGGAAGAAAACAGAGGTATTTTTTGTGAAGTGCCTACCTGTAGATTCTGGCCTCTAGCTCAGCCGGCACCTAGGGAAACCTACCAAAACTGTGCATTTCTGAAAACTAGAGACCTAGGGGAATCCAAGGAGGGGTGACTTGCGGGGCTCGGACCAGGTTCTGTTACCCAGAATCCTTTGCAAACCTGAAAAATTGGCTAAAAAAACACATTTTCCTCATATTTCTGTGGCAGAAAGTTCTGGAATCTGAGAGGAGCCACAAATTTCCTTCCACCCAGCATCCCCCCAAGTCTCCCGATAAAAATGATACCTCACTTGTGTGGGTAGGCCTAGCGCCCGCGACAGGAAACGCCCCAAAGCGCAACGTCGACACATACAAATTTTTGGAATAAACAGAGGTGTTTTTTGCGAAGTGCCTACCTGTAGATTTTGGCCTTTAGCTCTGCCGGCACCTAGGGAAACCTACCAAACCTGTGCATTTCTGAAAACTAGAGACCTAGGGGAATCCAAGGAGGGGTGACTTGCGGGGCTCGGACCAGGTTCTGTTACGCAGAATCCTTTGCAAACCTCAAAATTTGACCAAAAAAACACATGTTCCTCAAATTTCTGTGGCAGAAAGTTCTGGAATCTGAGAGGAGCCACAAATTTCCTTCCACCCAGCGTTCCAACAAGTCTCCCGATAAAAATTATACCTCACTTGTGTGGGTAGGCCTAGCGCCCGCGACAGGAAACGCCCCAAAGCGCAACGTGGACACATCCAAATTTTTGGAAGAAAACGGAGGTATTTTTTGTGAAGTGCCTACCTGTAAATTTTGGCCTCTAGCTCAGCCGGCACCTAGGGAAACCTACCAAACCTGTGCATTTCTGAAAACTAGAGACCTAGGGGAATCCAAGATGGGGTGACTTGCGGGGCTCGGACCAGGTTCTGTTACCCAGAATCCTTTGCAAACCTCAAAATTTGACCAAAAAAACACATGTTCCTCAAATTTCTGTGGCAGAAAGTTCTGGAATCTGAGAGGAGCCACAAATTTCCTTCCACCCAGCGTTCCCACAAGTCTCCCGATCGAAATGATACCTCACTTGTGTGGGTAGGCCTAGCGCCCGCGACAGGAAATGCCCCAAAGCACAACGTGGACACATCCAAAGTTTTGGAAGAAAACAGAGGTGTTTTTTGCGAAGTGCCTACCTGTAGAATTTGGCCTCTAGCTCAGCCGGCACCTAGGGAAACCTACCAAACCTGTGCATTTCTGACAACTAGAGAACCTAGGGGAATCCAAGATGGGGTTACTTGCGGGGCTCGGACCAGGTTCTGTTACCCAGAATCCTTTGCAAACCTCAAAATTTGGCTAAAAAAACACATGTTCCTCACATTTCTGTGGCAGAAAGTTCTGGAATCTGAGAGGAGCCACAAATTTCCTTCCACCCAGTGTTCCCCCAAGTCTCCCGATAAAAATGATACCTCACTTGTGTGGGTAGGCATAGCACCCGCGACAGTAAACGCCCCAAAGCGCAACATGGATACATCCAAATTTTTGGTAGAAAACAGAGGTGTTTTTTGCGAAGTGCCTACCTGTAGATTTTGGCCTCTAGCTCAGCCGGCACCTAGGGAAACCTACCAAATCTGTGCATTTCTGAAAACTAGAGACCTAGGGGAATCCAAGGAGGGGTGACTTGCGTGGCTCGGACCAGTTTCTGTTATTCAGAATCCTTTGCAAACCTCAAAATGTGGCTAAAAAAAACACATGTTTCTCACATTTCTTTGGCAGAAAGTTCTGGAATCTGAGAGGAGCCATAAATTTCCTTCCACCCAGCGTTCCCACAAGTCTCCCGATAAAAATGATACCTCACTTGTGTGGGTAGGCCTAGCGCCCGTGACAGGAAACGCCCCAAAGCACAACGTGGACACATCCAAATGTTTGGAAGAAAACAGAGGTGTTTTTTGCGAAGTGCCTTCCTGTAGATTTTGGCCTCTAGCTCAGCCGGCACCTAGGGAAACCTACCAAACCTGTGCATTTCTGAAAACTAGAGACCTAAGGGAATCCAAGGAGGGGTGACTTGCGGGGCTCGGACCAGGTTCTGTTACCCAGAATCCTTTGCAAACCTCAAAATGTGGCTAAAAAAACACATGTTCCTCACATTTCTGTGGCAGAAAGTTCTGGAATCTGAGAGGAGCCACAAATTGCCTTCCACCCAGCGTTCCCCCAAGTCTCCCGATAAAAATGATACCTCACTTGTGTGGGTAGGCCTAGCGCCCGCGACAGGAAACGCCCCAAAGCACAACGTGGACACATCCAAATGTTTGGAAGAAAACAGAGGTGTTTTTTGCGAAGTGCCTAACTGTAGATTTTGGCCTCTAGCTCAGCCGGCACCTAGAGAAACCTACCAAACCTGTGCATTTCTGAAAACTAGAGACCTAGGGGAATCCAAGGAGGGGTGACTTGCGGGGCTCGGACCAGGTTCTGTTACGCAGAATCCTTTGCAAACCTCAAAATTTGGCTAAAAAAACACATGTTCCTCAAATTTCTGTGGCAGAAAGTTCTGGAATCTGAGAGGAGCCACAAATTTCCTTCCACCCAGCGTTCCCCCAAGTCTCCCGATAAAAATGATACCTCACTTGTGTGGGTAGGCCTAGCGCCCGCGACAGGAAACGCCCCAAAGCGCAACGTGGACACATCCAAATTTTTGGAAGAAAACAGAGGTATTTTTTGTGAAGTGCCTACCTGTAGATTCTGGCCTCTAGCTCAGCCGGCACCTAGGGAAACCTACCAAAACTGTGCATTTCTGAAAACTAGAGACCTAGGGGAATCCAAGGAGGGGTGACTTGCGGGGCTCGGACCAGGTTCTGTTACCCAGAATCCTTTGCAAACCTGAAAAATTGGCTAAAAAAACACATTTTCCTCATATTTCTGTGGCAGAAAGTTCTGGAATCTGATAGGAGCCACAAATTTCCTTCCACCCAGCATCCCCCCAAGTCTCCCGATAAAAATGATACCTCACTTGTGTGGGTAGGCCTAGCGCCCGCGACAGGAAACGCCCCAAAGCGCAACGTCAACACATACAAATTTTGGGAATAAACAGAGGTGTTTTTTGCGAAGTGCCTACCTGTAGATTTTGGCCTTTAGCTCTGCCGGCACCTAGGGAAACCTACCAAACCTGTGCATTTCTGAAAACTAGAGACCTAGGGAAATCCAAGGAGGGGTGACTTGCGGGGCTCGGACCAGGTTCTGTTACGCAGAATCCTTTGCAAACCTCAAAATTTGACCAAAAAAACACATGTTCCTCAAATTTCAGTGGCAGAAAGTTCTGGAATCTGAGAGGAGCCACAAATTTCCTTCCACCCAGCGTTCCCACAAGTCTCCCGATAAAAATTATACCTCACTTGTGTGGGTAGGCCTAGCGCCCGCGACAGGAAACGCCCCAAAGCGCAACGTGGACACATCCAAATTTTTGGAAGAAAACAGAGGTATTTTTTGTGAAGTGCCTACCTGTAGATTTTGGCCTCTAGCTCAGCCGGCACCTAGGGAAACCTACCAAACCTGTGCATTTCTGAAAACTAGAGACCTAGGGGAATTCAAGATGGGGTGACTTGCGGGGCTCGGACCAGGTTCTGTTACCCAGAATCCTTTGCAAACCTCAAAATTTGACCAAAAAAACACATGTTCCTCAAATTTCTGTGGCAGAAAGTTCTGGAATCTGAGAGGAGACACAAATTTTCTTCCACCCAGCGTTCCCACAAGTCTCCCGATCGAAATGATACCTCACTTGTGTGGGTAGGCCTAGCGCCCGCGACAGGAAATGCCCCAAAGCACAACGTGGACACATCCAAATTTTTGGAAGAAAACAGAGGTGTTTTTTGCGAAGTGCCTACCTGTAGAATTTGGCCTCTAGCTCAGCCGGCACCTAGGGAAACCTACCAAACCTGTGCATTTCTGACAACTAGAGAACCTAGGGGAATCCAAGATGGGGTTACTTGCGGGGCTCGGACCAGGTTCTGTTACCCAGAATCCTTTGCAAACCTCAAAATTTGGCTAAAAAAACACATGTTCCTCACATTTCTGTGGCAGAAAGTTCTGGAATCTGAGAGGAGCCACACATTTCCTTCCACCCAGTGTTCCCCCAAGTCTCCCGATAAAAATGATACCTCACTTGTGTGGGTAGGCATAGCACCCGCGACAGTAAACGCCCCAAAGCGCAACATGGATACATCCAAATTTTTGGTAGAAAACAGAGGAGTTTTTTGCGAAGTGCCTACCTGTAGATTTTGGCCTCTAGCTCAGCCGGCACCTAGGGAAACCTACCAAACGTGTGCATTTCTGAAAACTAGAGACCTAGGGGAATCCAAGATGGGGTGACTTGCGGGGCTCGGACCAGGTTCTGTTACCCAGAATCCTTTGCAAACCTCAAAATTTGGCTAAAAAAACACATGTTCCTCACATTTCTGTGGCAGGGAGTTCTGGAATCTGTGAGGAGCCACAAATTTCCTTTCACCCAGCGTTCCCCCAAGTCTCCCGATAAAAATGATACCTCACTTGTGTGGGTAGGCCTAGCGCCCGCGACAGGAAACGTCCCTAAGCGCAACGTGAACGCATCCAAATGTTTGGAAGAAAACAGAGGTGTTTTTTGCGAAGTGCCTACCTGTAGATTTTGGCCTCTAGCTCAGCCGGTGCATTTCTGAAAACTAGAGACCTAGGGGAATCCAAGGAGGGGTGACTTGCGTGGCTCGGACCAGTTTCTGTTATTCAGAATCCTTTGCAAACCTCAAAATGTGGCTAAAAAAAACACATGTTTCTCACATTTCTTTGGCAGAAAGTTCTGGAATCTGAGAGGAGCCATAAATTTCCTTCCACCCAGCGTTCCCCCAAGTCTCCCGATAAAAATGATACCTCACTTGTGTGGGTAGGCCTAGCGCCCGCGACAGGAAACGCCCCAAAGCACAACGTGGACACATCCAAATGTTTGGAAGAAAACAGAGGTGTTTTTTGCGAAGTGCCTACCTGTAGATTTTGGCCTCTAGCTCAGCCGGCACCTAGGGAAACCTACCAAACCTGTGCATTTCTGAAAACTAGAGACCTAAGGGAATCCAAGGAGGGGTGACTTGCGGGGCTCGGACCAGGTTCTGTTACCCAGAATCCTTTGCAAACCTCAAAATGTGGCTAAAAAAACACATGTTCCTCACATTTCTGTGGCAGAAAGTTCTGGAATCTGAGAGGAGCCACAAATTTCCTTCCACCAGCGTTCCCCCAAGTCTCCCGATAAAAATGATACCTGACTTGTGTGGGTAGGCCTAGCGCCCGCGACAGGAAACGCCACAAAGCACAACGTGGACACATCCAAATGTTTGGAAGAAAACAGAGGTGTTTTTTGCGAAGTGCCTACCTGTAGATTTTGGCCTCTAGCTCAGCCGGCACCTAGGGAAACCTACCAAACCTGTGCATTTCTGAAAACTAGAGACCTAGGGGAATCCAAGGAGGGGTGACTTGCGGGGTTCGGACCAGGTTCTGTTACCCAGAATCCTTTGCAAACCTCAAAATTTGGCTAAAAAAACACAAGTTCCTCACATTTCTGTGGCAGAAAGTTCTGGAATCTGAGAGGAGCCACAAATTGCCTTCCACCTAGCGTTCCCCCAAGTCTCCCGATAAAAATGATACCTCACTTGTGTGGGTAGGCCTAGCGCCCGCGACAGGAAACGCCCCAAAGCACAACGTGGACACATCCAAATGTTTGGAAGAAAACAGAGGTGTTTTTTGCGAAGTGCCTACCTGTAGATTTTGGCCTCTAGCTCAGCCGGCACCTAGGGAAACCTACCAAAACTGTGCATTTCTGAAAACTAGAGACCTAGGGGAATCCAAGGAGGGGTGACTTGCGGGGCTCGGACCAGGTTCTGTTACGCAGAATCCTTTGCAAACCTCAAAATTTGGCTAAAAAAACACATGTTCCTCAAATTTCTGTGGCAGAAAGTTCTGGAATCTGAGAGGAGCCACAAATTTCCTTCCACCCAGCGTTCCCCCAAGTCTCCCGATAAAAATGATACCTCACTTGTGTGGGTAGGCCTAGCGCCCGCGACAGGAAACGCCCCAAAGCGCAACGTGGACACATCCAAATTTTTGGAAGAAAACAGAGGTATTTTTTTTGAAGTGCCTACCTGTAGATTTTGGCCTCTAGCTCAGCCGGCACCTAGGGAAAACTACCAAACCTGTGCATTTCGGAAAACTAGAGACCTAGGGGAATCCAAGATGGGGTGACTTGCGGGGCTCGGACCAGGTTCTGTTACGCAGAATCCTTTGCAAACCTCAAAATTTGGCTAAAAAAACACATGTTCCTCACATTTCTGTGGCAGGAAGTTCTGGAATCTGAGAGGAGCCACAAATTTCCTTCCACCCAGCATTCCCCCAAGTCTCCCGATAAAAATGATACCTCACTTGTGTGGGTAGGCCTAGCGCCCGCGACAGGAAACGCCCCAAAGCGCAACGTGGACACATCCAAATTTTTGGAAGAAAATAGAGGTATTTTTTGTGAAGTGCCTACCTGTAGATTCTGGCCTCTAGCTCAGCCGGCACCTAGGGAAACCTACCAAAACTGTGCATTTCTGAAAACTAGAGACCTAGGGGAATCCAAGGAGGGGTGACTTGCGGGGCTCGGACCAGGTTCTGTTACCCAGAATCCTTTGCAAACCTGAAAAATTGGCTAAAAAAACACATTTTCCTCATATTTCTGTGGCAGAAAGTTCTGGAATCTGAGAGGAGCCACAAATTTCCTTCCACCCAGCATCCCCCAAGTCTCCCGATAAAAATGATACCTCACTTGTGTGGGTAGGCCTAGCGCCCGCGACAGGAAACGCCCCAAAGTGCAACGTCGACACATACAAATTTTTTGAATAAACAGAGGTGTTTTTTGCGAAGTGCCTACCTGTAGATTTTGGCCTCTAGCTCTGCCGGCACCTAGGGAAACCTACCAAACCTGTGCATTTCTGAAAACTAGAGACCTAGGGGAATCCAAGGAGGGGTGACTTGCGGGGCTCGGACCAGGTTCTGTTACGCAGAATCCTTTGCAAACCACAAAATTTGACCAAAAAAACACATGTTCCTCAAATTTCTGTGGCAGAAAGTTCTGGAATCTGAGAGGAGCCACAAATTTCCTTCCACCCAGCGTTCCCCCAAGTCTCCCGATAAAAATTATACCTCACTTGTGTGGGTAGGCCTAGCGCCCGCGACAGGAAACGCCCCAAAGCGCAACGTGGACACATCCAAATTTTTGGAAGAAAACAGAGGTATTTTTTGTGAAGTGCCTACCTGTAGATTTTGGCCTCTAGCTCAGCCGGCACCTAGGGAAACCTACCAAACCTGTGCATTTCTGAAAACTAGAGACCTAGGGGAATCCAAGATGGGGTGACTTGCGGGGCTCGGACCAGGTTCTGTTACCCAGAATCCTTTGCAAACCTCAAAATGTGGCTAAAAAAACACATGTTTCTCACATTTCTGTGGCAGAAAGTTCTGGAATCTGAGAGGAGCCCCAAATTTCCTTCCACCCAGCGTTCCCTCAAGTCTCCCGATCGAAATGATACCTCACTTGTGTGGGTAGGCCTAGCGCCCGCGACAGGAAACGCCCCAAAGCACAACGTGGACACATCCAAATTTTTGGAAGAAAACAGAGGTGTTTTTTGCGAAGTGCCTACCTGTAGATTTTGGCCTCTAGCTCAGCCGGCACCTAGGGAAACCTACCAAACCTGTGCATTTCTGACAACTAGAGAACCTAGGGGAATCCAAGATGGGGTTACTTGCGGGGCTCGGACCAGGTTCTGTTACCCAGAATCCTTTGCAAACCTCAAAATTTGGCTAAAAAAACACATGTTCCTCACATTTCTGTGGCAGAAAGTTCTGGAATCTGAGAGGAGCCACAAATTTCCTTCCACCCAGTGTTCCCCCAAGTCTCCCGATAAAAATGATACCTCACTTGTGTGGGTAGGCATAGCACCCGCGACAGTAAAAGCCCCAAAGCGCAACATGGATACATCCACATTTTTGGAAGAAAACAGAGGTGTTTTTTGCGAAGTGCCTACCTGTAGATTTTGGCCTCTAGCTCAGCCGGCACCTAGGGAAACCTACCAAATCTGTGCATTTCTGAAAACTAGAGACCTAGGGGAATCCAAGGAGGGGTGACTTGCGTGGCTCGGACCAGGTTCTGTTACTCAGAATCCTTTGCAAACCTCAAAATGTGGCTAAAAAAAACACATGTTTCTCACATTTCTTTGGCAGAAAGTTCTGGAATCTGAGAGGAGCCATAAATTTCCTTCCACCCAGCGTTCCCCCAAGTCTCCCGATAAAAATGATACCTCACTTGTGTGGGTAGGCCTAGCGCCCGCGACAGGAAACACCCCAAAGCGCAACGTGGACACATCCAAATTTTTGGAAGAAAACAGAGGTGTTTTTTGCGAAGTGCCTACCTGTAGATTTTGGCCTCTAGCTCAGCCGGCACCTAGGGAAACCTACCAAACCTGTGCATTTCTGAAAACTAGAGACCTAAGGGAATCCAAGGAGGGGTGACTTGCGGGGCTCGGACCAGGTTCTGTTACCCAGAATCCTTTGCAAACCTCAAAATGTGGCCAAAAAAACACATGTTCCTCACATTTCTGAGGTAGAAAGTTCTGGAATCTGAGAGGAGCCACAAATTTCCTTCCACCCAGCGTTCCCCCAAGTCTCCCGATAAAAATGATACCTGACTTGTGTGGGTAGGCCTAGCGCCCGCGACAGGAAACGCCCCAAAGCACAACGTGGACACATCCAAATGTTTGGAAGAAAACAGAGGTGTTTTTTGCGAAGTGCCTACCTGTAGATTTTGGCCTCTAGCTCAGCCAGCACCTAGGGAAACCTACCAAACCTGTGCATTTCTGAAAACTAGAGACCTAGGGGAATCCAAGGAGGGGTGACTTGCGGGGTTCGGACCAGGTTCTGTTACCCAGAATCCTTTGCAAACCTCAAAATTTGGCTAAAAAAAACACAAGTTCCTCACATTTCTGTGGCAGAAAGTTCTGGAATCTGAGAGGAGCCACAAATTTTCTTCCACCCAGCGTTCCCCCAAGTCTCCCGATAAAAATGATATCTCACTTGTGTGGGTAGGCCTAGCGCCCGCGACAGGATACGCCCCAAAGCGCAACGTGGACACATCCAAATGTTTGGAAGAAAACAGAGGTGTTTTTTGCGAAGTGCCTACCTGTAGATTTTGGCCTCTAGCTCAGCCGGCACCTAGGGAAACCTACCAAACCTGTGCATTTCTGAAAACTAGAGACCTAGGGGAATCCAAGGAGGGGTGACTTGCGGGGCTCGGACCAGGTTCTGTTACGCAGAATCCTTTGCAAACCTCAAAATTTGACCAAAAAAACACATGTTCCCCAAATTTCTGTGGCAGAAAGTTCTGGAATCTGAGAGGAGCCACAAATTTCCTTCCACCCAGCGTTCCCCCAAGTCTCCCGATAAAAATGATACCTCACTTGTGTGGGTAGGCCTAGCGCCCGCGACAGGAAACGCCCCAAAGCGCAACGTGGACACATCCAAATTTTTGGAAGAAAACAGAGGTATTTTTTGTGAAGTGCCTACCTGTAGATTTTGGCCTCTAGCTCAGCCGGCACCTAGGGAAACCTACCAAACCTGTGCATTTCTGAAAACTAGAGACCTAGGGGAATCCAAGATGGGGTGACTTGCGGGGCTCGGACCAGGTTCTGTTACCCAGAATCCTTTGCAAACCTCAAAATTTGGCTAAAAAAACACATGTTCCTCAAATTTCTGTGGCAGAAAGTTCTGGAATCTGAGAGGAGCACCAAATTTCCTTCCACCCAGCGTTCCCCCAAGTCTCCCGATAAAAATTATACCTCACTTGTGTGGGTAGGCCTAGCGCCCGCGACAGAAAACGCCCCAAAGCGCAACGTGGACACATCCAAATTTTTGGAAGAAAACAGAGGTATTTTTTGTGAAGTGCCTACCTGTAGATTTTGGCCTCTAGCTCAGCCGGCACCTAGGGAAACCTACCAAACCCGTGCATTTCTGAAAACTAGAGACCTAGGGGAATCCAAGATGGGGTGACTTGCGGGGCTCGGACCAGGTTCTGTTACCCAGAATCCTATGCAAACCTCAAAATGTGGCTAAAAAAACACATGTTCCTCACATTTCTGTGGCAGAAAGTTCTGGAATCTGAGAGGAGCCACAAATTTCCTTCCACCCAGCGTTCCCCCAAGTCTCCCGATCTAAATGATACCTCACTTGTGTGGGTAGGCCTAGCGCCCGCGACAGGAAATGCCCCAAAGCACAACGTGGACACATCCAAATTTTTGGAAGAAAACAGAGGTGTTTTTTGCGAAGTGCCTACCTGTAGATTTTGGCCTCTAGCTCAGCCGGCACCTAGGGAAACCTACCAAACCTGTGCATTTCTGACAACTAGAGAACCTAGGGGAATCCAAGATGGGGTTACTTGCGGGGCTCGGACCAGGTTCTGTTACCCAGAATCCTTTGCAAACCTCAAAATTTGGCTAAAAAAACACATGTTCCTCACATTTCTTTGGCAGAAAGTTCTGGAATCTGAGAGGAGCCACAAATTTCCTTCCACCCAGTGTTCCCCCAAGTCTCCCGATAAAAATGATACCTCACTTGTGTGGGTAGGCATAGCACCCGCGACAGTAAACGCCCCAAAGCGCAACATGGATACATCCAAATTTTTGGAAGAAAACAGAGGTGTTTTTTGCGAAGTGCCTACCTGTAGATTTTGGCCTCTAGCTCAGCCGGCACCTAGGGAAACCTACCAAATCTGTGCATTTCTGAAAACTAGAGACCTAGGGGAATCCAAGGAGGGGTGACTTGCGTGGCTCGGACTAGGTTCTGTTACTCAGAATCCTTTGCAAACCTCAAAATTTGGCTAAAAAAAACACATGTTTCTCACATTTCTTTGGCAGAAAGTTCTGGAATCTGAGAGGAGCCATGAATTTCCTTCCACCCAGCGTTCCCCCAAGTCTCCCGATAAAAATGATACCTCACTTGTGTGGGTAGGCTTAGCGCCCGCGACAGGAAACACCCCAAAGCGCAACGTGGACACATCCAAATTTTTGGAAGAAAACAGAGGTGTTTTTTGCGAAGTGCCTACCTGTAGATTTTGGCCTCTAGCTCGGCCGGCACCTAGGGAAACCTACCATACCTGTGCATTTCTGAAAACTAGAGACCTAGGGGAATCTAAGGAGGGGTGACTTGCGGGGCTCGGACCAGGTTCTGTTACCCAGAATCCTTTGCAAACCTCAAAATGTGGCTAAAAAAACACATGTTCCACACATTTCTGTGGCAGAAAGTTCTGGAATCTGAGAGGAGCCACAAATTTCCTTCCACCCAGCGTTCCCCCAAGTCTCCCGATAAAAATGATACCTGACTTGTGTGGGTAGGCCTAGCGCCCGCGACAGGAAACGCCCCAAAGCACAACGTGGACACATCCAAATTTTTGGAAGAAAACAGAGGTGTTTTTTGCGAAGTGCCTACCTGTAGATTTTGGCCTCTAGCTCAGCCGGCACCTAGGGAAACCTACCAAACGTGTGCATTTCTGAAAACTAGAGACCTAGGGGAATCCAAGATGGGGTGACTTGCGGGGCTCGGACCAGGTTCTGTTACCCAGAATCCTTTGCAAACCTCAAAATTTGGCTAAAAAAACACATGTTCCTCACATTTCTGTGGCAGAGAGTTCTGGAATCTGAGAGGAGCCACAAATTTCCTTTCACCCAGCGTTCCCCCAAGTCTCCCGATAAAAATGATACCTCACTTGTGTGGGTAGGCCTAGCGCCCGCGACAGGAAACGCCCCTAAGCGCAACGTGAACACATCCAAATTTTTGGAAGAAAACAGAGGTGTTTTTTGCGAAGTGCCTACCTGTAGATTTTGGCCTCTAGCTCAGCCGGCACCTAGGGAAACCTACAAAACCTGTGCATTTCTGAAAACTAGAGACCTAGGGGAATCCAAGGAGGGGTGACTTGCGGGGCTCGGACCAGGTTCTGTACCCAGAATCCTTTGCAAACCTCAAAATGTGGCTAAAAAAACACATGTTCCTCACATTTCTGTGGCAGAAAGTTCTGGAATCTGAGAGGAGCCACAAATTTCCTTCCACCCAGCGTTCCCCCAAGTCTCCCGATAAAAATGATACCTGACTTGTGTGGGTAGGCCTAGCGCCCGCGACAGTAAACGCCCCCAAAGCACAATGTGGACACATCCAAATGTTTGGAAGAAAACAGAGGTGTTTTTTGCGAAGTGCCTACCTGTAGATTTTGGCCTCTAGCTCAGCCGGCACCTAGGGAAACCTACCAAACCTGTGCATTTCTGAAAACTAGAGACCTAGGGGAATCCAAGGAGGGGTGACTTGCGGGGTTCGGACCAGGTTCTGTTACCCAGAATCCTTTGCAAACCTCAAAATTTGGCTAAAAAAACACATGTTCCTCACATTTCTGTGGCAGAAAGTTCTGGAATCTGAGAGGAGCCACAAATTTCCTTCCACCCAGCGTTCCCCCAAGTCTCCCGGATAAAAATAATACCTCACTTGTGTGGGTAGGCCTAGTGCCCGCGACAGGAAATGCCCCAAAGCACAACGTGGACACATCCAAATGTTTGGAAGAAAACAGAGGTGTTTTTTGCGAAGTGCCTACCTGTAGATTTTGGCCTCTAGCTCAGCCGGCAACCAGGGAAACCTACCGAACCTGTGCATTTCTGAAATCTAGAGACCTAGGGGAATCCAAGGAGGGGTAACTTGCGGGGCTCGGACCAGGTTCTGTTACCCAGAATCCTTTGCAAACCTCCAAATGTGGCTAAAAAAACACATGTTCCTCACATTTCTGTGACAGAAAGTTCTGGAATCTGAGAGGAGCCACAAATTTCCTTCCACCCAGCGTTCCCCCCAAGTCTCCCGATAAAAATTATACCTTACTTGTCTGGGTACGCCTAGCGCCCGCGACAGGAAACGCCCCAAAGCATAACGTGGACACATCCAAATTTTTGGAAGAAAACAGAGGTGTTTTTTGCGAAGTGCCTACCTGTAGATTTTGGCCTCTAGCTCAGCCGGCACCTAGGGAAACCTACCAAACCTGTGCATTTCTGAAAACTAGAGACCTAGGGGAATCCAAGGAGGGGTGACTTGTGGGGTTCGGACCAGGTTCTGTTTCCCAGAATCCTTTGCAAACCTCAAAATTTGGCTAAAAAAAACACATGTTCCTCACATTTCTTTGGCAGAAAGTTCTGGAATCTGAGAGGAGCCACAAATTTCCTTCCACCCCCGCGTTCCCCCAAGTCTCCCGATAAAAATGATACCTCACTTGTGTGGGTAGGCCTAGCGCCCGCGACAGGAAACACCCCAAAGCGCAACGTGGGACACATCCAAATTTTTGGAAGAAAACAGAGGTGTTTTTTGCGAAGTGCCTACCTGTAGATTTTGGCCTCTAGCTCAGCCTGCACCTAGGGAAACCTACCAAACCTGTGGATTTCTGAAAACTAGAGACCTAGGGGAATCTAAGGAGGGTTGACTTGCGGGGCTCGGACCAGGTTCTGTTACCCAGAATCCTTTGCAAACCTCAAAATTTGGCTAAAAAAACACATGTTCCTCATATTTCTGTGGCAGAAAGTTCTGGAATCTGAGAGGAGCCACAAATTTCCTTCCACCCAGCGTCCCCCCCCAAGTCTGCCGATAAAAATGATACCTCACTTGTGTGGGTAGGCCTAGCGCCCGCGACAGGAAATGCCCCAAAGCGCAACGTGGACACATACAAATTTTTGGAATAAACAGAGGTGTTTTTTGCGAAGTGCCTACCTGTAGATTTTGGCCTCTAGCTCTGCCGGCACCTAGGGAAACCTACCAAACCTGTGCATTTCTGAAAACTAGAGACCTAGGGGAATCCAAGGAGGGGCGACTTGCGGGGCTCGGACCAGGTTATGTTACCCAGAATCCTTTGCAAACCTCAAAATGTGGCTAAAAAAACAAATGTTCCTCACATTTCTGAGGCAGAAAGTTCTGGAATCTGAGAGGAGCCACAAATTTCCTTCCACCCAGCGTTCCCCCAAGTCTCCCGATTAAAAAGATACCTCACTTGTGTGGGTAGGCCTAGCGCCCGCGACAGGAAACGCCCCCAAAGCACAACGTGGACACATCCAAATTTTTGGAAGAAAACAGGTGTTTTTTGCGAAGTGCCTACCTGTAGATTTTGGCCTCTAGCTCAGCCGGCACCTAGGGAAACCTACCAAACCTGTGCATTTCTGAAAACTAGAGACCTAGGGGAATCCAAGGAGGGGTGACTTGCGGGGCTCGGACCAGGTTCTGTTACCCAGAATCCTTTGCAAACCACAAAATTTTGCTAAAAAAACACATGTTCCTCACATTTCTGTTGCAGAAAGTTCTGGAATCTGAGAGGAGCCACAAATTTCCTTCCACCCAGCGTCCCCCCAAGTCTGCCGATAAAAATTATACCTCACTTGTGTGGGTAGGCCTAGCGCCCGCGACAGGAAATGCCCCAAAGCGCAACGTGGACACATACAAATTTTTGGAATAAACAGAGGTGTTTTTTGCGAAGTGCCTTCCTGTAGATTTTGGCCTCTAGCTCTGCCGGCACCTAGGGAAACCTACCAAACCTGTGCATTTCTGAAAACTAGAGACCTAGGAGAATCCAAGGAGGGGCGACTTGCGGGGCTCGGACCAGGTTATGTTACCCAGAATCCTTTGCAAACCTCAAAATGTGTCTAAAAAAACACATGTTTCTCACATTTCTGTGGCAGAAAGTTCTGGAATCTGAGAGGAGCCCCAAATTTCCTTCCACCCAGCGTTCCCCCAAGTCTCCCGATCGAAATGATACCTCACTTGTGTGGGTAGGCCTAGCGCCCGCGACAGGAAACGCCCCAAAGCACAACGTGGACACATCCAAATTTTTGGAAGAAAACAGAGGGTGTTTTTTGCGAAGTGCCTACCTGTAGATTTTGGCCTCTAGCTCAGCCGGCACCTAGGGAAACCTACCAAACCTGTGCATTTCTGACAACTAGAGAACCTAGGGGAATCCAAGATGGGGTTACTTGCGGGGCTCGGACCAGGTTCTGTTACCCAGAATCCTTTGCAAACCTCAAAATTTGGCTAAAAAAACACATGTTCCTCACATTTCTGTGGCAGAAAGTTCTGGAATCTGAGAGGAGCCACAAATTTCCTTCCACCCAGTGTTCCCCCAAGTCTCCCGATAAAAATGATACCTCACTTGTGTGAGTAGGCATAGCACCCGCGACAGTAAACGCCCCAAAGCGCAACATGGATACATCCAAATTTTTTGAAGAAAACAGAGGTGTTTTTTGCGAAGTGCCTACCTGTAGATTTTGGCCTCTAGCTCAGCCGGCACCTAGGGAAACCTACCAAATCTGTGCATTTCTGAAAACTAGAGACCTAGGGGAATCCAAGGAGGGGTGACTTGCGTGGCTCGGACCAGGTTCTGTTACTCAGAATCCTTTGCAAACCTCAAAATGTGGCTAAAAAAAACACATGTTTCTCACATTTCTTTGGCAGAAAGTTCTGGAATCTGAGAGGAGCCATAAATTTCCTTCCACCAGCGTTCCCCCAAGTCTCCCGATAAAAATGATACCTCACTTGTGTGGGTAGGCCTAGCGCCCGCGACAGGAAACACCCCAAAGCGCAACGTGGACACATCCAAATTTTTGGAAGAAAACAGAGGTGTTTTTTGCGAAGTGCCTACCTGTAGATTTTGGCCTCTAGCTCAGCCGGCACCTAGGGAAACCTACCAAACCTGTGCATTTCTGAAAACTAGAGACCTCAGGGAATCCAAGGAGGGGTGACTTGCGGGGCTCGGACCAGGTTCTGTTACCCAGAATCCTTTGCAAACCTCAAAATGTGGCTAAAAAAACACATGTTCCTCACATTTCTGTGGTAGAAAGTTCTGGAATCTGAGAGGAGCCACAAATTTCCTTCCACCCAGCGTTCCCCCAAGTCTCCCGATAAAAATGATACCTGACTTGTGTGGGTAGGCCTAGCGCCCGCGACAGGAAACGCCCCAAAGCACAACGTGGACACATCCAATTTTTTGGAAGAAAACAGAGGTGTTTCTTGCGAAGTGCCTACCTGTAGATTTTGGCCTCTAGCTCAGCCGGCACCTAGGGAAACCTACCAAACCTGTGCATTTCTGAAAACTAGAGACCTAGGGGAATCCAAGGAGGGGTGATTTGCGGGGTTCGGACCAGGTTCTGTTACCCAGAATCCTTTGCAAACCTCAAAATTTGGCTAAAAAAACACAAGTTCCTCACATTTCTGTGGCAGAAAGTTCTGGAATCTGAGAGGAGCCACAAATTTCCTTGAACCCAGCGTTCCCCCAAGTCTCCCGATAAAAATGATACCTCACTTGTGTGGGTAGGCCTAGCGCCCGCGACAGGAAACGCCCCAAAGCGCAACGTGGACACATCCAAATGTTTGGAAGAAAACAGAGGTGTTTTTTGCGAAGTGCCTACCTGTAGATTTTGGCCTCTAGCTCAGCCGGCACCTAGGGAAACCTACCAAACCTGTGCATTTCTGAAAACTAGAGACCTAGGGGAATCCAAGGAGGGGCGACTTGCGGGGCTCGGACCAGGTTCTGTTACGCAGAATCCTTTGCAAATCTCAAAATTTGACCAAAAAAACACATGTTCCCCAAATTTCTGTGGCAGAAAGTTCTGGAATCTGAGAGGAGCCACAAATTTCCTTCCACCCAGCGTTCCCCCAAGTCTCCCGATAAAAATGATACCTCACTTGTGTGGGTAGGCCTAGCGCCCGCGACAGGAAACGCCCCAAAGCGCAACGTGGGACACATCCAAATTTTTGGAAGAAAACAGAGGTATTTTTAGTGAAGTGCCTACCTGTAGATTTTGGCCTCTAGCACCTAGGGAAACCTACCAAACCTGTGCATTTCTGAAAACTAGAGACCTAGGGGAATCCAAGATGGGGTGACTTGCGGGGCTCGGACCAGGTTCTGTTACCCAGAATCCTTTGCAAACCTCAAAATTTGGCTAAAAAAACACATGTTCCTCAAATTTCTGTGGCAGAAAGTTCTGGAATCTGAGAG